>NC_089862.1:17912344-18238344 GCF_036373705.1 Amia ocellicauda | reverse complement strand
ACTTGCGAAAGTTGCACCTACTTGCCACAACATTGCATGCACTAAATTAATTCATGAAATCAAAAGAGTCTTCACTAATCATGAGGTTGTGTGAAGCAAAATACTATTCATAACAGTTTTCAAGTCACCCTCTACCCAATAATGTGTCAGGATAAACCACAACATTAATATTGTGCAGGAAACCTTTGAAATTCTTTCAATTTCTTGTGTTAGACAGGCTGCTGCAGGGATTGGCTTCAATTTGTAAGTAGATCAATGGATATCGTGACAAAACCAGCAGCATGTGTAATTGATCAAAATATCACTGAAAGGTAAATGGCAGTGAGCCAGCATATATATATATACATACATACATATATATATATATATATATA
The DNA here is from genome assembly GCF_036373705.1 of Amia ocellicauda. Classification (NCBI taxonomy): domain Eukaryota; kingdom Metazoa; phylum Chordata; class Actinopteri; order Amiiformes; family Amiidae; genus Amia; species Amia ocellicauda. The sequence goes on along the minus strand of NC_089862.1, from coordinate 18,237,970 downwards.
CACATATATATATATATATATATATACATATATATATATATATATATATATATATATATATATATATATATATATATATATATATACACACATATATATATATATATATATATATATATATATATATATATATATATATATATATATATATATATATATATATATATACACATACATACATATACACACACACACACACACACACACACACACACACACTCACACAAATGTGAAAACAATAAAGCAGGTAGTTGTGTTTTTCCCGGCAGATATACATGCTATACATTGTTATGAATACCAAATAGTGAAAGACACATACATCTCATATAGCAACCTTGTCATGCCTTATGTTTGGGTTTTCAGGTCCAGATAATTTGAGAGAAGTCTGCAACAGGAACAAACAGGACTGTAACTTAACCAAAATCTCTGATATTTTCCACATTATTCTAATCCCTCACATTCAATGGCATACTAATAAGGATGCCTGTATTGCTCTTGAAATAATTTAGCAATAATTTATATTGCAATGTGGATATTTTTAGTCTCCGTCTTGAATTCCCCTCAACTGCATTATCTACTGAAGGTTGCTACACAGGCTATATTCTAGCAAGCCACACCTTCTTCATGTCTACCATGTAGCTGCTTGGTTTGAGAAATGTCACAACCCACATGTCACAAGATAAAAACGCTATTGACCACAAGGGTCACAAAGGGTCAAAAACAACATTAAAAAAAAAAAATCTACCATTAACTGAACCGGAAAAAATAAATCAAATGTAAAATGATTTTGAAACTGTGAAAATATGACCCCAAAAAGATCCATACCTGATCCACACACTGTCTGATATCTGACATTCCTCCCCAGATTAACTAATCTGTCAGTACAAGAGCTCCTCAACAGACCCCAGGGACACACCATTATAAGCATGGCTGCAGACGCAGCTAACTGAGTGATAGGTCAGTCCTCAGGCTTTTCTGCACTGCTCAGCATGTTCAACACTCAAACATTATATTTTCAAATGAATCTGAACAGACTCTTACGTATCTGAATAAAACGCATCTAAAATGATTCAACATGAGGTAATTGTGCCTATTCAACATCGGGGCTAGCTGTCTGCATTACCAATAGCACTGGAGACAACAGCTGCTGTGCTTTAGATTATCTAAATAATAATGGACCACTGGCTGGCAGCCACCTTACAACTGATGCATTACTGTCTTGTTACTTTAGAATAAGATGTTGTGTCCAGTATGCTGAAAACGTTGAAGACGTGAAAACAGGTGTAAAGCCATTTGAACAATAAAGAAAATATTGTATACTGCAAGGTGATCTTTACAATAAATTCCAAATAGCAGAACCGAAAAATAAAATGAGTGATGTTTGAAAGAAGTGAAACCATTCCACTGCAGGCAGGGCACCTTAAACAGTTGATAAACAAAACAAAAGGTAGGGGTGAAAGGGAAGTCCAGTTGGTCTACAGGGAACACAGCTAAATATGGCTGTAATACTACTCCTACCATTCATATAATCATCAGAAACACTGAAGATCAATGTAAAGCTCAAAAGTAACAAAAGCTTGCTCTAAAATTTTTGCTAAGGGTACCCTGCAGTATTCCTGTTCCATTATGCTACAAAGTAGGACCTTGAGTAGGGCATTACCAATAATAAATATGTATTCTGCAATTGCATATCAGTCACCAAGGAAGATCTTCCTGCCAAAGGTATTTGAATTGTCAACAGCTGAAAGAGAAAAGCTACAAACCTTGTCAGCATCAATGCAAATACGCCCTTCAGGAAAGCATTGACTTTCAACTCGGAATGTGAAGGCACTGTGCATGAAATTACAGGTATTTTTACACAAAGAACACTGGAGATGTCAATGACAGCTGCAGAAATATAGCTTCTCAGAGGTGGAGGGGATGGTATTTATTGTTTAAATGAACATTAAACCAATAGAAATTCATGCTAATGTTGATAGTATTAAAGTCTGAAATCACATACAGATTTTCCAGATTCTAAACCACCAATTATAATATACAAGGTATATACAAGGTCTGGAAAAAATTAAGAGACCACTGCATCAGCATCTCTACATGTTTGGCAGCCATTCCATTCCATTCATATTTTGGAATTTGGGAGAAATGTTCTCACATACCTATAAATAGTAAAACCAGAGAAACTGATAATTTTGCAGTGGTCTCTTAATTTTCTACAGAGCTGTATATATTTAACCTTTGCTTTAAATTTGGTATTGGTGCATATATTTAACCCTTATATAATTAAATAAGTTAGCTCTAAATTGGTACAAGTCACCTGACTTCAATACATTATTTGCAGTAGTTTCTCAGGGAGTCATAGACCAATCAGTGCACTAAAATGCTGCCATCAGGAGCAGTTTCGCTTTCCTGGGTTTAGTGTTCTACAGGGAATAATTAACCCTGTTTAAAGCACGTCTACAATCCAGCTGGTTAATGAACTACCCCCCCCCGCCTCTTACTCCTTAAGATAAGAGTTTCTATATAAAATTTGAAATGCTTAAATAATATTTCAAGCCTTTAAGCCTTTACTTCAAGTGTCTAGGTTTCAGGCAATTAAGAGAACACAATAATATATAAATACAAGAACAGTGTCTTACCAGAAAAGCCTGTCAACTTGGACTGAAAGCCATTTGTGATCAAGCCCAGCTGGGATTACACCCATTTCCACTAAAGTGCTCTTTCCCCCAGGGGCTTTGTCACTCAAATCAAATTCAACTGCGATACTATTCCCAATAGACCATTCTATGTAGACACCAATGTTAAAAGAGGGTCCATAAACTTCAATAGTTAAGGCTGGCTTCTCAGAATAAAAGCAATTAGGTCTGAATATAATTAGCTTAAAATCAATACCGACATGAAAAATTGAAATGACACGCACGCCATGAGTTGCATTTTTGACTGGGACAACCCTTTTGAAAGAACAGGCTCTGAGAAACGTACACAAATCTGTGCGGCTGACTGAACAGGATATTTGAGCAAGCCAAGTTCTGTTTTTCAGGTCTGCATTTTCACAAAGCACTGTACATAGCACACATTTTACAAGCAATAAACACTTTGCCCACTAGAAATTAAATGGGAACTTATTCCCCACGCAGAATACCTCCACACCTTTATCAAAGCACACTAAGAAAATGAAGAGCACAATGTACAGATGAAAAAATATCCTGAAAAGTTCTTTCCCTTCCAAACAGAAATAATTTGACAACTTAGTAAGCAACAATTTTAGAGATTGTATTTATCTCAAGGCTGCAACTTCAAGTAAAACAAAGATTAGCAACAAGAGAGACAACAGCCCACTAAGAGTGTAGTCTGAAGATTGTAATCATGCAGACTCCATAACACTGAAGTCCAATCCCTCTGAACAGAGCAGGGGAAGTGGTGATCATCAGCCGTTCAGATTAAGCCCCCCGTGAGCAGCGAAGAGAGTGATTAATGAAGCTCTGTTTCGGAGCCTCTCGCCTGTAGTGGTGACAGCCTCAGGGAGAGCACTTACCATGTAAGCTGCTGTTCCTTAAAGACAACTAGATTCAAACTCCATTCCAGCCGGCATCATTGTGTCAGGCCTTGCAGCATATTAGCAGAGGGAAGGGCTGGAAGGCCTGTGTAACACAACCATGAACTGACACCCCACCTTCCTGACTGGCTGTAACACTGAGGCCGGCATCAACTCCTGTGTTAGCGTGCTGGAGGATTTTCTTCAATTTTTTTCTCTGCTCTTGCTCCTTCCCTGCGAATCACAGCTGCCTCTTGATATTAGTCACTGCTGCACAGAGCCAGGATCCAGCAGCCCTAATAATCATCGACAGATATTTAATCAGTTCTTTCGGATCTCTTTGGTAATGCCTTGTGGCTTCAGAAAACGAACAGCTCAGCTTACTGAATTAGCCTGCCTGCCTGCCTCTCGGGTTTCACTGAGCTGGTGACGTAGCTCTGAAAGCAACACAGATGGATTAAGCCATCCTCCTGTTTAAACCTCCCTTTTGTGCACCTTTAATGGATCACCAAGAGGGAAGAGATATTTTGATTAGGGCTTTTACATCCATTGAGGAACATAGAAACAAAGTGGCTTTGTTTTTCCCCCAGCTCTCACCAGAAGATTAACATTTATATGCATACTCAGGATTTCATGATTTAGTATATGACTGGAAAATTTCAGTTTAATGTGGTTATTTATTTTTCTAAAACACTGACAAGCAGTATTCATTTTTATACTACATCCACAACTTGATATATAAATTATTATTTTTTAATTCTAGTTAAATGATTTGGTCACAAAATAGAAAAGAAAAAAAAAAGTGAACACAGATAAGGTTCAGTAGCCCACTATGTCAAAGTAAAAGAAACTGTAAAGGCCATGGAGGTTTTCATTCTTACTGCTTCACCTCATGAATTGAACTACAGATTGTTAGGAGGAAAACGAGTTCACTTCAATATCATAATAAATGGCAGACATGAATGCATTTGGAATATATCCAAAGTGGTTATTTGCATCAGATCAAATCTACAAATGTGAGTTGTGTGAGTTCACACAGAAATTGTAAATGTATTCAGCCAAAATTAAATACCTGAAATACTTTCACCAACAGTTTTAACAAAATATTAATCTCATCCTTAAAGTATACATAAGGATCTGATCAATTCTACTACATTTAGTATATAACAAACAAAAATATACCGGTCAGTTGAGTCCCGAGTGTATATTATAATAACTGTAATAATTTAATAAAGAAAAAATTAGCAAATACCAGAATGATACCTACAATAATATACACTCGCACAGCTCAGCTGATCCAGAAAGCATGTTTATTATTAATGAATGCTAAAAAAACTCTCAATCCAATCGACAGTGCTATTAACCTTTGTAACTTTCTCATCACAGGGGATCTTATTGTTTCAAAGAGCAAGCTACACGCATCGGAATCTGCACAGGCATTATCTGCATTGTTGCTAGGGAATGGTAATCGCCTCCCAACCCAAGCATTGCCAATAATTGTAAATCAAGCCGTGCCTCATAGGCTCTGACACCGTTTAGCCATGGATCTGGTTACCGACGCTGATGGGGAGTGCACAAAGAGAGGCGATCCTGGTTACTGCAGCAGGCATGCACACCTGGCAACCGTGACTCAGAGTGAGAGAGAGAGAGGGAGGGAGATCTCAAGGGATCCAGATCGGTTATCCGTGAAAAATCGTTCAACTATAAGATGATCAACTTTAGGTTAAGCTTGGAAATAGTAGGCTAGTATCACCATGTAGAAATCAACCACTAGACCCTCCTATTCTACTTCAATTAAAAAGGTAATCATAAATGGGAGATATGAGTCTGAAGGAGACGAGCTGTACTAGAGAGAGGAGGTTGGCATCATCTCAGAAAGGCCTCCTCTACATGAACATCATCTTTTAGGGTGGCTTTGCAACCTATCTGTTGTAAAAGGTTACCCTGAAGAAAATGTTTAGATGGAAAAATACAAATTGCTATCAGTTCAGTTTCAGATCACCAATTCATTTGAGAACCTTCTGAAACTAATAGGATGGAGTTTCAGGAGTGTTAAGGATATTATACTATTGCAACAGGGACTATACAAGTAGAGATACCAGTTACCTTTCTTTGCGGATGTGCTTAATGTGTTTAAATTCTTACACAAACACGGGAGAAATGCAACTAATGCAGGATGAAATGCTTTGAGTTAGAGTTAGAGTTTTAATTCGAGTAATAATCTGAGTTACTTTGCGTACAAAATTAACGAGAGGTTTCTCGCTACATTAACACTAGAAGCACCGAGCCGGTCATTTTGAGCGATTTGGTTTTTAAAATTTGAATTACTCCGTGTTCCTAAATACACTGCGCATACCCGTTTGTGACTTTTCCTAAATATATGTATTAAACATGCCAACAGCGTTTTAGCTGGATAAACACGAAAATAAATAAGTTATAAACACATTTACCTAGAATAGCCAAAATCTGGTTATTTTGACCAGTCATTTAAATACACAATAACTCAAATATAACGCATTATCCTGCCTTCCCTTTACAATACAGTCAGTCTGGTGTTCAAGTGACAATCTCTACCTGTCTACAGTCTTTCTTGTGCTTGAAAAACACGCGCATTGTACAGCATTACAGGTGTTTTCTTACAGCTGTAGTCAGATTGAGTGGAAACAGTGATTACCCCGCAAATAAACATGGATTGGAAACGGAGACTGAAGAGAGCTCACTTTGGACATGCCGTTAATGTGAACATGACTGATTCAGGGGCATCAGTGATACTGGCAATGACAGTGATGATTCGTGGGTGAAACACCAGGTCCAAATGGCACCGAGTGCTTTTACTCCACTGATCAATACGCGATTGCTACTGCGCATAATACAGAGTGCATAACACAGGCACATCGCACTCAAAATAATGATTCACGGACATTATCAGTGGAGGAGTATTTATTGCAATGCTATATTTTTTATGGAGTAAAAGTGTTCACCTGGAGAGGGCTGTCAAAATGCAGCGTGAGGTACAAGCTCATGAAGGGAAAGTGGAGAAACATGTCCTGTGCGGACTGTCCCGAGCTGTCAGGTATGCAGGCTAAATATATAGTAAATAGTTTATTGAAATACAAAGCTACAGTGAATAAAAGCAGTGTATGTTCAAAACAGTTTACACGATGTTGAAAATGTTTACTTTAGTGTACAATTATGTTTTGATAAATGCAAGTTATTTTTGAACTATAAAATATTGCTTTTGAGCATTATTCCAATATTTATGTTTACACTTGTTTCATTCTCTTATTGTATGCCGTTTTTGAGCGTTTTGCTTATTGTAGGCAATAGTTATTCATGTTTTGTCTGCAGTGTGTGCGTTTAGAAAAAAGTGCTTGTTATTTATAGCAATGACATTAATGTTTTATGATCATATTTCAATTTAAATACTACATTTGTGCTATGTAAATGTTGGATTTTAAGTTCATGAATAAAACTTCTGAGTTTTATACGATGGTTTGCCTTTGATTGTCATATCACAGCTGTTAAAGAGCTAAATCGGTTACAATGACCGGCTTTGGCGCTTGTACGTAGTTCGAAATGTCGGCGCTTATAGTGTTAATCTAAATGATGTGGTGTTTAAATCGGAAACAAGTAGCCATCCATTCCACAAGACTTATTAATCATGTGCGCCATATCTAAAACACAAAAACAGTCCGCACAGCATGTAATGTTTATGCAGCGCACCACTCGGACCGTGGGTATTGAGAAAAGAACCCCATTCCTTGCGCGCATGCATGCTTGTGTACGTGCTGCTGTCGTCAGACGCACAGAGCTGAAATTTATTATGAAACCCAGGCTGTATTTGAAACTGCATACTACACGTACTAGATACCAACAATTAAACATTACTGAAATGTTGATATGTAGTACATATAGTATGGGTAGAATACAGCCCCAATCCTTGACATTGGTCATTGGAGTAATTGTCAATCATTTTTTTATGCAGCCAATCACTTTTCAGGACATTCTTGTCAATCTTTTTTTTTTTTTACCTGGCCAATCACTTGCAGAAGACACTCATCAGTCTTTTGATGCGGCCAATCACCTTCATAATTTGGTATGGGTTAGACGGGTCACTTAATTTCTGCGTTGATATATATTGAAAGGTTATCTCAATTAAAGTAAATGATTAAGTGCTTTTAGTTGGTTATAATTAAGCTAGTAAATTGAAATATGCATTTGATTTTACAGTGTTGTCGAGTGTACAGAGATCTCTACTGTGTTTCCACTTTGTAATGACGTTGCCAAATAACAGAACGTGTGGAAATAAGATAATATTGTCCAGCCGGATTCATTCACAGGTTTCTACACTACTGAACTGAGAACTAAGGTAACCCAAGGTTTAAGCAGTAGTGGCTCTAGCGGGGTGGGAGGGGGGTTGCAGGAGGGGGGTTTTGTGCGTGGTGCAAGCAGGGTCGGGGGGGCTGTCCCTGTCCACCCCTTGGCGGCGCAACTGGGTTTAAGTTTATTTGTTTGGCACACATTTAAAACATGCATTACCAGACTATGGAGATTAGTCACCTTGTTTTGCAAGGCAAAAGGAAGGAATGCAGCAAATTGGAATTTGTAAAGTGCATTATGCTTTGAACTGTACTGTATTTTTGCACTTTTATAATGCTCTTATGTTTTGAAAGTCGCCCTGGATAAGGGCATATGCCAAGAAAAAGAAAATTAACATCCTCCCCAGAAACTGCAACCTCTTTCTCAACAGTACTGCAGCAATCACAGTACCATGCAGCACCAGTTGCAACATTAAGGATAATATAAACTGCCCTTTTAGTACAACAAGCTTTAATTTATTTCTTCAGTATTCTTGTTTAAACTTTAATTAGATCCTATATCATAACAGCTTTACAGTTGTTAATGACTATATTCACTATATAGTGCTATATTCAATTGCTTTTTAGACTGCCTATTGTGTACAAAGCACACACAATGAACTTCATTTTGCGAGTTCAGCAGCTACATAACCTTGAAAAGCTTGTGTACAATACCTTCTGTACTTTCTTTGGGTCCTTGAGTGAGCCTTCGCGGAGAGGCACTTTTCCAAACAGCTTCCACCCTGGCTCACTTTGCTCCAAGGGCCTTGTGTCCTTTACTTTCTTAGCAAACAAGCTCCTGCAGGAGAGAGAGAAAGGGATCAAGAGACATGCAAAGGATTCAATCTCACCACATCAGGTCATTTTCAGTGTCAAAAAGCAGCACAAATGGGAATCATGCACAGTACAGAGGCCTAGAAATACATTTTAACCCATCTGACATAACATTTAATAATGTGACTAAGATCTCAGTAGGCAATGATCTTGTATGTGAAAACTTCAGTACGATTAGGCATCAGGAGAAAACTCCTTTCCAGGCATCAAACAGTCCATGTTTTAAAGAAAAACCTGGGAAGATCTTAGCACCTGAATAAATCCAAATTCAATTGGAAAAATCAAAAGCATTTCAATATGGCACAACAGTTGCATGAAAATACTTTTGTTCACAATGAGCCTAAATAGCCTATAGAAGTGTTCACTTTCAATTATGTGCAAGTTCTATAGTCTGTATTTATTTTATGTGGTAAATAATATAGTAGACATAATAAGCGTTATAAATATACAAAAGGACATGGAAAAATATGTAAAAGATGGTCAGCAGCACCGGAGCTAGCCCTCACCCATACTGCAATACAAATGCATGGACCACAGTTCTGTACCAGTTGCATGCAATGAAGGTCCTTGAGCAGAAACTCACTATTAGTATTTTTATATATTTTTTAAATGGAATATCACCAATTAAACGTCTATAAAATGTAAAATACAGGAAGTGATAATTCATGGTTTTCATTTGGTACTCTCACAAGTTGCCTACAAACTTATCAAGGATCTGTTGATATGTAGGGCCTAAGTCTAGGGTAATTAAAAAATATCACTGGAAATGATAAAACAAGATTCGTTTTTTGCCTAAAATTAGCTATACTGACTAAATATAAAGATGTGCACTTTATGCACAGAATAACTAGCATAACATTAAGGTGAAAATCACTTTCAGAAATCCATGACAGTGAAATTCTACTTATATCCTTTATTAGTTAACATCAGTTACATTACAAGAAGGGTATCTGACATTTCTGATCACGAGATGTCCCTTTAAAAGTATTCATGTTATTAAATTAAAATTGGGAAAAGCTGTTAATGACCATCCACATGTAATGATTTTTATCTTTATGTCTTGCTTTAGCTGCTGATTCAATTTTCCCTCCTTTTTAATTCAAACTCAAGGGTTAGTCAATCATGATAAATCGCCCATCCTCATCCCTCTTGGCTTTGCATTCTCGCTCTCTGCCACAGTTCTCAGATTGTGCAATCTCAAACACAAAATAAACCAAATTTTCTAATTAGAAGTGTACTTCCAATAAATGAAGAAAATGCATTAGTAAATTCTTGCCATCTAGCATTACTACTAATATTTCATAACACAAATCAATAAGACAGCATTACTGTAATTATGAAATTATGAGCAGTATGAGCAGAACACCTGCTGCTCTTATGACCAAGATAGAACAGGCAAATCATCTTAAGAGTCCTTATTTTAAAAAGACAGGATAAAAAGTAAAAGCCACAATAAGTCTATTTAGGTGACAAAAAGCATATACAGTAGTACATAACTTTTCCTTTATCACTAGCCTACAGCTGCAGGATTGTAACACCTAATACATTATAGTTACACAGAAGCAGAAAAGACGTCTACTGGCACTGTTCTTGACTAAAAGGGGCTCCACAGAGGAAAAACAATGATTAATTCAAGGGCAACCCCCCCTTCACCATATATAAACAGAAGAACAAGCTTCTTGGCTTTGATCAAACAGGCAATCTGCACCGAAACACTTCAATCTAAACCAGGTGTGTATGTATATTGCAAAACCTCATAAAATGACAAACAGTAGGTACAATCATAGAAGCATATTTAATTAGTTTATGCTTTAAGGTAGGTTATTAATAAATAAATAAAATATAAGCCATTGTGCCTGCCTTTACCTGGAAATTAAAATGTTTCTTTACTTCACGTCCTTAAGTATAATACAGTAACAACAGTACAAACTCAGGTCTGTAACTGTTAAATCCCCTCAGCACTTAGCAATAGAAAGCCCTTCAAATAAACAATTCAGGATTTGCAATTCATAATGCCATCACCCTTTGAGTACCTTTCAATGCAAATCGCTTTCCTTTCCTCTGTGCTTTTCGAGCAGCATACCTTCAACAATAATGAAGGGCCTTCACACTAAAAAGACTCCTTTCTTGAAACATTAACAGGAAAACTAAAATCACAGCCCTTCAGAATAAAATAAACAAAAACTAGTGTATGCTGTACAGGCACAATTTCTATCCTTCAAAATAATTACATTTAAAAGAATATTACTTAATTATATTTCTCTGAGGATCTGTTAGGTTACCTGCTTGACTGGTGAATGAAAATGGTCAGAGGTATGTTTATTCAGGACAAAAAGGAATTCAATTTTAAATCATTTCCAACCTGACATCTAGTTTTATGTAAGTAGTGTGGTTATTAAAGGTACAGCTTTTCACATTACATACATCATCACAAAAATTATTTCATATATTGGAATACAATAACTGACCGTAGGTCTTGTTATACATGAAGCACAGAAATATCCCGTTACAGTCATTACCTAAAACAACTAGTTCCACGTTTGTCCACAGAAGAGGTAATCAAAATGCTTTCAAGGAAAGGGGTTATTTCGACATGGCTTGGGAGCATTTCCGATGTGGTTAATAAACAAATTTAACTAGGTTCATGAAAAAACATAAAATCTCTGCCACAACCCTAGTGAAGATTTGGCACTACAATAAACTCCAATAATACTGATGTTTTTTTAACAAGGTTAGATCAAGTTTAAAAAAAAAAAAAGTGGGGTTTACACTAGACCAGAAATTGAGAAGTTAAGTTAGCTGAAACTCTGGTTAAGTTGAAAGAACATTAAGTCCTGAACTGCAGTAACCTCACACTTGAAAGAACAAGTACATTCACAAGGAACCAAGTGCAGCGAATAACTCGTCTGTGACAAGATTGAAAATTAACAAACATAGCAGATGTATGCATTAATTGAAAATTCTTACACAAACAATATTCTCGTTTCTAAGCTTTCTTTACCATATTAGATGAGTGAAAGCACATTTTAATATATCTTGAAACTTTGTGCGATTGTCAATCAATGAACTCTGTGAACTCTAAATCAACCATTAAGTCGTGTTTATTTTTAATAGATTTCCTTAAACAAACACAAACATTACTGTCAAAACAATAAACATAAAAAATAGCAGCTCTAACATACCAGAGCCTTTTTCTTACACTAACCTGTCAATGAGCAGGAGCAAAGATGGTGCAGCCATAATTTGAGATATTGGCCAAAATCTAAAAATCCTATCTCCTCTGAAAACTGCTCGTCCTTGTCATTGCTGGACGTCTCCGAGAACTTCTTGATTTTTGAGACCAAGAACAACCTTCTATTCTTTGCTGTATGTATCCAAGACAGAAGAACTGCAGTTGTGGAGGTTAAACTCAAAGTTAAATGCAAGCATAAGAGCTCAAAGGTAACTACTAAATTACTGGCACTACTAGCTGACTAGCGAACATAAAGAGATTAGAGCAAAGGGGAAAAAAAAAGTCCTAAGAAGGGAGTGCCTAGGAAACAAATGCATGTGTGAAACCTCCACTTCAAACACTGAAACCAAACAAGCGTCGTGTTACACAACTACTCATTTCAGCTGCATCCAATAGAAATCTTTTTAAAAGTATTCCACTACTAATCACAGAGGCCCTACCCCATACTAGTGTCCGAGGAATTAAAGACAAAATAAATGCGTGACATTACAATTAAGGCTAGTAAAGAGCAATGACAATCCCTGGAAATGTTTTATTTCTAATGCAATTAATAGTAGAGGCCCAGGAAGACTTGTTCACTGACATTTGGTTTATTTACTTCTATACAAAACCTGGTTGGGAACAATTTATAACCAGACAATTACGGAGACAACTCTCCACTAAAATCAAGTTTTAATGCCCATTTCATGTCCTCTTCTTATAACACAACAACAACAATAATAATAATAAACCGCACAGTGTAAATAGGGTATACGTTTTTGCAAGAGATTATATTATTTTGTCTAATTACATCTTGTTCAAACTAGCAAGAAGCTTCAGGCAGTAGGCTACCAAATGTTCATATTTCACAAGTTAAACCATGCAATTGCAAAATGTAGAATCTCTCACTGGTTTGATCATGAACTCTGTTCATTTCAATTTATCAGCATACCCTCTTTCACGACAGCAGATGCAGATTGCAGACTAGATGGAATAAGCTTGACGAGTGAACCAACAATGTAAACGAACACCCCTTTATGTTCACAACTCAGTAGAGATCTATGGAATTGCAAATGAGTTTTGGCACTCCCTGCATTAAGTCAGTTCAATCGACTACAACATTACTTGGCTGCTTGAATGTTTGAACAAACTTTGAAAATATTTACTTGGTTAAGCAGAATAAACATTTGGTGAATAGGTATAAATATTCGCCTGTAAACACATTTTCAGCCCTTTCTTTATCCATCAAGGGGAAAGCTGGTATATCTCCGTTTCTAAATGTTGAGCTTTAACAGTATGCCAGTGCAGTATCCATGACACTGTAATCAAGAAATGAGAAACCCAAAACAACTGCCAATTCTGCCCATACGTTTTGTCTCATTTAATGATGATTGTTGATACATTTAATCATTTTAATTTTGGTATTTTTCTTTTCATGCCTAGAAATTAAGGTTGCAATTTTCATGTTTGTCCAGGATGTCTTGGAAACCTGGCCTGTAAATGTCTTCACCCAGAAGAAACATATTTGTCACATACGAAGTGTGCCACAGGGAGCAGGCCATACAGCAGTTTAAATTCTGCAGTTCAGAAGAGGCTGATGTGAACAGACCTGTACACATCATGGTAAAACATGTATAAATAAAATACATTATTTCTTAGCAGACGCCATTGTCCAAATAAAATAAATAAAACAGCTGGAGCAATACAGGTACCTTGAGATGAATGTCGAGTGTTTCAGTCCCTTAATACTTAAACTATATAAATTATTGTACATATTACTGCATTTCTCAAAACACTCGAGTTCTCATATAAAAGTGAACAAGTCACAATTGGCAAAATGTCCATGTCCAACTTGACCTCACCAATGCAGCCCACTACAGAGAGATTAAGCCTGATGACAATCAAATAACATCTTCCTACCGAGCCAGATCCTCCTTGCAAACAGTGAAATTTGTCAGAGGAAGCTGCTGAGCCACTAAGCCTACTTAGACTCAAACGGAGAAATCACAGGCTTACTCACTGTAGCCATAGCCTGGCACTCTTCCTAACTCCTGAAAGCAGGAGAGGGGAAATTGCACGGTTTAGGCCTAGCTCTGCATTGTCACTGATGCACAGCTATTAAGTGGTATCATGAAGTACACCAGTTTAACTTGTGCTGATGTACACAGTTGTGGATTTGAATGTGTGTCCATCTTCTTTTCTAAATATTACAGTAAAATCTAATGAATGCTGTTGCCAAGAAACATTACAATGCCCCTGAAGGTTTCATTTATGAATCTGAGAACAAGATTTCACAAAGCAAACAAAGCGATGCATGTACCGACTCGAAGATGTGGGCTTTCCCGAAATTCCCTTGGGCATGGCACGTTACACATACACTTCAAACTGTATTAAGTGTTCAGTGATTGCACAAACACTATTCATTAGTCGTTGTTTATCTTCAGCCAAGTGGCAGAGCTCTCCCATATGCCTAATACCTGGAACAATTTACTTGGCTGGTAAAACCACACACCAATTCAGTCAGTCAGTCATGTGTTCAAGTAAATCAACTTAGAAAACCTGATTCACACCATAAAATAAAATAAAAAACTTCTGACATTCATAATTACCCATTTTAAAATGAGATCTCATGAACTCACTCAGAGATGACTGTAGACAATATAGTTTGTATATGCTTACTCAAGGCTCTGAGAAAGATTAAACTACAATGAATGCACCAAAGTGTCACTGATCAATTCCTGGTTAATGACAGATCTTTCTTCTGACTTTAATTATTTGCTTTTGTATACTCTTGATTCTTTCGATGTGTTTTTTTTTTGGTTTGGTTAATACAACCTTATGTATCAATCCTGTAGTAATCAGGGAAGTTCGCCACATCCTGGGCAACAGTTTGATGCGGTGTTTGCAATGCCTAAAACAACTGTAGAGAGCAAGGAAAGCTCAGTGGAAAGTAAGTATGGTCTGCGCACACTACCTGTTGAAGAAGCTGGCAAGTGGTCCCAGTTTCCTGTGCTGGGTCTCCTCAGGTGGGGTGGCTTCATCATGCCTGCGGGGGCTCCAGTCTCCAGGGTCCTGCTGGGAGGAGAGGGTGACATCGGAGAATTGCGCCTCGTCCGTCTCAAGAGTGACGATGGCGCTGGAGTCGCTGGTGACCATGAAGTCCAGGATGTCCTCGTTGCTGACGGACAGCGTGGTGGACAGCTCCGTGCTCAGGCTGGACACGCTGCACACAGAGATGTCATCGCTGCGGGCGAGTGTCCGGGAGGACGGACTGAAGAGCTTAACAGTGTCATAGCCACTGCGGGGGAAGGTGGAGGACTTCTTTATGCTGTTCTCCGACTCCAGGATTAATGTAGCTGGAGGCTGACTGCAAGACCCCAGCAACACCGGATCACAGATGAATCTGCCATCCCTGTGGTTTGGTTTAGCGTTCAGTGTGCTGCAGTGAATAGGTTCTGGGTTACTGATCTCCAGTGTTGGGATACCTGAATCCTGGGAAGCAAGGCTCTGCCTGTCTTCCTCATTGTGTCCAGTAAAGTGCAATTTGGGCTTGTAACTTGGAAAGGAATGCGTCCTTAGATTACAGCTTTCATGGTTCTGAATATCACAACCAACTGAAACTACATCCGTCACACCCATTCCGAAGGATGAGTCCTTATCTGTGCCGTTGACATTCTCCATCTGAGCCGAGCCAGATGCACCTGTAACGAGAAAGAAAGCAGTTTACACGAGCTCTGGGTAGAGAGATGGGGTTAGACAGATATTTCCGATTGCTCGTTGCAAAATGGGTCAGGTGGTATACACAAACTGATCCACAACATAAACAAAAACGCAATAAACGAGTCATACCACAAAGTAGGCCCTATTTGCATCTCTCCGAGTTCATCAGTCTAAGATAAAACAATATCCAGGTGTAAAAATAATTTTTGATGGATATAATTTTCAAAAATACTACTGTATGACAGACTGTACAAACACACTATTACTCAATTGCAGTTGTCAATTTCACTCATGTACTGAATTGTAAAGTACTGAAAACAAACTCTGTAAAATTATGCACTCTCTATCAACTCTGGTTTTATTACCGACATTACCTGTGTTATGATCCAGCGGAAACTACAACAAAATAAACAATCTAGTTTTATTACAGCCACTGTAGCTAGGACTTCTGTAAACACATCACATATCTCCAAGTACAGGGTTGAAATCAAAAGTAAACTCTTTAAACAGTGTACTTTAATTTGGAAACAAAAGCTTTTTGGTAAAATATTACACCATTTCCCACATTTTTTTGAACTGCAAATACAACTTAATGTTTTAATATTTAAAAGCCAATGCTGCCATTAAAGATAGTGTATTTTGTAGCAAATACATTAATAAATTACTATAGTAAGCTACTCTTGTATTTTTCACTGAGGTTGTTTCCCTGTATGTGCTTGAATTTGAATTGAGAAATCCTTGGAAACATTTCTTTCCAGTTTGGTGTCTGATGAGCAGCAGCTTGTTTTCACCCAAAAAACGCTGCTAGCAAAACGACTGGAAGGTGTTCCCGAAGCATGGCATATTCTAAAGTCATTTTCACTCTTGCGTGCTTAAAATCACCTTGTGTGGGAGTGGGAAAAAGTGACACGCATCCTAACTTCCTTTCTGAACTAAAGATATCATGTAAAAATTTAATTTAAGCAGCAAAGTTAAGTCAACATTTACCATTTCAATTACACATATACTTTATATAGCAACTATAATGGACTGGAGAAAATTCAGCCTGGAACATTATCACACCTGAAATGTATTGATATATAGGCTCAGTTAAAAATCTTTGTCGGATCAGTTTCTGATCTCCCTCACCATTACCTTTATCTGGCAGGTACAAATGCCAAAAGAGAGGTTACCAAATGAGCAGATCAAAATGTTAATCATGGCAAAAATGATCAGCTAAAATCAGAGGTCCTGTGCAGTGTCTATACTTATAAATGTCATATCGAATCAAAATATACAACTAAAGGCACTTACACACCTGGATTTATTTAATTGATGAATACAATGTGCTATTCAAAAACTACCTGAAATGCTTCTTGCATACAAAGATGTTAAAACTGATGAACTATCAAAAATCTAAAAGACCTAAGGTAGAACATTTGCCTTAATTCCATAAAAATAAATGTGCATAAGATCTTCATAAATCACAAAAATGTGGGTACTGATGCATAGATAAAAATGGCTAAAAGGTGAAATCAAGCAGTTAAGTTTACCAATACGATGTTTCTAAACTGTTGGGCAAGTAATTTACAGATAATTCATGTAACACTTCCTCTGTGTTGTACAACTGCTAAGAGTTGTAATGTTGCAGAGTGCTAACTCCTTGTTGCTGCAAGTATTATGCAAGATATAGAAGAACAGAAATTAGAAGAGTACAAAAAAATTAAAATGCCTGCAGTATACAATCACAAGACCAAACCGAAGTCATAGAAACAAGAGTGAAAACTGTACCTCTACTAACCAATGAGCAATGAAACAAACAATTCAACAAACTTTTGAGAAAGAAAATGGCATTACTGCTCTCAAAAAGCAAACGGATAACATAAGGAGAATTGTAAAATAAAAGTCTAGCCATTAACGATCACTTAAAGGTTAAAGGTTCATATTTAAAGTCAATATTTAAATGAGTAAGATTTCTAAATATTCTTAACTTTTCAATTTATACAATTCTTTGTTAATGGGAATTTGAAGACTCATAAGAAATAAAACAAAAATCCCTCTTACCTCACGGCTCTGACTGAATCTCATCATTATAGAATAACAGTATAGTAACACAAACCCTCTTCACAATGCCACAGTACCATTGTGACATATCGGTGCATCGGTGCAGTCTGATAAGGACCATACAGCCTCTCTTCCTACTACTTAGGCAGTGTACTGATATAGGCTATGGACTAGTACTCACACCACCCCAGTGCAGAGTTGTGTGCCCACTATTGTTGTCTGTGGAAAAAGGTCTAGTTTCTGCAATGTCCCCATGCCTTTCCCACTTTCACAGCAGTGTATGGGTCTAAATTGGATGATTAATTACTGCAATAAAAATAAAATGTGAAAACTGTATTGTTTTTCCATGTGTGATTTTGGCTTTCCGGTTGAAATTGCAGTATCTGTTGCAGTTTATGTAGCCGATAAGACAGAGTACAGCACATGAAAAAAAAAATAACATTCAGGTTAACATTCAAAACCAGGTTAGGGTTCAAAAATCAAGCGTTCAGAGTGTAATTGTATTAGGTTGGCTTTTTATGATATGAATATGCAACAGTAATGAATAAATACTGACAATTTAACAATCTACTTTTTTTATTCCTGGTAGGAAATCAACACCCTCACAATACATAAATGTCTTATAAGTTTTATTAAATGTACATAATAAACAGTGACTTTGTTGGAAGCAATACAAAATAAGCAACGAACAAAAGATTAATCAAGACTCACATTTGTACTGTTAAGCACTCATCTTGTGGTTGTCATAATAAAGACAGCAAAGTCATGGCCTATTATCAGTTAGTAAATAATGTATTTTAATTATTAAAGCTAAATGGTAAATAATGCCCCCAAACTTAGGCATATATTGATAATTATCATAAGTGTAACACCTGATTTTCATATAAATTCCATCCATCTTAATGGCAACTTCTAAATCCCATCATGTATTTTTTTCCCCCCCATTAACATTAGTTATGGTTGGGAGAAAAAAAAAATGTTTTGTTTGTGCAATCACTAGCACAGCACTTGGCATAACTAGAAAGATTTTGTAAGGACTGTATACATCACTGCTTTAGGGCGGGTGTCACTAAACATCAGGACATGACATCAGGGAAAGCTCTTGGTACATCCAAGACATATTAGATTGCTCTTAGAAAGCAGCCCAAGCAAGACAATTTGGTACATTGGCACTGTGGCTTTATTAAGATATTACATAATGATTTCATACAATGAGAGCAGCAAGATAGAAACTTTTGTTTAATTTATTTTTTGTAACCACGGGCTTCCCCCTTTAACCAGCAAGCAAACACATGGGCTTTACTTCTTGAAATTGTTAATTCTTTGGCTGAAAGCACTGTTTAACCAACAAGGTCAGAAGTTCAAGTTGAGCTTTTCAATCTGTACTACGGAAGGAAATGACAACCAGTAAATACCAGTGTGCTGTCATTACTATAGCAAACAGACCGATAATAAAGATATGAGAAATATGAAGGTAAATGCGATCCATACTAAATTAACCCAGCTGTTGTCATGGAATAAAAGTGGTGCAAAGATCAATTCCTCTCTTAGTAGCCTATATGAATCAGCTGCCATACTAAAAGCAGCAGCCTTGACACTCGGGTCATATGTTTGTGACATCACCACACACAAAAGAGCAGACAAACAGCAGTAGTAGCTTTGCCTCCTACATCACACAGGTCTTGAAGGAGTAAGTCATAAAGAAAGGATTCAGTCACAGATGCCAAAGTGCAGTGGGAAAACTAGAAATTACATGGTTTGGGATAATTGTAAATAAGAGAGGTATGTACCAAGAGGTATGTACGATGGTGGAGTTCAAGAAAATTCACTTTAAAGGACAAATTACAAATTACAAATCACCAGATACAAAGGTAGATCTGAACTTCACTGCAGAATACAGGTTTCTTTGTTGATCTCTGGGTAAGCTTTCTACACCATTTGACATAAAAGCAATTGCACTCTTTAAAGATAGAACTACAGATGAATATTAAGTAGTTCAAAAATCCCCTTTTCAACAATGTTTCTCATCTACAGTTTGTCCACCTGTCTCCAAAGCCCACAGCTGATTTCTCACTATCACTACTATCTGCAAGAAGTAATCAGACATGACCATCTGCCTGCCGTGTAAGACAACACCATTAAATTATGTTACCATACTTCAAGAGACTAAATTAAGTTACTTTTAACCAGACTACATATATAATGAAATTCAAATTGCTTGAATACATACCGAGGCGAGGCCTGCAGATAGAGAGAGGACAGTTCTGGGTCCTGTTATGCATGATTCACTTTTGGTTTATTCTTAAATCCCTCAGAAGAATACAAGCCCTAGCATGTCAACTACATATAGTACGCAATGACAATGTCTGCCACATGATCAGCTTCACTTCACAAGGCCAAGCCAGCTCACATAAAAAGCTGAGAAAATATTGATTTGTAAAATATATAATTTGAATTATTTAGATCAACTGAATCAATTATTTTAAAACAAGGCATTCAAGTGGTCTGTCACTCAAAAGCAACAAACCTACACTGTATTTTAGTATTGCAAATGAATGAGTCTGTACACCACAACATCTTTCTGAATTTTAATTAGTTGTAGTTTAATAGTTGGTAAGAGAATGCAGAATAACAGAGGGGAAAAAAATAATAATAATAATAATAATAATAATCAACCATCAAAATGTATATCAGGAATGCAAGGAAAAAAATCACACAACCCTGCAAATCAGCAACCTATGTAGCACTGTAGGCAAATTAGAGCCACTTTGAACACTGTCTTGTCTTGTTAGCCTGGACCTAAAAGGCCTGGCACAGTATTTCTGTACTTCATGGTACAGTTTGCTGCAGGGTTGCATTCTGTGGTGTTTTTCATTGGACCACAAACATAAATACATCATAATAATGATAATATATGCATGTGATTCTTGATTGTGAAAGTATCCAAATTGAGCTTAAATGACCAAGAATCACAAATATTTCCATCAAAGTCAAGTAAATTCAATGGATAAACTCAATTAGTGCCAGTCATCTTAAAATAAGAAGCCTGATAATGTTCAACAAAATTACAGCTACTACTGATTGTGAATTTGCACAATGAAGCATTCATTCAAATACCAGAGAAATGGGATGCAAAGGTGCAAACTAGTAGTATTTTCAAAGAATAGAGCAGGGAGAAGAAAAAAAAAAAAAAAAACCTCAGACAACTTTAACTGCTACTGTAGATAATAAAACAAATAATGAGTTCCAGGAAATCATTTTTTTTTGTAGATAAATGCTTCACTGCTGTCCCTCCTTCTCTAGTTCTACAGTTTAGTGGCAAGTGTTTCTATATGATAGTTTTTTCTTTGTTTGTGTGGGTATTCCACACGTGACCACCGGAGCAGAGTATTTTTGTTTTAGGGAGGCATCCTAGGCTTAAATTCACCAGCTCAGACACCAAAGTTACAAATCAACGTTTTTGAAAGTGAACAGTCTTATTGCTTTTTGATAATGTCTTTAAAGCCAGTACATTTCACAGACACTGCACAGCCTACTGGGAGTTATACCTCCTACATTTCAATAATGCAACTTACGCAAGAGCCAAAAATTACAGAACGCCTAACATGGGCTTAAAATGTTAAAGAGTGGGTATGTCAAGAGGAAAAATAATAAACAAAAAATAAATGTAGGCGACAAAAACAGCATTATTTTTAATAATGTTAGGTGACAGGTCCATGTTAAAACTACACAATGTATTCTCGGCTAATCTAAATCTCTTTAAAATAATGAAATTAAATATGCTATGTTCAACATATAAACAACAACAAAAATCACCTTAATCAAAGCTTTAAAAAACTGACGTAGTGCATATTTAACAGTGATGAAATACATTTTACCTTTCAATTGTTATTATAATTAAAGATAATGACACTGGCTGTGGTGAACAAGAAAATCCTGTTTCATTGTTCAAGTGCAATAGCAGATGTGAAAGAACATTACAGGTGTCCGAATAATTGTACATTATAGAGAGTTGTTAATGAGGTGGACACATTACTTCTGATACCCCCAGGGCTCAAATAAAAATATCCTAGTTTTATTAAATTTGAGGAACTTTGTTGGAGTTTGTGTGGGGGGTGGGACTACTTCCTGCGTTTATATTCATTCTAAACCAGCTCTACAATTGACAGAACTGTCTCTTGGCATAGAGGATTTCTTGTTTTGAGTGAATGAAGGGGAATAAGAGAAACTCTACACCTCCTTGAAATACAAATGACTACAGTATCTGAGGATGGAAAGCAAATCAAATCGTTATCCTGAGATTAAAATCAATGAAATATAGATTGTACTGAATCCAGCAACACTTAGAAATGATACTGATGATGCTGAATATTGTTAAAAGTAAAAGTTTTCTTCTTCTTCTTCAAATAATTAATTCATATGACGTAATCTGATTAAGAGCCGCAGCCTAGAATTTAGAACGGCAAGGGACAGGACAGAATGCAAGATCGGCAAGTTAAAAGATGTAGCGACTGTTGATTAATAATGATACTAATAATAAAGCAGTAACTCAAATAAGCACTGGGGACTGTTCAATCAATACAGGGCTCTTTACCTCGGCATACAACCGCCTCTCCATCTTTGGTCCTGTCGCTGTGTGCCATGGTGGCAGCGGCGCTACAGGCAGCGGGCAGCCGGAGCAGCAGGTGGCGGGCAGCTCGCTCGGTCCATGGTGTGCCCAGCAGCGGATCAGGCGCTTCTGATGTCAAGCCAGCTTCAATGCTGAAAAACACCCCCCCATTCAACACGCTTTTAGAACAACAATGCACGACACGCAGGCACGTCGCACAGGCTTCCTCCGCCACGGCGACTTCGCAATAGGTGGGAGATTTAAAAGCCATTGGAAAAGTGCAACTACACGCCAAGTGCGGCTACTTCTCCCAACTTCTCCCCTGTGCTGCTGCCTTCGTCCGTTTTGCGTTTCACAAACTCAAAGGCGAGCCAACACACTAAAAAAGTATGTTACAAGCGAACACCGAAGGCTGACTAATGAAAGTGCGCAACACAGAGGGCACGGAAAACGGATAAAGTTTATAGACCCAGTCATTAAATACCTGTTTCACTGCTTCTGCCGCCATTTTGAAAGTCAGCTTACCGTCTCAGGCCCAGCAATCGAGCCAAGAAACGCTCGGCATCGATGGATTCACCTGTGTCCGCGGTGAAGACCTGACTAATCGCGGTGAGATAACGCGATTGAAATAACAAATACATAAGTAACATAACCTTAACATCATTTACTAGACATAATTAATTCGATATATATATATATATATATATATATATATATATATATATATATATATATATATATATATATATTTATATAGTTTAGATTCTAAAAAGTTCGTGAAACGTTGAAATAACAATATAGGTATGAAAAATTGTCAAAATGTCCTAATATTAATGAATACAAATAACTATAATAGCTATTTGTTGCTTATTATAGTAATTGAAAGTGTAATTGAAGTTGATTAAAGGCTATGTGCAAAGCTTTTCTGGGTGTGTGATATATTTTTGACATATTCCTGATCACTACATATTTTTTTTTTACTCCCTCCGAGGGCTTATATAAAGTATATCAAATGTTTATTAAGCACAGAATAATAAAAAAAAACAATTATATTTTGACGTCAACAACTGTAATATCATTAATACCATACGTTTAAATATATGCAAATGTGTACTTAAATATCATAAATACGGCTTCATATAATTTTGTAGTGAATGTGGATGTGCAAATAAATTACAAATTAGAACATGTAATGTGTGTAAAACTACTTTAAAAGTTGAAGTATAAACACACCCGTTGCCATTCAATGTTTCTTGTACAGGAAGTTGAAGTTATTAGTTGCGGAATGGTGTCCCCATGTGGCAAGAAACTATAACTGCCCAATATGTAAAAACAAATTCTCTATAAAATTAGACAAAGATTTAATTGAAACTACATTATTTTATACAAACATACATATGTGCGCATGCCACTATGAGGGATAGACGGTAGATGGATTATACAGAAAGGTTATGCCAGTGTTTCAGATGAGTAGTTAAAATGTTTTGTCAAATAGCATTGCATTAGTTTTCCAGTGAAAAATGCAAAATGGTGTGTAGATTAACTTTTAACTTACCTTTAACTTTCATACACACAAACAGTTTAATAGCAATTGTTAAAACAGGGTCCTAATTAATTCTATGCTTAGTCCTCAATATTTGAATGAGTAACTAAAAATATACAGAATGTTGCTTGATCTATGATAATACATCTCCTTCATTCAAATATTTGTTAAAAATATCACTGAAGAGACTTTAGTAAAATGGAAATCAGAAAAAAGTTTATTCTTATGAATCCATCACATACAATTATGATTTTACCAAGGACACAAATTCATACACCCCTATTATTTGCTAAGGATGTGCAATATTTTTTTCAAGGATCTTAGATCCTTGTCTTCACTTTTCAGTTTCCCAAAGTAAGCTTTTGCAAAGGTTAAACATAGCTGTTGAAATAGAGCCACTGTTTTGAAGATTAGATGCTCTGAAAAACAAATACTTTCCATTTCATTTAACTTCTCCAAACATCATTCCAAATAATGTAAGAGGGTGGGGGGGAAAAAATCACTAATATTTTGTTTGAATATGAACTTCTTAACCTTATACATTGGTGTAATTAAATCACAGGATCCGAAGCTCCCACTAAGCAATTGTACTTTATTTTCTAAAGTATGATCAGGGAAAAAATAAACAAAGGGAAATGGATTTATTTCTTTATTAGATGTTAAGAAACTCCACAATGAAACAAAATAATTTACTCAGGTGTACATGAAACAATACAACAATTTGAAACGGAGGGATGGGAGAGGTGGTGGGATAGGAGGTAGGGTAGGTGAAAAATGTAGGAGAGAAAAGGAATTGGGGAACCAAGATTTCAGTGCTATGGATATGCTATGTTCTTCAGACCACAGTGCCATCAATCTGTTAACCTCTGTATATTGTTTCTAATGCTTTGTTGGAAACATTTCTCCCATGTACATAACCTAACCATATAAAATGCAATGCACATTCCTCCAACTATCCCATTTAAGTGTTTTGTGACTTGGTCTCTCTCTCTCTTTCACACACACACGCACACGCACGCACACACACGCACACACTAGAAAAATAAAATAAAACAGTTCTATCACTGCTCTATCCACTTTCGAATTTTCTTACTCAAACGGTGCTGGAGTGTTAGAGCAGCATGCAGCTTCTATTTGAAACAGCAACCCACTACCCTTTAGCCTTTTCTCACTCTGAAAAAATACGCTTCATGCAAAATAAACTGAGTGGAACACTATTTGCAATACATCCTTTTGAATTTTCAGTGTTGCATGCACTGGTATATTGCATTCGACTTGAAGCCTCCTCTTGGGCATTTAAACAATGCCCCTATTGTGGTAAAAGGCCCTGCCAATTCCAAAGGTGACTATAAAATTAAAGTGCTGGTACATCAACCCTTCAGGAAGCTCAGAGATGAATCAAAAAAATGCTACTTCTAAATAGGAAGGGAAACAAAAAAGGAAATGACAACACAAAATAAAAATATATAGACAGATTTTTAAGTGTTACTTTTACGTATGCGAGTGCGTGTGTGTGTGTATATATAAATCACAAGATGTGTCACAGGATAATTTATCACAGGCTCACCATATTACCAGGGTGTTACCTTGTGATTCTAAGGTAATGACTGGTAATATGGAAATCCCAAGATAAATTCTTGTGATCACAAGTTTTTTTTGTTTACACATGGCCTCAACCAGCCACTGTAACATGTAAATATACGCACACACACACAAACATACACAATACAAATATTAAAAGATTTAAACAAGATCACATCACCATAATTTAAAGTAAAAAGTAGACCCAAGAGAGAAACAAAAAGCGTTTTTTCTTTAATAACTGGTACCTTGGTGATGTCTCAAATGTTTTAGCTACATATAATTTTACAAACAAGAACATATTTCAAAGTAAGTTCCTCTCAGTTTGGTCTTGTCTGCATTGTATATTTAAAATGGTTATTGCCTTTAGATCCAAAACTTACTGCGTACTCTTTCGGTTGGGACGTATGCATTTATAGTGTACAAAACTTTCTGTGAAATGTATTCCGGGGTTATTCATTTGCATAAAATAAAAAAAGTCAAAATTACTGTTTCTGCATTTTGTGGTTTGAATTTGTTGAAAGAAAAAAAAAAAAAAATCAGACAGCCTCAAAAGCTTTTATTTCAAGTCTATCTGTTGACTTACTAGTTAAAAAAAATAAAGAAAAGCAAGCCACATGAAGCAACAACCACTACAGCAGTCAAACTATTATTATTTTTTGTTTCTTTTTTGTTTTTTTAAATTGAGACAACTGATCCTTACACTCTGCCATAACGACAAACAAAACTACAGGACCTACAAAATCACAGCCACAATATCTAACTGTAACTGCCACAGAATTCTTTAGATATTAATAGCACCAACTTCTCTCCTAAAGAGGATATAAATAACCTTTTCATTTAATGTGGTCAACTTAAGTGTCTTCACAAACATAACCAATTGTTTCATGAATAAAGGGCCATATTACAATTGACCAAATCAGTTAGTCATTAATTTTGTACATATGTATGAACCCCCCTCCCCCCAAAACAATTCTGGGCTTTCACAGTTACATTTCTTTTTTTCTTTCTTTTAAATGTTTTTTTTTTCACAAACCACACTACTAATTAAAATGAAGGAAAAAAAAAAGGATTCTATCATCAGTCAAAATATATTTTAGACTAAGCACAACCCTTACAATCCTAACAAAGTTTTATGATAGAGTCGGTTTTTTTCAAAATAAGGTTTTGCATCCATGCTTTTCTCCTGTATTCAGAAAGGCACTAATCAAAGAATTAACTTCAAGTTCTTACACAAAAAAAAACAAGACTGTGCCAAATTCTAAATTTTCTGAATAGCAGATGTAAAAGACAATGCAGTGCTTTTAAGATGGTTATAACAGTACTATCACAGTTAGGTAATGGAAAGTAGCAGTTATGCTGTAAAAGAAGCAGTGATACTAGTAAGACAGGCACATGCACAACCATTCAGACACCACAACTAATCTAGTTCAAAAGCAAAAAGACTGGGAAAACCAAGGAGGAAAAAGTAAGATTGTCCCTAACACCTAACTGTGAATTGTTTTTAAAGATGAAGATACATGTCGGAAGAAATGAACTAAAATTAAGCTAAAATTAGTCTTCAAACTTAGCATCTTTTGAAGACTTTATTTTTTTTTATTTTTTTTCCTTTATTTTTTTCATTTTTTGATTATACTAGTTTCACGTTAGCATCTCAAATCAGCAGGGTTAAAGATGTGTTCGAGAGAGAAGATCTTCACAAGGATCAGCCCAATCGCTTCCATTTTCTGAAGCAGTTTCATCAGAACTAGAACTGTCACTGGAGAAGAGCTGCCTTCGGAAACCAGTTGCTCGAGCTCCAGAGTTTCTCTCTCCCAAACAATTGGAGTCACAAGTTGCCGCTGCCTAGAAAACGCATCAAATAACATTGTTAACACCATAAGATTAGAGAAAAATACATGACACTGAAAACTCCATGTTTGAAGTGTTTCAGACTTCAGGAACCGATGCATCAAAGTCACTATTTTGAGTGGTCCACTCACTGAAACCTAGAGATTGCTGGTTCGAAGCCAAGCTCACTCATTTACGGACTATGGTCAGTAGTGCATTGATGGCACTTGACGGCCTGAATACTGTTTGGACCACAGCCTACAAATTGCTGCTACATCTGACAAACACACATTGATATTTGTCTGCAGCAGAAGACCTCTTTGTTGGAACAATCGTTAACTTTTGTGGCCTCCCTTTTTCTCTGCAATACAGACATGAAAGCAAAAAGACAGCATAATATTTGGTCTCTCACATATATATGTGCCAATCACTAATAAATATATATATATATATATATATATATATATATTAGTATGTTCCTGGTAATGTGATTTGGGATTCAGAATAGATTTTGTATCAGACATTGCTCTGATTTTCTAATCTTGTGATCAGCAAGTACTTTTGCATTGTGTCTGCAGTTAACTGCAATCAGTAGATGAAGTAGGAGTATTAATTGTAACTTTTTAATCATAGGGCCTGGAAATGTTTATGTAGCACAAGCTTTTAAAAATGTTTATAATATTTACTACAACCTACAACCAAAAGCATAAATCAAGCTTTAAATTAGATCTGCACAAAAATTGAAACATTTGAGAATGCTTTATATTTTAATAAAAAAAAAAATGTAAAGAATGGTATCTTGGGAAACAGACTCAAATGTAGTAATTCTGAAAACATGTATCCTATCAAGGCTTAAAAAATGAATGGGTATTTACATATATTTAGCATTTTGACTATTTCTGTATAACATTACAATTGTCCATGTTGTACTAATATTCTCAAAAAACTGACTTACTGTATTGAGCTGTACATGTGGGTCTCCATTGTAAGAAGTTTCTTTCAAATCAACGCAACTCTTCACTCCAACTATTTCCTTGATTTTAGTACAACAATCTAAAAGATAAAAAAGAAGATTCTGGTGTTTTCCCTTTTGTTTTTGTAAAGACAAAAGATCATAGCCATGTATGCACGTCAAACAAACTTTGATTTAAATACATTTGCAAATGTAATTTATTTTAACTCCACCCCAAACTGGCCCTGACTGAGCTCAGCCTGTTAACCTTACACTCAGCTCTGCCTACATCCATATCCCACAGTTAATGTTGCTGGCTCTGACAAATATTACATTTTGTAAAGCTACCATTATTATTATTTTTTTTAAAGAATGCAAGATAACATGTTGATACACAGACAGCGCAGATTACACACAGGGGTTTGTGCCAATCCCTAAGGCAAGCATAAACAGTGCTTTAAGACATGGTCACAGTGAGTGGCAAAACACAAACAAAACAAAATTAATATTTTGCCTCAATGAAAACGCATAAAAAATATATAATCCACTGCTAACACATTCGATGTAAATATAATTCACTATTCTGGTTCCACTGTAAGCCAGCATTTAACAACTTGACTGTTAAATATAGAAACACCTATTTTCAAGTGACTATAGCTAGGTTTGGGTAACTTAATTAACCTGCTCTGTGTAGCTTGTACTAAATTACACCAGGTACTTCTCTGCACATAATTTAGAATAAGTTGGAATAAGAAAAACTACAGTTTAAACACTGTATATTGTATTTGACCTAAATGGTTGTGAAAAAGTGTTTTCTATGGCATTGTAAGCAAGTGCAGTGACTGTCTGAATGACAAAGCACAGCATAAGCCTCATCTTACAAAGGTATTAACATAGCTTCCATTTGAATCTGCAACCTCCTGGCTATCGAACACTTTTAGGGCTGCTTTTACAACCTAAAATGGCACTAGTCATGGAATACTTAATGTTATTTTAGGTAGAGCAGTACTAGACTAGTGCTAATCAAGGCTTGTGAAACCAGCCATTAGCCTTTTACATGGTAAGCCACTTGCACATCTGGGGGTTGAAATGTCCAAAACAATACCAATACACACACATTACCTATGAAATTGCAGAAATTACACCCATTTCTAACGGTTTTATAACACAATAAGAGACCCACGACTGTATCCTAGCTCCTAGTAGAAGCTAATGAAGGATAAGTATTGAGGTTATTTACAGTTTGACTAGACTATATTAATTCCCATTAATACATATTGACATAGCCTAACAAAAACACTGGTGTTTCAGTAACCTATCCATATTCCAGAACTGACCACAGTATTATGATTTTAACACCTTAACAAGATAAGCTTATACTGGTTTACTATGGCATGCATAGTAAAGATGCCTCCTTCAGGATTCAGTTATTGGTGAATTCATCAAAAGTCCATCTAAGTTAGACAATAGGGCTTAACAGTGGTATCTGCATTGCAGTTCCCACTATAATACACAAACCAAAACCTGGTAAATATTTGGATAATTGTGTTTTAAGAATTAACTCACCTGAACACTGTGACCCTGAAACAAATGGTGAACAGAGGTGTTTCTGCCACCAGCGCTCCTCCTGCTGGTGTTCAGGATTTCCCTGCACACTTACATTTAGCAAAGGAAACTGTTCAAAAACAAGAGAGGTGACGACTTAAGTTTCACTAGAGAAAATACAATGGGAAAATGGTGATAGATTAATAGGTGGTGTACTTAATATACAGTAATTAAGATGATATCTAATTAATAGGCACCTACAGGAAGATGTAAATTAAATAAAGAGCAAAGTTTCAGATTAAAATTATTTCATAATTGTATTTATTTTTCTATATTTATATTTTGTTTTAATAGTATAGTACAATATTTGTTTATGGCTGTTTAATATTACAAGTTGTACAAATCTGCCTGGGCAAAAAGGAAAAAAACTTTTTATATTTATATGTATGTACATGTTTATTACATGTTGTAATATTGCAGGTTTTACAATAAAAATATATATTACAATGGTTTGTGAATAACTGAAAAAAGAATCAATTCAAAGTTCACAAGGAGATATTTATGAATGAAAGGTAATTGTTGACATAAATGATTTAAGATAACTTTAAATTACCACATCCTTTACTCAAGTTGTGGTGAATACATATATAACAAACTGGGGTTCTCTATATAACCTGACTGCTTAAGAAAATGTTTTCAAAGAGAATAAATAACTATCCATATATACAGTTAGGTCAATAAATATTTGGCTCTGTATGCCACCACAATAGATTTGAAAGGAAACTATCAAGATGTTCTTTAAGTGTAGACTTTCATATTTAATTTGCATACTGCGAAAGCAACCCAATACTTTTTTAAGGCGAAGAAGTGGAATGTTCTGCAATGGCCAAGTCAATCACCTGACCTGAATCCAACTGAGCAGCATTTCACTTGCTGAAGGCAAAACTGAAGACAAAATGCCCCAAGAACAAGCAGGAACTAAAGACAGCTGCAGTGCAGGCCTGGCAGATCATCACCAGGATCTGGTGAAGTGTCTATGGGTTCCAGACTTTATAACCAAGTATTGAAACTCACAATTTAATTAATGATTATGTTAGTTTGTCCAAATACTATTGAGCCCCTAAAATTGAGGGGACCACATTTAAAAATGGGTGTAATGCCTACACCGTTCACCCAATTTGGATGCAACTACTCTCAACTTAAAGATGAAATTCTACACTTCTAGAACATCTTGATCGTTTCCTTTCAAATGCATTGTGGTGGCGTACAAAGCCAAAATGATGACCATTATGTCAATGTCCAAATATGTATGGACCTAACTGTACATCTACCTTATATTAAAACCTGAATTTCAAAAAACTGTATTAAGTCTGAAGTACCTTGTCAGTTCAGTCAAATTCTTACCTTTTGCAAATCTTCACAAGTTTCCCCATAGTTGGAAATCTGACTATCCAGCAAACATTTGCAAATCTCTTCCTTTTCTTTAGTAGGTTCATCCATTTCAACATTTTCTGTAGAGTCCTCCATGCTTCTGCTCACAGCTGATGCATCTGTTTCACAGTCTAAGCATATTTCTTGCTCAGCTATTGGCAAAAGGGCACTAGGACCTTCCTGTGAATCTAAAGAAGTCTGGGCACTCTTTTCCATACCAGACTTCTTTAACCTCGGTAAAAATTTGCCAGACTCAAGTTCCCATTTTCCATAATAAGGACCTTCACACTCAGCATCTTCCTCCAGAGGTTTGAGATCTGCCTGAGGATCATCAAACACATCTGTCTGAGAGAGAACAGGAAGACTCAAATCATCTTTTTCAGATTCCAAATCTGACTCACTTCCTCCTCCAGGAGATAGTTCTGAGGCAGAAATTGGTCGAAAATGAGTTCTAGGAGAAATACGGATAGCCCTGTACTGTGTTCTATTGATGCCATATATCCGAGGGTGGAAAGTTTCACTTTCTGAATTAGAGCACAGTATTGATTTGGGCTTGAAGCCTGGGCTGAATGAGGCTATATCTTCTGGCTCAAAAGAGCACTCAACGTGAAGCACTTGAGAGAACGGATTGTTCAAGTCAAAGGATGAGAATGAGTAATCAAGCCCAGGTTCATCACTATGAAAGCTGCTGCAGGTTCCTAGTAAATCTTCATGGAAGATGAAAGAAAATCCCTTATTCAATCCATCCCCTCCTTTCACTGCCTGGTCACACTGCCCAAATGAAACCAAAGGCCTCCACAGAGGTTTATGACCAGGAGCAAAACAATTTCCCGTGTTCATAAATACATCAGTACCAGCTATTGTTACAACGTCTGAAGCTGCACACTGTAGCAAGCTACCTCGAGTATGATTTGGTGGCACTACTGCCCAGTCTCCATCACTGTTAAAGGTTTTAAGCTCTCCATACACTCCTCCAAGAATGAATGTGTTATCCTTATCAGGATTCACATCCCAAGGTTTTGATGGCGTTGTATAATCCCCACCATCTACTTTTGAAAGCTCATTTTTTATGAGTGCCTGTTCTTCCAAGCACTCCTTTTGACCCTCCCACAAGTGATACTCGGAACGCTGGACTGCTTTTGTTTGAGGAACCTGGAGGGTCCCTGCTTTTGCATCTATGTCTAAACAACAGCAATGGTAATTATTTGTCTCTTCTGAGAACAGTCCTTCCTCAGTCCTTTCTCCTTCTAGTGTTACTGAATCTCCACCTCCAATAGTTGTCCAAATGTCCTTTATTATCCCTGAGCTGTAGTTGTCACTTGGTTGGTTTATATCATCGTTGAAAATGCCAGCATCATCATAAGGTTTGCTTTCATCTTTTTCCAGCGGTATTCCACAAACTGACTCTAATTTCGATTTTTTTTTTAAAGTCTGATTGGATATTGTGCCTGTGTTTCCTTCACCATGCTGACATGCATCTTCTTGTAAGAAGTCTAAAAGTTCATCTTCTAGATATCTAGAGGGGATACTTGGGATTATACAATTAATCTCTTCTGTAATAAATTGTGCTGACTCCTCTGACTGAACATTAATTTGCTCATTATCTGAACGTGTTTCTTCTGAATGTGACCATGGACTACAGGTTCGTGTTGAAAGATTAGAACAGTGTTCAGTTTCATCAAAGGCACTATTTTTGGTCCATATTAACAAACGAGACTGTTTATTTCCTAATGGGTCTATACAGCTACTTGAATCTGTGTTGTCATGACCAATGGTGAGTGAGTCACAGGGAAAAGGTAGAGTGGAGCTATCGTATTGCACTTCAAAGAGTGAAAAACAAGAAGAGTTTAAACCAGGTGGTTCATTGGCTTCTGAAAGAAACTCTTCCTGATTTCCAGAAAACCTGCTTGCACTGAATACTGTATCGTCCAATATGGGGGAAAGTCTAACAGGAGAATCCGCTGCAAAACTTTCACCATCTATATCTTCAGAACTAGAAGATGAATAACATTCCCAAACTTGAGCTATGTTCTCAATATCTTGCAAGAAAAATCCATCAGCTCCAAACGATCCATGTGAATCTGCCCTTATTGCACTTTCCCCTTGCAGCTCAAGGCCATCTAACACTACGCAACAATCTGCCTCAAAGTCTTTTTGCTCTTTGCTTTTTTGTCGAATCATACTTAATATTCTACTTTCTTGTACAGAGTCTGAGGCACTAGGATCCAATATGGATTGATATATGTCAACTTCATAGAAGTGAGTAAATTCAGACAGATGCTCATCATCTAAATCTCTACTATCCCCTCGTTTAGGGCAGCTTGAGGTCCCATTGAGGTGAGAAACCTCATCAATATCCGCAGGCATTTCCACAAAATGACCATCAACAAAAGTACCTGCAGCGAGGTATGCTCTCTGGAAATTCGTGTTAGCAATACAAATTCCCTGCATCCTCTCCGACAACTTCTCAACATCAGGTGATGCAGAAAATCCATCGTGTGAATCCAGCCGGTTACGGTACTTAGTCTCCAGTTTGCTCTTTCTGCTCACAGGGACAAAATATTCAGTGATAGGTTCGGTATACCATAAGGGTTCTTCCTTGTATTCCTTTTTATTTCTTGCCTCAAAACCTAATTCTTTAATTTCACCACAGCTGGAATCTTTTCTGATTTCTTTTAATGGTCTCTTCCCCCTTTTGCAGAAATGATGTTTAGTGCGGCCACTGCTACTGCTGCTTCCACCTGTGTTTCTTCTGTCTTCTTTATCAATAGCCTTTAATGCTAATTTAACCTGCCCATTTCGCCCCCTTTTATTTCTGCTAGTTTCTCTCGACTTGTGCCTTATTTTGATTGATTTTATTGGTGTCTTAATCTCACATTGGTTCCCACTGGAACTAGAACCTGCTTCACTGGAGCCAGATGACCAAGAGCGAGGGCGCAGCTTTCCTTCTGACCTGTGTCTGGTTGGTTTCTTACTCTGAATAGCTCTTTCTTCCACCATGCTGTTGTAATATCGGTTCTCCTTTTCCTTTTTACTTCGTCTCTGCTGGGGTCGTTCATTTGTTGCACAACAAGCTTCAATTATTTTCTCTTTTCCAGCTTCACCCTCACTGTTACAATCCTTTGGGGAGGAGGTATCAGTGCTTGTTTGAGGAGCGGCAGAAGATGAAGAACTTGAATATGTGCAAGCTTTGGCCTTATTCCACACTGTCATAATTTCTTGAAGACAAACAGGTTTTTCTGACAGCGGTGGAAAGGCTTCATAGTACCTGTGACCAAGAACAAAATGTAGAAGATTAAGCAAACATAGAAAAACTACGCTGCTCAACTTATCATATCAGATGGCTTAACTGACTTGATTTTGTGAAGCTTTCTGCTACACATAAAAAACCCACCATCAAGTATTGAGTTATAAATTGCAATTAGAAGGTGGGTCAAAGTTTTGAATTAATCCCAGTCTAAGACACAAATTACTTATAAAATGCTATACCTAGGATCTTTTCGTTTATCTCATATAAATTAGAAATTAGATCTTTTGATATAAATGTATTTGCATTATGTGTTAATTTGTGAATGGAAGGAATCCTTTATGTAGTCCTATTAAGTTATTAAACTAATAATCTTTAATGCATACAACATTTGCT
Source organism: Amia ocellicauda (assembly GCF_036373705.1). Classification (NCBI taxonomy): domain Eukaryota; kingdom Metazoa; phylum Chordata; class Actinopteri; order Amiiformes; family Amiidae; genus Amia; species Amia ocellicauda. The sequence goes on along the minus strand of NC_089862.1, from coordinate 18,203,138 downwards.
TTGACTTTGACCTTCTGAAGCAGCATGCTCATTAAAAAGTAATTTACACTTAATACAGCAGAAAATGTTTTTTACAAGGGGAAAAAATACATGAATTCTTAGAAAATATAATGAAATTAAAAGATTTTCGTGTGGTCTTACATTTCCACCTGATCTTTAGATGATGGGGATTCAAGAAGTTCAGGAGACTGATATCCGTCAGATTTCTTGTTAGTTTGCTTTTCTTCTATAAAAGGAGGGGGGGGAAATATTTGTAAAAATAAATCAATTGATGTTATATTATTCCTTTCACAAAAGCAAGCAGGAAATTGTGTATCACTATTTTTATCCTTTTGAGTTTGCACATATGCATGGAACCACGAAAGAGAATAAAAGGATTTAAAAATAGTTTAGTTTTAGTTTTTTTTGTGTTCTATATTCAAGTTAATATAGAGTTAATTTCTACAATATTTGTCTTATTTGCATCTTGCCTGCAATACACAGAATTAATTTTCTGGTGAAAATCATCAAAATCAATGGCATTTCACTGAATTATTTTAAATCATGTTCTTCAATGGTAATTTAATACATGCTAACGGCTCTGTTTATACATTTAAGCTCTTTCACTGGGTACTTCGTATAAAATAAAAATAATAAAAATATAAACCTTTCTGTTTATTCTGAAGATCCTTGAGTTTGGAGCATAGCTCCTCAACCAGGCTTTCAATTCCAGAGCTCTGCCAGAGAGAGGTACAAATAAAAAGTTTAAAATGTTATGAAATACAAAAACATTATTCACTTGAATCAAAATGTCTAAAGTTCTGAAACCTTTGTTTAGACATAAAAGACCATTTAACTACTTGACAACACAAAACAACACCATAAAATACAATTTAGTGAATTTTCCTGTTGCTTTGATCTTGGTATATTTTATACAAATGTTATGCATGATTTACTGTTGTTGCATGTGATTTAATAACATCACAGAAAACATAAGCCGCTAATGATATTTTGTAGAACTAAGCAAGAGCACCACTTTCAGATACTTAAAATTTCAATACCTATCATTCAAATATCATTTTATTGATGGGGTAAGATACCATGGTATGAAATAAACAACGTGAGTCACAGGAAAAGCAAGAAGTTAAAAAAATAAAAAATAAAAATTGAAAAATGCAAACCTCAACATTAAATATACTTATACAACATTAAATATACCTAAACATTAAATATATTATTGTATTTTGTATGCAGGAAACATCTGAAACAGCTATAGTTTCAGTGTAATTACAGGAAAGGTTACTATAGAAAAAACTATGAAAAATATAAATATTTAGATGAAGTGATTTGACCATAACAAAATAACTATACAAAGAAGTTAATTCATACAGTAAACAAGTCTACAATACGAACTTCCAATCAACTGTAGAAATCAGTTGCCCACAGTTGCTGTGTTAATTTTAGATCCAAGACAGAAGCGCAGTACACAAAAATGACTAAGCAATAACCACTGGCCTCCTAACGTACTTTCTAATAGCATGAAAATATGAATTTTGTTTTGTTGACCTATTTAATACAACATATCAACTCTACCTGATGACTATCTGAAATGTTTTTTTAAGAATGTTAACTGAAATGTTTGTATCCTTTCTGTTTACAAACAAAATTGTTGAACCTCCTACTCGGCTAAACTTATCGACCACTTAAGCATATCAGTTAGCTGAAACAATTATTTTAAAACAGCACAAATATTGCCAACACACAGTATTTCTACATCAAGTTAATTTCTTACCATGCCACCCAAAGAAAGGAAAAGTTTTGTCATAGCAATGCATTTCCTCTTGCATCATTGTGCTAATACTTGAGTCAGCTGACAAGCCACATACCGCTCAGTGCAGCAATCCTGTGCAGCGTGTACTGGTAAAAAATAGACCACAGAGCAGTGTGCCAAACCTCAGGAGACTAGTTATTCCACTTCTCACTACCACTCCAAAGACACCATGCAGCTTTAGCTCACAATTTAAATTCTTCAGTATTCAAATGCCAGTAGGTATATAGTATATGACAATTTGGAAGAAAAATACTGAGTAATTATAAGTTATTTTTTTATTTGGGGTCTTTATAAGGTACATTTGACCAGCTCAACACTTTAAATGTGTACATTAAAAGGTATCCTACATTCTTCATGCAAAATTAACCTCATTTGAAATAACTGATACACGGTGACCTCTCTACTATACATTTCAAAGAACTACAACGGTCATTAACTGGTCTCCATTTTAAAACAGTCACTTCATAAATTTGCAAAAAGATTAAAGCTAGGATGTGTAATTCAAGAGAGGCTAGCAGTTAGCAGCCCGCCCTCGCTTCAAAGGTGTTGCCAAAGCCACGCCTACTCTATCACACATGAACACATAGAGCAGAGTCTAAGTGCCACTACATGAGCTAAATACCTCATTACATTAACAAAATATATCAAAAACAAATCAAATCATGTAATTACCTGTCCAAAATTAAAATAGCAACCACAGATGCCTCCAGCATGGAAAAACAATGCCAATGTTAATTCTGCTTTTAACACGCTCTTGATCATGACTTTTTTTCGTCGTAGAAGTTTCTAACACTGTCTTTCTTTTCATGGTTCTTTTTACTGGTGCTTCAGGAAGAACATAAGGTAGCGGTGGTTCGCCTTCCATTCTCACGCTCGCTCTGCACAGCGTCAAGGAACCCGTGCTGATGACATGATTGTCTCTGCAAACAAGTTGCGCGGCGGTATGCAAATATAGATTGACAGACAGAAAGGACATCCTATCATTACATTCAGACTGCAATGATTGGTCGATAATCTTTTAGTCCTGTCCCTTCCACAGAAGATATATAAGTATAAGCATTATACTGAGTACATTAATAAGAACATGTAACTTATAATATTGCCATCAGCTGAATGTGAACAGTTTTTCTTTCTAAAAATGCATCATCATTGCCATTATGAGTACATGTCACATCATTATTGCATCACATACAGTTAATGTTCATTACATTTGAATATATTTAAAATTGAGAATACCCTTCCACACTTAAAGTATTGTGTTTCCTTGAATTTTACATTCAGAATTATACATACCCCATCAGTCTTGTATGTGAAGTTTAAAATTGTATGTATCAGAAATTAATATTGATACTTAATTACCATAATCATTCATTTGATCCACAGATATTTTTTAACATTATGGTTTAGTAATAAAATTAGGAATTAACCAATAGGATGGGTGGGTGCAAAAATAATTTTTATTTCTTGATTAAATTATCATTTTCAGTTTTCAGGCTAACCTTATAACGCTAATGGTTATGTCAAAGGCCAGGGAGAAATAGAAGCATCCCTTGGGTAAGTAAAGTAGAGTAAGTAAAAACAAGCAAGGCATCAGTCAGAGGAGGTTAATATAAACCTCTTCAAGAATAAACAAAAGCAAACTAAAACAAGCACTTATTTAAAAACAAAGAAAGTATGTAGAAGCCAACTGCAGACAGAACTTTTGCCTGTTGGGAAGGGTGAGTTAATGACCGTCAAGAGAGAGATGGGTGAGGACTCCACTGCCACCTTGTGTGCTAATACACAGCTGCCACTGGCTACTCTGGTGGGTGGGGTGGACACTCTGGAAGGTGGAGTTGAACAGGGGTCTGAAAAATGTCCTTTTTACTTTCTAGGCCAGTTCTAAGCACTCAAAAGGTTTATAAGGTATTCATTGTTTATCATGTTTTAAATGTACTTTTAATAGTTATCAAAATATTACAATATTTATAAATACTATATTCCAAAATAAATTTGAAATTTAATTCTGAAATATCATGCATTTAAAATCTATAAATGCAATACAGGGTTCTCGCCATAGTTCTTTGCCTGATTGGGTTGATTTAAAATTAAAAAAAAACTTAACACAGGGTAAAACTCTCATTAAGCTCCATATATCTGTATCTATACAAGTCACCCTCACCACAATTCCTCCCACATGTACAAGTGAGTACACAGTTTAAGGAGCTTCAACAATGCTGCGCTGGGGATACGCCATTAAAAATATAGGCAACAGGTGGAACATGTGCCTCACCTTTCCTGGTGTGGAGAGTGCATGGTGTATTCTGATTTGGGACATCAGTAGTGTGCAATAACACCAAGAAGGTATGTTTTATGTTGTCGTTTTATGTGCTGCAGATTTACCTTTTAATTTAATGGTTAATACAGTTTATCCACAAAATTATGTAAGGGAAAATACATTTTGTGCACCAGTCAACCTGTCGCCAGCCCTACACCGGATCCAAAATAATAAGCATTCATGACTGATCAAGGCATTGATCCAGAGACCTGGGTTTGCAATGTGATCAAGACTGAATTCCAAAGGAAAGTTAGAAACTTGCTGAGCCAATCAGGGCAGACAAAACAGGCAAATCTAATACAACACATAATGACAATAATGAATATATGATGTGTAGAATATTGCGTGTTTCACCAATCAACATGATTATAAATCTTTCATAATTACTAATTGTATTGCAAAGACCAGATGTGGGCTATATCATAGTCAGTATAGCCTGCATAAACTACTGGTCGACGGTTGGAGTAGTAAGTATTTATAGCTTAAGTTTGAGGAGTTTATAGATTAAATGCTGTATATGTATTTAATTCAAATATTTATATTTTAATTAATATGTGTGCCGTTTCTGTAACATGCCATTAACAGTATGTGTTGATTTACATCCATACATCCCTAGGTGCACCATAGAAAACGGGTTTTGTTTTCTTTACATTACGATGTGTAAATGTAACACTGCCCCTTAATCCACATGTCAATGTTACATGCAAGTATGCTGGCAGACACCTATGTGACCGTCTGCGTATGACGCCCACGCATGTACGCAGAGACGCAGATGCAGAAGTATAAATCAGGCTACAGTGTGACTACTCATAGCCCATTAAACAGGAAAATACATTTGATACACATTATTTTTATCATGGTAGGCTATTTTAGTTTTCTTCTAGTATTCAGACAGTATTGTTATGATTTGTTGTGCTCCAACACTTTCATAATGTGATCAGACTAATAGTAATAATAGTATTACCATTTAAGAATTGTTATTAAAACGAATAGTAAAACATTCCAGCTACGATGTGATCATTGTTAACCCGGACAAAGACACTATGTTGAATTTTTGGCAGGAACCTCCAAACACAACATAACTGAAATCAGATGTTTGTAACACTTAATAAATAAATAAATAAATTGCAACCGAGTCATTAATATATTGTTCTTTTAAATACTAACTAGGTATTACGTTATAACACTTTTAAAACACTATTTGGAATGCAGTCATTTGCACATCAGTCTTTTAAAATGTAAATATTTGATTCTGTTTATATGTATTTGTTATTACTTTTATTTTGTATTTGTGTAGTTCTGTTTGACTGAACAATAAAACATAATTGGAAATTGGAGTCTTCCTTCTTCTAAATGTGTTTCGGAACAACATACAACCAGCCCCAAATTTCTTCAACGGTATATCGATATCACTGGCACAGCCCTATCTATTATACACTATTACAGTACAGGGGTACAACTAAAAAATTACTGACAACCAATGTCAAGTCAAGTTTACAAAAAACACATGGTTTAAAGTATTTAGCTAGCCATCAGTAAAACTGTTCCCTTTGGTTATGCAAAGGTGGCCACAATTTTGGCAACTGCATGGCACCATTTTACCAGCCAGGCAGCATAGCCAACTGGAAGGATCCATACAAAGTTCTGTAATATTCATCTCAAATGTTCAATCTTTAAATAAAAGACAGGTGTTAAAATAGGATTAGGGATGTAATGGTTTCACGATGCACCTCGGTTGTAAAAACAGACGGTTGTCATACCGTTGCCATTTTCTCATTGAGGATATTGCATTAATTAGTGCTGTGACGAAGTTCGAATCTGCATTCGGTGATGTCGAACTTCAGATGTTTAGCAAATCCGAACTCCGTCGAATACTAAACCAAACTAATTCAAATTTGTAGCAAAATATTTTTGTCTACAATTGCAACACGCACATGAATGAAGTCAGTCCGCTCATTCACTCAGAACGGACCAGATGTTATTTTATAGAGAGAAGGGATGATGTGATTGTTACAGTTAGGGCTGTAATGCTGTCGGAGCGCACCAGACCAGAGCGCCACTCTAGCACATTAAAATCTGTTAAGGCGGAACTCCGCCTCTGACACAGGGGTGTACTGGAACGGCTCCACTCTTTCAACCCCATGCTTCTCAATTCTAAATATTTAAAATTATTAATAAAAGTTGTGATGAGTCAATTGCTTACATATGTATTTACAATCTTTGTGGGTTTGTGTGCCTTTAAGACAATTACCCGAATTCGGTTTCAGGAAGTCTATATAAGCCTACATGTGGTAGAGAAAAGGGGGGGCGGTTCTCTACGGTGCCAAGAGGGAGGAGAAGACCTGGTTGTAGACGTGTTCTTTGTTGTCGCAGTTTTGAGACAGAGATCATTTAGAAGACGTAGAAGACGGACCCGACTCTACACTGGTTATATACGACACTTCTCCTGCTCCTGCCATTGTGGCGGCTTTTCAGTACACATTTGAGACGATGCTATTTTGTGATACTGTTGTGTGAAGGGACGTGGTGAATGAAGATCGTCGTAGCACCAGGATGGCTTAAACTCTCTGTATTTGTTTTAGCATGGATTAAGTGGTTTATCTGTGAAATTAACCTGGGTTATCTTTGTTTGGATGTCTATAGTGATTGTGAAAATACATATGTGTAACATTGCAGGTCTGATTGCTTATGATGTCCATTTAATGTCATGACATACCATTAAAACAGAGGTGTACACTTCCGTTAAGTGCTAATGGAATTATAGTTTTTTTGATTGTATTTCTTCTTTTGATCGGTTTGTCGTTTTATATTTGGATAGGGGATTTGGGGAATATATTGCTTTTCATTTGGAAACTATATGATTCCATTAGCACTTTTTTGTGCAGTTGATAACTATTCGTGATACTGTTCTGTTGCTCTGGATGGTTTGTGTTGCATGGATTATCGACTTATTACTTTTCTGGGACACGGATGGACTCTTCAATGGACACTTGATGAATAAGTGTATACTGGACTTGCGTGTATTGTATTAACTCCTTGGCCTGTTATTGAATTCACATTATATTGATAATGATTAACTATGATATTGTGGTACATGTTGTGTTGGTCTGATGTGGGGCTATGTTGGCACAGGGTGCAACTGCATTATTATTGTCTGATAGGCAACGTGGTGTATAGGGGTGTCCTGGTGGTGGTTGTGTTGCTTTGTGGCGGGTATTGCCCGCCTGGCACCCGAACAATCGTTTTATTAAATATATATATAAAATATTTAAAGCATTTCCAGTGTATTTGTAAGAAATAATATGATGAGAATAAGTAATAAAGCCCGATTATTAACGTAACAATTAATATAAAAACAGTGCGTGCAGCACCCGCTCCTTTTTATTCTACAACTACACCACTGGAGGTGACTACATATTTTGGTGAAACTATAATTCAAAAGCCTGTTGTTGTGGTGGAAAATGAACCAGTATCGACTACCTGTCCTTGCAAGATAAGCTGAAGTGCATCTTTCTGTACTGCCCTACAAAGTGAATGCATTTGTGTTAGTGTCATCTATGGCGGAGTTCACTTGTGTGTTATAACCTCACTCACAAATGAGCTCTATGTATAGCTCTCGTGCGGTTCTTGCATTTTGCAGTTTTGATTTTTACATCATTTACTCAAGTATTTGGGTTTGACCCTGTCCTTCTCTGGGCGTTTTTTCTCGATCACATAACTGATGACAAACGTGCCCACGCATCAGCAATTCACAAGTTAAACCCCCTGCATGTCAACTCCCCCTATGATGCTCATCGCAGCAGCTACTGCCTAACAAAGCAGAGCTGCTTGTGTTTTTGAAATGTAATATACAACTACTAGCCTAAACTACATGTAAGTAATAAAGTGACTAGTAAAAGTAGTATTGGATACATGTTAAGAACTTAAGAACCCATAATGCATCTGAACAGCTAATTCAAAATTTCTGAAGACTAATGCAATTATTAATTTGATGTTATTTCAGCTCTATTTCCAGCATTTAAATAAAATGTATTAAATAGTTCATTTTGTTTTTTTTAATAAAAACTGTAGCAAACTGATTTTACAGCAATTCAAAATGCCTATCAACCTACAACTAAATACGCTACATCCGCATCCGACAGATTTAATGTTTTAAAACATCAGTCACATCCCTAGTTTTTACATTATTTTTAAGTTGCCTCTCATCTGATTAAGAGATGTCCTAAATTTCAAGATAAATAAAGTTGAAAATATCCAAAATAAAGTTCAAGAATTGGTTATAACTTAAATATGTTTGTGTTTATCAAATTACAATAAAAATGTAATTGCTAATAATATTAGCAATACACCATAATACTGTGACGGTTATCATTCCGTGAAAATCTCATACTATTACACCCCTAAATAGGATGCAACATTATCTGGCGTGGCACTTACTTCATCAGATGCAGAACGCAGACATTGCACAGCAGCCTGTTTCTTCATTTCCTCAAGACTCAGGTCTGTCCCTTTCTTCTTGCTCTTCCCCCACTTCTTACCAGTTCCTTTCTCCCAACCCAAGAAGATGTCATTTTCCTGAAAATGTATATGCACATTAGGCTACTATTTAATTCTTCTTAAAACATATACCATATCATACCATTTCTATTATTGCTAGATTAAATCATATTGATTAAACTAGGTGGATAACCTTTACCATGATCATCAAAAAAGTTTACCTTTCTTTACAGTAAAACTACCACAAAATTATAACAATTATAACAGAATATATATACCTATACAAAATAAATACATCAATAAGCTTGTATTCCTAAAATAATTTTTAATAATCAATTTAATTAAGCTGCTTAATATCATGATTTAGAGACAATACCATACCTGATCCTGTAAGTCGTAGTCATAACTATCATGCAGAAGAAGACTTAGGACATAGCGAGTGTAGATCATTGCATCAATGCCACACTTTTCCAGCTCCTGTCCCAGCCAGGTCTGCACCGGGCCCAATGCATGGAGAAGAGACATTCTTGCTTCAGATGCAGGTAGTGGGCCTGGAAAGGGACTTGAGAAGCTTTCAGGAGCAGGACCGTCCAAATCGGCACTGGCTGGACGCATTAATTTAGGTGTTCGGCATTGTGAAATAATGCAGCATTTTCTGGTAGATGACTTAAGGGGGGCCTCTCTGGATTCAATTTACTCCAGCAGGACGAACATAAGGGGAGCTACATGGACCCTCATGTAGGTTATCTTATTGCTGTTAGCAAGGATGAGCTTCACTCTTCGGGCATAGCTTACTGATGAAAAGATACCAGTTATGGCAAAACACTGATAGTGTTTGCTACACCATCAGAAGAGATTCATGTTGAGCTTTGGATCACTCCCCTGCATTACCTGATGGGAGAAGAAGAAAAAAAATTGCTTAATTAAAAATGGTTTATTTAAAAACATTTGTGGAAGAAACTAAAATACAGCATAAAGTCTACTTTTCATGGAAAGGTTATGCACCCTGCACTCCCTTGTGGCTTATCTAGCAGAATTAAACACAATAGAAACTATAAAATCACTATTTCAGATCAGCAGTCGTATAGAATGTGCTACTCTTCAACTGCAGCGCTATTCAGACTAGGCCGCCCGGTGCCACCTGCCCAAACAAATGCGTGAATGGAAAAAATCAAGAGCAAATGCTCCAGCCCCTACTCTCGATTCGATTTCAGACCGCCTTGCCTATGTTAATTTCTGCCGGAAACCCTGAACTGTGTCAGTGAAGCCCTAATTATGGTACTAAATTTGTCCAGACATCTTTGATTTAATATAAATTATGAATATAGTCGCTGTAATAGAATCAAAGTGTAGAATGACCATGGCCAGACGGAATCTGCAGACGCGGATTTTTAACGAAAAAGCGCGGAATCCACTCAAGCCTGTGGAAAATGTAACAAGATCTCTAGGCTGATGACATGTACATTGTAGCATCCTTTCCATTGGTCAATACTATGCCTATGTTCTGCAGTTGCGCAAACGCCAGCAAAGACGCAATGTAAACAAAGTGCACATGATTCTTTTCAGCAGAATCAACTACGCAGCTAAAAACGCACGTCTCTCTCACAGATCATTTCCCCATAAATTAATTCTTTGTAATTGATAAATATGTATCTAACACAACAACTTTGTTAAATAAATATTAGCCTATTTAAACATACCTTCCTATTAGAAGACATGTGGAAATAATAACATCAGCAATAAAAGCAGACCTCGTATTATTGTTTTTATTGTCACAATTTCAAATTAGCTATAAAGGTTATGATTATTTGTTTCTGAAGGAATATTTTGCAATAACAGCTGTAACTGACCGACCAATATGTTTTTATTTTTCAAATTGTATTAATTAAATTTTCATTAAATTGCCTAATAGTTTAGCAATGTGAGCTGCAACAAAAATACCCCAACATTAGGGTCCTTGTGACAATGTTTTCTAGTCATAGCAGCGCTAATAGAAAATCTAGCTAATTTATACAATCTACTTAACAGTTTACTTCCCCCTTTTACAAACCCTCAATATACACACTGCCGGTTTACATTCGGAAACATACCTGTGTGCTCGAGTTCCAGCGAATAAAACATAAATAGCAATAGCTGGCTGTGTATGCAGCTTATAGGTGGGTTAACACAGCAGCTGTAGATTAGTGGTAGTTTAATTGCAATGCACATATTATACAATTAACAGTGTTTTCATTTACTTTGTCAAAGTATTTCCATACAGAACTTATCTGTGAGGAAGCCATTGGTCGCGTTCTTGTAGCGCATATTTACACAGATCTGCAGAATTCCACCAATTGGGAGTATGGACTACTATAATTCTAAAACACTTTGATCCGGGTCATTAAAAACTTAAAATGTTAGCCTAATGCCCGATCATATTAGCAAAACATTGGAGCCCAAAAAAGCTTCCCGTCAGGTATTAAAAATACTAAATCTTTTTACAAACCTAAAATAGCCTATAATGATAAAAATAAGATTACCATGATAGGAACAAAACTACCATAATTGATTGGATTTAGCATCCCTGCTGTAAAGGGGATATAGGCTGAGTTTTTGTGTATATCTGTTTAGATCAAATAGCTCTGTTTCTTATTCTCAAAAACAAAATGTAAATATTTGAGTGTTACCTTATAGCTGGTAAAATAGTCATTGTTTAAACACATGTAGTTGGCTTGTATTGTAATTTAAGACTTCAATCTAATGGATGTACATATTGGTTATGTCACTGAGGTGTAATAAAGTTAAAATAATAATTCAAGTATTTATTTTATAAAATATAAAATTAATTAAAGCGTATTTTCTACAGAATTTACAGAAAAAGTTCCACAGAATTAAAGACTATACTTCCGCAGATTCCGTCTGGGCCTGAGAATGACCCATAGAAATGCATACGAGTTACCCGGCTATTTGAGAATAATTTCCGAAAATGTCAGAGGCCATGTGATGTTTTTGTTTGTTGCAAATACACTAAACAAATTATTGAGATTTTTACTAATCCTCTTGTTCCGGCTTCTGTGCAAATATAGGCATTGCAATTGCCGCAGATTCGCCCAATGTGGCATTCATTATGATTCACTACAACAGATTTTTTTTTTTTTTTCCCCAATTATCATTCCAAATAATGTTTGCAACAGTTAAACTTCAAATTCCCAGTCATCATGGGAAGATATTCCACTTGAGTGCATAAAACTGGCTAAAAACAGATGAGTGATATAGATAAAGATAGAGATATTAAAAGGTCTGCACAGGTACCATATATTGATATATAGTTATCTGCTGGATGATTTTTTCAATCGATTTCAAATTTGATTTTTTTTTATTCATTGACCCGTTTCTTTTTCTTGTCATTTAATAATGGCACCTTAACTAGATGATATTCTGTAATATTAACTATAGAGTATTCATTTGGTTGTCTCTCTGTGTTCATGTCCACTATTCAAATAGCAAGTATTAACTGATAAAAAAAACATATCAGTTTACATTTCAATTATTTATATTAATCAGAGAACTAGTTCTCATTGTTCAATTTTTTTTAAAGAATGGAATAATATTCCCAGTTCACATCTTACAGTTTGATGCATCTATTGCTTTACAAGATGTAGGCTCAAAATCTATACATCTAGAATAAGTTAAAATATATAAACCCGACAAAACGCAAGGTAGTTGTGTAAAATAAATCTTGTCACACAACTTCTATAGAAATGTATATGAATTTAAAAGTGGACTTTTGCTTATATATACAGTGAGGGAAAAAAGTATTTGATCCCCTGCTGATTTTGTACGTTTGCCCACTGATAAAGAAATGATCAGTCTATAATTTTAATGGTAGGTGTATTTTAACAGTGAGAGACAGAATAACAACAAAAAAATCCAGAAAAACACATTTCAAAGAAGTTATACATTGATTTCCATGTTAATGAGAGAAATAAGTATTTGATCCCCTATCAATCAGCAAGATTTCTGGCTCCCAGGTGTCTTTTATACAGGTAACGAGCTGAGATTAGGAGCACTCTCTTAAAGGGAGTGCTCCTAATCTCAGCTCGTTACCTGTATAAAAGACACCTGTCCACAGAAGCAATCAATCAATCAGATTCCAAACTCTCCACCATGGCCAAGACCAAAGAGCTGTCCAAGGATGTCAGGGACAAGATTGTAGACCTACACAAGGCTGGAATGGGCTACAAGACCATCGCCAAGCAGCTTGGTGAGAAGGTGACAACAGTTGGTGCGATTATTCGCAAATTAAAGAAACACAAAATAACTGTCAGTCTCCCTCGGTCTGGGGCTCCATGCAAGATCTCACCTCGTGGTGTTTCAATGATCATGAGAACGGTGAGGAATCAGCCCAGAACTACACGGGAGGATCTTGTTAATGATCTCAAGGCAGCTGGGATCATAGTCACCAAGAAAACAATTGGTAACACACTACGCCGTGAAGGACTGAAATCCTGCAGCACCCGCAAGGTCCCCCTGCTCAAGAAAGCACATGTACAGGCCCGTCTGAAGTTTGCCAATGAACATCTGAATGATTCAGAGGAGAACTGGGTGAAAGTGTTGTGGTCAGATGAGACCAAAATCGAGCTCTTTGGCATCAACTAAACTCGCCATGTTTGGAGGAGGAGGAATGACCCCAAGGACACCATCCCCACCGTCAAACATGAAGGTGGAAACATTATGCTTTGGGGGTGTTTTTCTGCTAAGGGGACAGGACAACTGCACCACATCAAAGGGACGATGGACGGGGCCATGTACCGTCAAATCTTGGGTGAGAACCTCCTTCCCTCAGCCAGGGCATTGAAAATGGGTCATGGATGGGTATTCCAGCACGACAATGACCCAAAACACACAGCCAAGGCAACAAAGGAGTGGCTCAAGAAGAAGCACATTAAGGTCCTGGAGTGGCCTAGCCAGTCTCCAGACCTTAATCCCATAGAAAATCTGTGGAGGGAGCTGAAGGTTCGAGTTGCCAAACGTCAGCCTCAAAACCTTAATGACTTGGAGAGGATCTGCAAAGAGGAGTGGGACTAAATCCCTCCTGAGATGTGTGCAAACCTGGTGGTCAACTACAAGAAACGTCTGACCTCTGTGATTGCCAACAAGGGTTTTGCCACAAAGTACTAAGTCGAAGGGGTCAAATACTTATTTCCCTCATTAACATGCAACTTTTTTGAAATGCGTTTTTCTGGATTTTTTTGTTGTTATTCTGTCTCTCACTGTTAAAATACACCTACCATTAAAATTATAGACTGATCATTTCTTTGTCAGTGGGCAAACGTACAAAATCAGCAGGGGATCGAATACTTTTTTCCCTCACTGTATATTATATAGTATATTTAGTATTACAAAAACACTAAACCATCAAAGAAGGGAAAATAAAATATTATGATGGAACTTTTTTCGTGAAAACAACTCATATCAACAAACTGTAACTTTGGCAAATATGTTATGAAACCACAGACATAAAGGTGGCAGAACAGGATCATGAGAGTATAATTCCAAGAGCCAGTTTAAAATGTATTACAAATAACAAAAGAAATTACAAAGCTGAAAAAGAGGACTGTGGGTATTGTATAGTAGTAGCAATACTTTAATAGATGGATAGTTTTAATACAACAAACTAGACATTAACAACAATAAAGGTATACAAATTTGACACAATGCACTTGTACTCTGTCACGTGTATATTTGCTATGCCCATAAGATGCCTTCATGTACATATAGACACGCTTACACGAAAGTCAGGATTGACACCCCTATTTTTTTCCATCTGATTTGCATTTATCTCAAAAATGGCCCACAGCATTACCTACATTTCGGAATTCAGTCAAAACTCTGTTCCAGGTTACTATGCAAAAACAGCAGCATATCAACGTGGCTACGCAAAGGCCGGCACATTTTCCTGTTACAATATTAACAGCTTTTTATATTCTGGATGAGAGACTGGGTGCTGTGACAATATTCATCTTCATTTACAGATACTGCATTGCACATAAGCATCTTTTGTAGACCGTTTTGTAAAAATTGCACACAACACTCGAGTACTGCTGTGAACCATTTCCTGACACCAGCCCTGACACTCTTCTCCTCGGCCTTTTGCTCCGTTTTTCTGCCCAGTCTGCCATGTTCACTAACTATCCCTACATTACCATAGCAACATGTAAACACTGCTTCTCATTCTGAAATCAAAGTATAAAGGCGTATTAAGCTTTTTGCATGAATAGTCATGAATAAAATAAAATAATACAATATAAAATTTGATTATCCCAGATATAACATCTATATATACACACTTTATTGACTATTTATTGATGTTTTCCCACTTTAAGTTGTTAATTACATATAAACATACTTAAAATCAAGTTCAGCAATAATGATGAAACTCATTCCAGCAATCTTATTACTATGATAACAATAATCAAGATACTGATTTGTTTGCTGAAATAAAAAAAAATTATATATATTTTAGGGAAAAAATGCATTGGGTAGTAAAACTATGTAGATCTGATTGTGCCAGGGTTTATCAATAATAGTAAGTTATTTTATTTAGGAAATAAAGCTTGAACATGTAAGCAACTTTTTTGGTAATACAGATGAAATACTGATGCTTGCACATTCATTAAAATAACTTAAAAACGTGTACAAAACTTTGTTTAGATATGCAATTCTGAAACAAAAACATCTTGCTTACTCATATGTGTGATTGTAAAAGAATTAGCAAAATGTCAAAAGTAATCACATACACAGTGAGACAGTTTACTCTAAGGACAGTCCAGCACACGGCACACATGTCGGTGACAGCACAGCCGCTGTCAAACACATCTGAAGCAGAACAGTCCCACCTACCGCCCCGTCCACCCGAGGTGCGCAGCAGAGGAGCGGGCGCTGTTTCGGTTGGACACACGGCGTGTCAGTCAGAGACACAGGCGTACCGTCGCTTCCCCTTAAAAGGCCTCAAAAGGGCAAGATAAAGAGCTTTTCAACAACAGTGGCAAACACCGAAACCAGCTGAATGACTCAAGTCGCGATAAATACACGTCCATATTATTTCTCCGCACATAAACAAAAGCACGTACAGATCCCAGCTGAACCCCAGCTGTCGTGCACTTGTTACGGGCCCCGAAGAATGGCCACCGACATATCTATTACCATTCCCAGTTCAATGTGTTAGGGACACTTGTGTGTGCCCTTGGTTTGTTGGCCCATCAGCTATCGATCTGCATATCCAATACGCAATACTGTGCTCGCTTGCCGGTTAAACCTCTCTCTCCAACCTGAGCCAATGACAAAACACGACCCTCTCGCCTCGCGTATTTCCATACCTTCACCTCAGCCACAGCATCAAGTCCGACCCAGAGAAAAGTTACCAGGCTCGCCCAGATCTAACACCGACCCTACTTTTTAGATTCATATTGCAGCTGCCCCCCTTCATTGTGAGCGGCTCTGCCCGACCTGCAGCCGGCGTCTTGTGAGAGAAACCGGGCGAACCACCAGGCTGGATTTCCGGGTGCAATTCGCATTTCAAATGTCACTGTCACGTCTCTGCTGCGCACACAACCATGTTTGTCAAGGCACAGCCACGATTCAGTTGTCCGTGCATTGCATACACCTAAGTTAAGTCCAATCTAACCCTGCAAGTAGATGTATTTATGTATTTATTTGAATTGGAGTGGCCGATCTAGTCGCTGTCACCGTCAGCCTGGCGCAGTTGGAGGCTGGAGGCAGGTGACCCTTGGCTGCGGTGCTGGGATTATAAAACAGCATTCCCACTTCACGCCATTGTTGGCACATTTCACCGCACTCAAAGTTGAGACACCCGAGGCCAGCCATCACCGCACACTCGTCGCCGCAAGACCCGGCGACAGCACAGGCACACGATGTAAGCGGAGCCCATCCATTCAAGTGGGGCCTTTCAGTAAAATTAGTTGTTGTGAAGCGACAAGAGGAGGAGGAGGAGGAGGAGGAGCGGCTGGCTGCCTGACCCAGCCGGGACCCGAGACGTTTTTTTAAAAACATGCGTCACGAATTCCCGCTTTTACGTTTTATCGCGGACACAGCAGAGGAAAAGAGGCGATCGGAGGACGTCAGAGCGGGTCGCTGTAGTAGACAGAGGGGAAATAAATGTGTATCTTACCTGCCGTTACTCAACGTAGTAAATCGGGAGAAAGAGCAGGAGGAGGAGCGGCTGGTTCTCTCCCGCTGCCGATCCGAGCTCGGGCTCCGGAATCCGCCGCAGCAGCGTCACGTACACGACGCACGCAGGCGCCGCACGGCTCGCCGGCTCCGCTGCGCTCTAGCCCAGGGTGTCACAGCGCTCCACGGGTGACGCATCCGACGCCATTGCGGCTCCGCTCAGGAGTTCTGATCCCGTTGTGCTGCACGCCCCCGCTCGATCCAATATGGCCAACGCAGGAGCGGAGTTTCCGACCCCCGGCTGCTTCGTTCGCCTCCCTCCCCCCGTCTCCAGGCAACAAGGCGAACAGCGACCGCCCTCTGCTATGAGGCTGTGTCCATCCGCCCGCGATTGCATCAGAACACGAAGTAGTTCTTACGAAACCTTTTCTGGGTCGTGCTGGAGTAGTGCTGTCTAGACGTGCCGTACCTGCAAAATGCGTATTGTGCTCTAATTTTAGGAAATGAACTGTTTCGACATCTAAAATAAGGAACAGAGAAACAAACATGTGATATAGCTGTATTTAAACTGGAATGCACGTTTTATCTCGTGCTTTTTTTTACCATTTCATTTCCAAACAAGTATGTTTCCTGTGCATAAATATTAATATTTGCAGATAAAGTTACATATTGAGCTTTTATAGTTTTTTTTACGAAATACACGCTGGCATGCAAGGTTGTGAAAAGTGTAATTAATACTTCCTGGTCACCCAGTTTTGTTTCTAAAATGGCAAATGTGGAGCCAGATGTTGAAGAAAAGTATGTGCTGGAGTGTCGCATAAAATGCATTGGCTGCCCCGCCCCTTGCTTCATGTCAGACTGCGCAGTCAATGGGGAAAGTAGTAGTAGAAGTACTGGTGAATAATAATAATAATAATAAGTAGAAGAAGAAGAAGAATTATCAGTAATAGTAGTATTTGAGTTACCAATATTTTATGTAACAGGTTAGTGTAACTAATATGTATTTTCAAGTGGACCACCTATCACAATCTTCCTCTAAAAAGAGCAGCTTTATGTCAACTGAGTGTTAAGATTGATTTTCTGACATCTATTCCTGTTATTTATTCCACTTATTGCCTTTCTGTTATGCTTTCTGTCCCATTGGCAATAATGTGAGCATTTAAAGATAACAGTATGACATTGGATTATACAAGCTTACTGCACTGTGGTTCTCAGTGTGTGATACTCAGCGATAAACTTTTTTTTTTAGTTAGGATGGTTACCTACTCTTTTCACTAGGGTCACTCGTATTATGTTGTTTTCATGTTTTTCCATCAATCTGACAGATCATCCTAATTTAAATTACTATGTTAATTTACTGGGAGCAAGCGATTTACCATAAACTAAGTTTTGCCCATGATTTGTTCTTTGTATTTCATTTTAAATTTGAAAAACCCAAGCAATAAATTATAAAAAAAGTGGATATAATATTATGTTTAGAGAACAAATGGGTCAGAGACATTGTGATTATCATGCGTTGTAATGAAAAAAGTATTGCAGATACCAAAGGTAGTGTGGTGCAGTAATTAAAAAGTAAGAAGAACATTTAAAACAATCTAAATCTAAAATATATATGCAGTTATCTTTGGTGGCAAAATTTAAATTATAGCATTTTGTTGAAAAACAGGTTAATTTCAACTGCACCTAACATTGCTTTCTTTTCATTATTTTTTGTTTGTTTCTTGTATACAATTATCATAAATCAATTTATTCTTGTAGCAACAGTACATGTGAAATTATTGTATACATCCATTCTTTCATGAGTAAAAGTGTTGTACAGTTGTGCATATACACTCACCTAAAGGATTATTAGGAACACCATACTAATACTGTGTTTGACCCCCTTTCGCCTTCAGAACTGCCTTAATTCTACGTGGCATTGATTCAACAAGGTGCTGAAAGCATTCTTTAGAAATGTTGGCCCATATTGATAGGATAGCATCTTGCAGTTGATGGAGATTTGTGGGATGCACATCCAGGGCACGAAGCTCCCGTTCCACCACATCCCAAAGATGCTCTATTGGGTTGAGATCTGGTGACTGTGCGGGCCAGTTTAGTACAGTGAACTCATTGTCATGTTCAAGAAACCAATTTGAAATGATTCGACCTTTGTGACATGGTGCATTATCCTGCTGGAAGTAGCCATCAGAGGATGGGTACATGGTGGTCATAAAGGGATGGACATGGTCAGAAACAATGCTCAGGTAGGCCGTGGCATTTAAACGATGCCCAATTGGCACTAAGGGGCCTAAAGTGTGCCAAGAAAACATCCCCCACACCATTACACCACCACCACCAGCCTGCACAGTGCTAACAAGGCATGATGGATCCATGTTCTCATTCTGTTTACGCCAAATTCTGACTCTACCATCTGAATGTCTCAGCAGAAATCGAGACTCATCAGACCAGGCAACATTTTTCCAGTATTCAACTGTCCAATTTTGGTGAGCTTGTGCAAATTGTAGCCTCTTTTTCCTATTTGTAGTGGAGATGAGTGGTACCCGGTGGGGTCTTCTGCTGTTGTAGCCCATCCGCCTCAAGGTTGTACGTGTTGTGGCTTCACAAATGCTTTGCTGCATACCTCGGTTGTAACGAGTGGTTATTTCAGTCAAAGTTGCTCTTCTATCAGCTTGAATCAGTCGGCCCATTCTCCTCTGACCTCTAGCATCAACAAGGCATTTTCGCCCACAGGACTGCCGCATACTGGATGTTTTTCCCTTTTCACACCATTCTTTGTAAACCCTAGAAATGGTTGTGCGTGAAAATCCCAGTAACTGAGCAGATTGTGAAATACTCAGACCGGCCCGTCTGGCACCAACAACCATGCCACGCTCAAAATTGCTTAAATCACCTTTCTTTCCCATTCAGACATTCAGTTTGGAGTTCAGGAGATTGTCTTGACTAGGACCACACCCCAAAATGCATTGAAGCAACTGCCATGTGATTGGTTGGTTAGATAATTGCATTAATGAGAAATTGAACAGGTGTTCCTAATAATCCTTTAGGTGAGTGTATATACATGTTGCTCTTTTAGATTAAGGACAATATTTTTTAGAATTTAAAAAGAGCGAGATTTTCCATAATATACAATTTCGGTGATAAATTACTGTCATTTTAGCATTTATTCTATAATTGACTGATGCATTTTTTTTGCATTATTTACAGTACATATGTTCCCTCAACATGACTGTCAGCACATTGTCACACTTTTGCTTTAGTTTTTTTTTTTTAGTTTTTTTTTAAGACCAAAATACTGTATTAATGAGGGTGAGCAATACTGTATGCAGAATTAAATCAAAGTATTTTATGCAGCATTTAAGTTCTGTATCATTATATATCATCTTCAAATGATATGATTACTGCTATAGAATGCATTGGAGTTTTTTTCCTCAAATTCTTTGCATAATAGAAAAACTCTGAAGTAATGAGGTTGACATGTATGACATTTGCTATAAAGGGCAAGCAGGTTATTAACAGACAGACATGTGACACCATATTATGTGCTTGTTATATCATCTACTGGTTTGTTTATTCTCTCCCAATTTCATTCATACTGGACCCAAAGCCACATGACCCTAGCTAATACAATCACGCATTGTGCCAGCATGTGCCATTGTTCAGTATACATTGCCAACTGCTGTTTGGTGGCAATTACCTGGGACAGCACAATGGTGCAAAATAAAGGTCTCTAATAGGTCATCGCTGACAATACCTGAACACAGAAAAATGAAGAACCCACTAAAATGCAAAGCAACTCTGAATGACTGTTGCAAAATCTAAATTATTGCAACATTTTCTTTTGTTGTGGCTGTTGATGAGGTGGGGTTGACTAGAATAGGTTGTAGGAAAACACTTTTTTTTAGAAACAGCGACACTTCATAGAAAGTGACTGTCAAAGGTTTACACACCCTTTATCATAACTCAGTTCAATCATCTGTAATCTTTACCATTTTATGTAGGTGTTCAACAAACTCTGTTTCAATAGAGTAGTAGGCCTCACCAACTAAAACAAAATCACAATTGTCATCTAGCATTTATATTTAGAATATTGTTAATTTCAATAATGCATACAGTAATTGCAATTATTTCATATATTCAGAATTGTCAAACTAATATATCATTCTACATTAAATACATAAACACACACTAAACTACAAAACAGATAAACAAACAGGTGAGCATTGTTGATCAGAACATTTTCTGTTTTCTGTATTCAAAATATAAGACGTTGGAATATATATTCTGAATACTCTGTTTACATGCTTCAGAATTCTTGATATTCCACATTTACATGTCAAAAGGAATATTCCAGTTAAATTAGCATGTGGAGCTTGCCTCCCACTGCAAACCTAAAGTGTGTTTCAAGTTCACCTGTCATTTTGCTGAGAGCAGGTGTTCTTGTAACCTAATATTTAACAATAGACAAACTTGTTTATTTAGATTTTTCAGAAATGGAATTTAATATTTTTGGATACTTGTGGGTATGCATTAATGCAAACTCTTTTAAAAAGTGGAATATATTGTATATTTGTAATATTCTGTATTCCGACTCTGCCATTATTAGTGGCCATGTAAATGTAGTGTATGTTGCAAAAAGTATGTTTGCAAATTTTTCTTAGTAAAACACTGAACTCCTTATGCTTTTAAGTTTTAGGAAAACAAAACACTGCTATACATTGGGAATCAATTTGTGAAGCAGATGGTAAGACTTGAAAAGTTCCCATTGTCCCTTCCTGCTGACTAGCTGTTTTCTATAGGGTTTTGTGTTCAAAAGTAATCATCAGTGGAGGATTCAAGGCTTTAAAATTGTATGATACACTTTAAAACATAAAACAGAGTACAGCAGTCTGTCAGTGTTATCTTACGTTTTAACTATACATAGTGAGATTTCTACACCATTCCACTTCAAAATAAAATAAAACAATGTTACATGTCACTATTAATGTTACATTTTTCAAGGATATTGTTTTGTTATGGTTGTTTTAAAAGTTATAACCATCACAATATTTGGTGGAAAAATCTATGAGGATCTATGGATCTATCTATGGGGTCAATATCTGCTGAAGTTCCAGTTCTTTAAATTATGTAGCCTTGTGTTTTAGAATTGTTCGTTTAGCCATCTGCTAAGAAAGGCTGCATGTAATTGATATCTTAACGAAGAGATGCAGTTTGGAGTTTGTTTGTTTCTAATCACATGCAGTTTGGAGTTTCTAATTCACAGATTTTCATACACCAATTAAAGGAAATTACTTTGATACTGATGTATGATGCCCCCTCAGGGAATGTATCCCCTTTTAACACATCAAACATGCCTTTTAGAAGAAGCAGGACACTGTTTCAATCAGTGGAACTATTATTGTACATTATTTGGATATGATCCCCTCTACCAACTATGATACACGGCCAATTACCTCAATATATTATTCACAACATATTATTATTATTATATCACATTACACCCCCCCCACACACACACAAAATAGCTACTTTATACATTTTACTCTCTCTGTCTGTCTCTCTTCTCAGTTTCAGTTTCTATCAGTTGATAAGATGTTCTAGGAAATACTCTCCTCAGATAAGCAATGCAAAGTGTATCCTTAAAAGTGATCAATGGAAATGTGCATTTGTGCTTTTACGTGTTAATGGTCAGGTCTATCCCTCTGATGTGTTGGCTGAGAGTGTGTTTATATTCAGTGGGGATGATTTGTTTGAAATCATCGAAGTAGGTGAAAACAGGCTGCAGTTGAGGGGGTTAAGCATAACAATGCCCTTTTCCTAATTCCAGCTGTGAGGGCTATACTTTCAATACTACCAATGCATCTTCCCTTTTCTCAGAACAATCTGAATATATCCTCGTCTAGTTTCATTATAGCCATGTAGGGATTGTTCTTTATGTCATGTCTCAAATTTTGGAAAGAATTTGACTTAAATGTTTATGCATTTTCTGACCATTTATATTGCTTTTCTTTCACATTTTTAATTCTTAGTCTTTTATCATTGCTTTTGGTAGTGGTTTAAGTGAGGAAGAGTTAGGGTTGAAAGGTATTATAGGATAACTGCAAGTATTGAACTACAATGAGTATTTTAAAAGTAATGGAGTGGTGACTGCAACACTGACTGGTGCTATCCCACTCCGCAGACTAATGTAATGGGAAACCAGGAAGAAATCAGGGCCTCAAACTGAACTTCTGGAGGAGGCCCCTAAAACTTAATTCCTGTTGCTCCAGCTCTTTCAGTTTCACTTTCAGGTAGATCGCATTTCCTTTAAACATTGTTTGCCCTTCTTAGAAATTACATCATGCAATGCTTCAGCAAATACTTTAAAATAAATATTTTCCTTTCCTCCATGGTGATCCAATCTGTTATGTCAAATATTATGTCTTTCCTTAAGCATTAATACAGTCATTCACACGATCAGTCAGACAACACTGAATGTAGTGCACCACCATCTGATTTTTAATACAGGACAAAACAAATGTTTTCTTCTCCACCATGGCGATTAATTCTGGTAGGTAATATGACATTAGTTTGGCTGAAATTAGCAGCAGTGTTACAAAATACACTACAGTGATTGGTAGGAGTTCAGAAAGTCAAAGCATACTTTCATTTCTCAGGTTGTTTTTGATTTCAATTTTCCCTGCCTTGTTACATTGCTGTAATGTTACTATTCTCTTCCAAAAGTAAAATTGAACCAAACTGACAATATAATTATGCCAACACTGGAAAAAAACCTAGGTGGACGAAAAGAAAAGGTCTCAGCAGTCTGATCCACACATATCATGTTGAGAAAGATGTATAACAATTTAAATGACAACCTTGGTCATCAGTTTTTTAAAACCCAAAGCTGAGACAATGGGCCGGATTAAATCAAAACTTTGACCCACCCACTAATAGAAAACTACAGAATTGTACTTAGTTGCGGCTTAATTTTTAGAAAGATGATACTTTCTTCTAATCATAAATGTAACCACTATGATGAACAGGTTTGTAGTTTGCTATTAGCGGGTGGGTCAAAGTTTTGATTTAATCTGGCCCAAGGTATCACGACAGGCAAGCCCAGTGTGTTGTAATCTCTTTTGAGTTCCTTGAAGGAGATCACATGGAAAAGAACATTACTTTTGCATGTTCATGAGTAATTCAGAGTTTCCGAAATAGTCTTATCTGAATACTTTGTGTTAAGCAGTTTGTAGACCAATTTCATTAAGTGTTAATACAATTACCTTTCTCATTGATTGTATGATATATATTTTCATTGGCCATTTAACTTAGATCTGTATTTTATAGTAATAATACCAAACTGATTGAAAAAAAAACAAATAGACAAAAATAAAGTTGAATACAAACAAACCAACCAAAATGAATCAGTGATAAGGTCAAATAATATAGCATATACTTGCCACACAACTTCTAAAAGCTTAGGTCCTGCATACCTTACATTGGCTGTGCCATTTTGGAAATCATTTGGAGCACAGTTGGGAATGCAATATTTGGGACACAAATCTTTTCCAGAAAGTAACAACACATTTAAATACATTATAGAAAAATTGAAAATATGTAACAAAAATGCATTTCTGTCATAAGATTAGGTATGGGGAAATAATAAAAAAAAAGTATTGGGAAGCATATATTCTGTATGTACTGAACTTGCTACACCAGTTACTGCATATATATCCCATGAGGGCAGGAACAAACAGGGCACTGGGACATTCAACATCCTAAGCATAATTACTACCTACAGCATTGTTTCCTCAGCCCCTATTTCTACATAGTTCTAATTCTCTTATTTTTACAAGCTGGGTCTTGTTGAAGTTATTTAACACCCTCTCAATATGACAATATTAGGCACTATTGCACAAAGTATGAATCATGTCTGATTTACCATGGCACCTTGTACACTGGCAGGGTTGTTGTGCCATCTTAAGACAAGTTGAATGTTGATCCTATTAAAAGGTTCGGCATTACCATAAACTGTGGCAATTGTTGTGTAAAAACACCTAGCAACCACATTTTAGAAATATCATTGAAACCTGTTCCTTCAGGTCTTTCAAGTAGCTCCTGTGGTTTAAAAATATGCAATATTTATTTGACAGAACTCTTTTATAATGGCATTAGACTTTTAAGCCACTAAATACTAAAAATAAGTCTTAATCGTAATGCAGGATCTTATTAAACTCCCAAGACAGACCTGCCCTCCAAGCTCAGACAGTCTTTGTGATTTGTCATTGCTTAACCAAAACTTAGGTCTCATTTTCATTACAACACATTTCTCAAATAATTTTTCAACAGTAAATTAACCTGTAGCCATAAGACACCTGGGGGGACTGATTAAATTGTACAATTCCCTGATTAGGGAACAAGTACTGTTTCCAATTTTACAGTTCAAATACAGTTCTCTCAGGAAAGGTGTATTTACTTCTACAAATTAGAAATAATAATACTAATAAAACTTTATTGACCATTCAATAGTAACATAAAATGGAAATTTGTTTTTGGCTTACATTGTGGCAGAATAACACACATATCTCATTAATCATTCATCAAAATATTCCTATGAGAACAAAACAGTATGTGAAGGAAAATACCATAGTCATGTCCCGAACAATGATGTTGTGAGTCATATACGGACCTTCCATTCACAATGCAGAGTTCGGCCGTCACATGAGAAAGCAGAGTTAATTGTTAATAATTGAATCTCCTATGCCCAGCTGATTTCAGACAGTTAGCCCATCCATGCGAAAGTAATTTACTTGTCAGAATATTTGTATTAATAGGAGACAGAGAGCTTCACACCATCTTTCTACATCACAGGTTTAAAAATAGACTATTTAAGAGATGTGTCTGAATGACACAAGACTGGGATGCTTAATGATTCAGGTTCAGATTCTGTACACTATAGGACACAGCCTCATGAAGAAGTTCAAGTCAAAGTTTACACAGAAAAAGAGAAATTCAATCCTCATGTGGAGTTCAGAAATTGTATATGCTTAACAATGCATTAAAAAGAGAATTGGAAAAGGTGTTTTTCATAATTGAATATACTGACTAAAATACCAAACTTTTCATTGCAGAAATTTCAGACATGTAGAGGCAGCTCAGACAACTCTTAACAAATGCAACATGTTGATAGCTGAGACCCATTCTGTTCAGTGGAAAATTTCAGAAAGTAACACATAGAATGATAAAACGTTTGGCTGAGAGACAGTAATCTGATAACTGCTTGTGTGTTGATGCAAGTATATTAAAAATATAAATCAAAATCAATTGTGCAATCAATTTGGTCGTGTTTATCATAACATTAACTTTTGTTACAAGCAGTCTGAATGCTGCGGTGTCTTGATAGACCGCTCTGTGTGTGATGCTGTTGAACACATTTTAAATTGCTCAAAGATTTTCTACAAATGTGATGCATTTTTAGTGTTTCACACAGTGTGACATTACCCATGTGTTTATTTTGATTTTGTAGTACACCCAAGAGATCAATTTATCATGCGACCAAAAGTTTTTTGAACACTTGTCAGTCATTGCTATTATAACAAAACAGAGTTATTATAACAAAAAAACAAGACAGAGAGAGGAGAGTTATTTTGTAGTTTAATATAACTGAAGTGGGCAAGTGAGTTTTTGATTTTTTAATGATCTTTTACGAGATTGAATACAAGAACTGTAATAACTATTTTACATTAAAGCCTAGAGATTCCATAAGATATTGGGGGGGAAAAAACAATTAAAGACAATGTTACTGGATTACAAAGTAGGATTCATTATATATAATTTAATTATCAATGGAAGGAATCAATACATAAATAGACAAATTATTTTATGGGATTCAGAAATGCAAGATTTAGGCCTATTGATAAATAAGGTCACAGCTATATCCTGTAAGTGTGACAGAAAGGAAAGTTTTCTTGACTTCTGAAAAAGAGGAACTTCAGGACTGGGTGTCTGGGGGTGGGGTGGTGATTAGGTTTGATAGGCTAGAAGTTACATGAGGAACCAGAGTACAGGAGAAGTGCTGCAAAGTGTTTTTAGCTTCCTATTTTGAATCTCTTGTTGACAAACAAGAGAAATGGTGCTGCATCATGCAGGCAAATATAGAACTTCAAAGCCAAAATTAAAACTGGCATTCAGAAAATAAAAATGACAACCACATCTATATTGTCCAATGAGTACTGGAGATAATTAGATAATACATAGTATTATCTTAATAAGAAAATGGAATTTGATTTAAAAATTGCATGCTATGTATGCTGTAGATCTTGTCTGAATGGTATGCACAAACTAGTCATATAGGATGGAATGCTGCTATTGGAAATATCAAATTAGTTTTGCTTTCATACCTTACTGAAGCTTAAATCCCACTCAGACCTGACTGTGAGCAGTCCCAAGAGACAGAGAGAGTCAGAGGGATGGGGTGTTCAACTAAGTTCAGGTTGCCCTTTTCATGGAGAGCAAAATGCATTCCATGTCCCTTACAACAAGATTTTTAACAATCTGAGCTGGCTGCCTATAAGTGAATTTAAAATCAGAAAACAATTCAAACCATAAAAGAATTTAAGTTTATCTGAAGCTGGAATTGTTCAGCCTTAGGTTCCAAAACAGTTAATGTCAAGCACAGAAACAAGCTGCCAGTTTTCCCATGACAGTGGACTTAAAATATGTTTAATGTAATTACAGTAGAAATATCAGTAAAACTGAAAGCCACAGAAGGAGACTTGTATGATTATTTGAAAAACAGGGTCACATGACATACAGTAATTAGATGCCACTGAAGTGATTCTCCACAATCGAGGTATTCATTGGAAAGAAGCCCCCTGAGAGTTGCAAGATGTATAAAAAATGAAATGTGCCTCGAGTTACCAAAAATAAGCAGACAGCATTTCTTATTTCCACAGTTTTGAATCAGTGATTATACAAATAATACATCTATTACATTGAAGTACATTGAATAAAAATTGTCAGCTATAGATGTATTTACTAAGCATGGGCTGTAGCTTCTTTTAGAGAGTAAACAAAAATACAAAATATAAATAAAAATATATAAAACATTGCAGAGTACAAAGATCATTCAAATTGTAGAAGTATGTGTTTGCACTGGGAAGTCATTAAGTACACTCACCTAAAGGATTATTAGGAACACCTGTTCAATTTCTCATTAATGCAATTATCTAACCAACCAATCACATGGCAGTTGCTTCAATGCATTTAGGGGTGTGGTCCTGGTCAAGACAATCTCCTGAACTCCAAACTGAATGTCTGAATGGGAAAGAAAGGTGATTTAAGCAATTTTGAGCGTGGCATGGTTGTTGGTGCCAGACGGGCCGGTCTGAGTATTTCACAATCTGCTCAGTTACTGGGATTTTCACGCACAACCATTTCTAGGGTTTACAAAGAATGGTGTGAAAGGGAAAAACATCCAGTATGCGGCAGTCCTGTGGGCGAAAATGCCTTGTTGATGCTAGAGGTCAGAGGAGAATGGGCCGACTGATTCAAGCTGATAGAAGAGCAACTTTGACTGAAATAACCACTCGTTACAACCGAGGTATGCAGCAAAGCATTTGTGAAGCCACAACACGTACAACCTTGAGGCGGATCGGCTACAACAGCAGAAGACCCCACCGGGTACCACTCATCTCCACTACAAATAGGAAAAAGAGGCTACAATTTGCACAAGCTCACCAAAATTGGACAGTTGAAGACTGGAAAAATGTTGCCTGGTCTGATGAGTCTCGATTTCTGCTGAGACATTCAGATGGTAGAGTCAGAATTTGGCGTAAACAGAATGAGAACATGGATCCATCATGCCTTGTTAGCACTGTGCAGGCTGGTGGTGGTGGTGTAATGGTGTGGGGGATGTTTTCTTGGCACACTTTAGGCCCCTTAGTGCCAATTGGGCATCGTTTAAATGCCACGGCCTACCTGAGCATTGTTTCTGACCATGTCCATCCCTTTATGACCACCATGTACCCATCCTCTGATGGCTACTTCCAGCAGGATAATGCACCATGTCACAAGGGTCGAATCATTTCAAATTGGTTTCTTGAACATGACAATGAGTTCACTGTACTAAACTGGCCCCCACAGTTTTGGGATGTGGTGGAACGGGAGCTTCGTGCCCTGGATGTGCATCCCACAAATCTCCATCAACTGCAAGATGCTATCCTATCAATATGGGCCAACATTTCTAAAGAATGCTTTCAGCACCTTGTTGAATCAATGCCACGTAGAATTAAGGCAGTTCTGAAGGCGAAAGGGGGTCAAACACAGTATTAGTATGGTGTTCCTAATAATCCTTTAGGTGAGTGTATTCACATATGTATTTTGTTCTTGGTTAAAATCCCTCATATGTACAGCTCTGGAAAACATTAATAGACCACTGTTTTTCTGGTTTTACAATTTATAGGTATGTGTTTGGGTAAAATGAACATTTTTGTTTTATTCTATAACCTACTGACAACATTTATCCAAAATTCCAAAAATGAATGGAATGGAATGGCTGCCATAAATGTAGAGATGCTGATTTAAAAAAAATTGCAGTGATCTCTTACTTTTTCCAGAGCTGTATATGAAACGTAGAATTCCAGCAACTACATGAAGCCAAACATTTATGTTCTAAATATCTGTGTTTCTCAGTAGAATTAGGCAAAAGTTCATTTTGCAAAGGGAGGGACTTGTCACACTTTCAAAATAGTTTGCCAACACATATATTTGGGTTTGCTCTTAGCTAATGTCTCTGGATTCTTGAACAATCTCACTGGGTTTATGTTCTCAATCTAGTGGATAACAAATTAATACCTAAGGCATGTGCTTAACTAGGACATAATCAGATTATAACCTGACAAATATTTGCAACAATCTTCCTCGACTACTAGTTTATGGATAATTGATTAAAGACATTTCTTATGACTGAGTAGCACACTATAATAATTAATGTGCTGGAGCTCATAGGCTGCTGGACAGGAGTAGGTATTGCTTCAGATTAAAATAACATAGTTACATCCAAGTGGACAAATTGACTATTGTAGCTAGTATGGTCCACCGTTTTAGATATTTTATCGACAAGTTTTAAATAGGGAGTGTGCATAAATCTCTATGATCAGGTAACCCAAATAATGGAATGACTGAATACACCAGCGCTGAGCGATATCTACCTTTCCATGTAGGTGCCAGATGCCGCTGCCCGGTTTAGGAGAAGGACTTGTTGCCACATCTGTAAGGTGTTGCCACAATGCTGTAGGTAGCCTTTGAGCAGCAAGTTTACCCAGACTTCTTATGCCTTTTGGATGTGATGGCTTATTTCACATGATTTGCTTTTAAGTCCACATTGCAATTCTTATTTTTTGTGGTATAGAGGTGCATTTCAATCTATGAATCCAGAAAGGTTGTCTGATGGTGACTGACTCAGCAAATAAATCAAATTAAACATTTATTTAAGTTCAGTGTCTTTGTATAAGTCATGAGGGTCCACAATCACAAGGTAAAATCTTAAATTAAACTGTTAAAATGCACATATTTAGAGTGGAATGATATTTTCATTAACAGATCTACAAGAAACAATGTTATAAAAATATTTCCTTTGAGTTTACAGATTGGCCCCAAGCTGAGGAGAGCCTGTTAGGTTCAGTTCAGTCAGAGGAGAGTAGAGGAGCAGCACAGCAGCAGTCGTTGGGGTGTCAGCTGTGCAGGGTCTGCAGCCTGGAGCTCAGACTGAGGAGATCATCTCCAGGTTGGCCAGGTGCCTCATGGTGGACCTGCCATGTGGTCAGTTCCAGGGCTGCTCAATCTCTCCCCTGTGTGTCCAACTTCATCTCACTGGCGTTCAGCGCAGTGCCAATCATCACCTTCAGGGGGAGACAGAGAATCACAGCAGTCACTGCGCTCAGTTGAGTTTTTGGAAACGAACACTGTTCTGAGGGCAGGAGAACAGGGTGATTGGGTTATTTACTTCTTCTTGAAAGCGTGACATAGCACTAGTTTGGAATGATTAAAAACGGGGTAGAAAATACTGGAATTTGCAAATGTTATCCTAACAGGCAATCGGCTGTATTGTGGACTGCAGCCAGAGGTCTTCCATGGCCAGATTAAACTTTGTGAAAATAATTTGGAAAGCATTAGAATAAGATACAAGGACACATTAACATACAATCATACAGCATTATCATAGGCAATGTTGCTTATTTGGAAAATATGTGAATTTACATAAAAAAAATCTAATTTCTCCTCTGTACTCACTTTGATAATCTGTTACCAAAGACAGTCATTTGGACCATTCTGATGTATATGTAATTATTAATATTACTTTATTTAGCTAACATCTTTATCTAGGTTGACTTACAAGATAACAAGAAATGTCTCTGGGGGCTGATACACAGATCTGCTCTGATCCTGTTTTATACACACACACACACACACATGTGAGTGTATTGTACACAAGTGTATATGTATGTATGTACTACATACACGCCCACTCCAGGAATGAACTGAACCCTTAGTACTTTTTCTGTCTGGGGTGGGGGATTGTTTTCTCCTCAAGAAACTGAATCACACAGACACTTTATATTAATGACAAGGCATTTTTCATGGCGCTGAAGATTTAGTGACGGAGTACTCCTGGTGGCATTTCTTCTATGAACACTAGAGTCTACAGCTAGTCTATGCACACAGATTAAAATAGTTGTTGTCCTGTTTTTAAACAAACAAATACATAAATCAAAACTTCGGTAACACTATATACCATGAATGGTTTTGTTTTTTGGTGACACTTGGGGCACTAAAGAGTCAATTAAGCTTTTATATGGTCAATGTATTGAGGGAATGTTTACACGCTCTAGGATTCTCCATAGTGACAATAGCTTTGCACCAGTGAAGATCAGGGGTCGTGGCTGTTGAGGTGTTTTGAAAAGCAGCATTGAGCAGTTATATTTGGGTCTGTGTGGGTTTAAAACTCATCGAATGTGTTCTGTGACTGGTGAAGCTGATGCTAACAAAATTGAATGTATGGCTGTGAAATAAAAAGCCACGACACAGGGGACAATTTAGTCTTGAAATGGCCCTCCAGACAGTAAGCATTACAGTAAGCCATGGCCAGTGTGTACATGTACACACACATTTGCACTCCGTTAACAGGTGCACATCTGATATACTAAAGGAAAATAAACCAAATGTTTAGATTTCTATGAGTCCGTAAAACTGCAATGTACATACAATGTGCTTCATTTTGCAATAAAAGAAAACAACAGAAAACAAAGTCAGGAGTCAAAGTTAATACACAATTCATACAGGTCAAATTAATCACAATCCACACATTTCATTTGCTTCACATTTGTTAAAAAATGCCCATTAGGTATAGAATCACTAAATCTGTGTTTTGCATGCCCACAATGTACAGATCCCCCCGGAAACAGAAATGTGCAGATCCTTCCTGCCCTTCCAAACCTTCAGTACTACAAAATAACAAGTGTAATAAAACAGAATTAAGGCAATGCAAAGCTAAAACTCAGCCAAACTATAAAATAGGCTATGGTGCTTATATTTGTTAGAAACTGATGTTGAATTAGCTGTTGTTACCCTTGTTAATGTGCTGCTTCTGATTAAAAACAAAGACGTAAACATGAGTAAATCAGTATTTGGTGTGAATGTAATTTTCTGTTGTTTGACCATACACAGTGAACAGATCAAACCACTAGGGGGCAGACCAAGCTTTCGATATTGGTACAGTATTTTCTTCCTTCTAGTTCATGATTTTAATTAATTCTGATTTTGGTTTGTAACTCATTTTGTGTATAATGCTGATTAAATAACGTTTTATGGGGAAATAAAATGTTGTTTCTGCATAAATAACACCAGACAAGGTCTTTTAAAAATGCATCAGACTTTTAAGTAGCAATACTGATACATATCCTCTTTCAAATGTGAAACAACTTTCTTTCCCTTTTTTACTTCAAAAAGTGAATCACCTGAGAACATGGAAACAGAAAAGTCATACAAGATGCAAAGAGAAGAATGCTAAACTAAACGTTGTTCTTAAGCAAATGTTTAACAAGGCCTTACACCATTGTGAAAATACAATTCCATTCATGAAGGTAAATATGTGTAGTGGTCCTCAGTCCACACCTTATGTATGTGTGTATTTACCAAACTTTCAGGGCCGTTGTCAGTTTGAGTTCTCCCTCTGCCGTCCCCATGCATTTTAAAGCAGGTTTCAGTTAATTATATAACTGAACAAACATTAGGACCCATGCTTTCAGTAGAATCCCTGCAGGCCGTAGTTAGCTGTGCTTTTGGAGAGGGGTATACTTCAAGTACCAGTGAAAGTTTATATTATTATTATTTTTACTATTGTTTCTGTTGTTCTATCAGATCTTTTAGTTACATCATCCAATCATTTAACAAGTGATAGTAATTAAAACATATACTCAAGCAATTATAGTTTAATTAGTTTTCCAATTAAGTAATTTGGAGCTCAGCATGAACAATAATTGGCAGATACAAGGGTACTCCAGGACGAGTTCTGAAAACATAATCTCAGTCAGATATATAGATATATTATGCACACATTTCATAAATCATTTAGTTGGTTTTGACCCTACCCTGTGAGTCATCCCTGCCTGTAAAGTAGCATGTTGACCTGTTGGATCAGGTGTAGCAGACTACACAGCACGGCCCGCCCTTATTGTCACACTCAATCTGTATTGTATCGGACACAGCACTTGCCGAACTGCACTTTGTATTATCTAAGACTTCCTGCGTATATGACTGTGGTTTATTATACATTTGGGGTTATAAATCTCATACATACAGATCACAAATTTAGCAGGCAATTTTAAATGAACACAACATGCATGCAGCACCAAGTGTTAATAACTAAGAACTTGGCCAAAGGCAGCGCTCATGATAAAGGACTTTAATGTGGCTTGATGCACAGCACACGCTTTCTTCAAGCTTGTGGGAAATGATAGCTAGATGGAAATCCGCAAACCAGCACTGCTCGTCTTGAAGCTTAAATGACATGAAAGATAGTGACTAGATATTGGCATGGTCTCTTAATTACGTGCTTTGGTCACCCACAAGAGTCTTTCACCTATAACAGGTATGACTGCTTTTGCACAATAACTCAACCCCTTGAATGTAACACAACTTGAAAGTACAAAATGTAAATCTCTGAATTATAGGAAAATGAAACCATTACTCCTCAAAGTTGATAGTGAAAGTATGCAAGTAACACGTGTAAATACTATTCAAAGCACAGGACTGTGACATACCTCAGCTGTGAAACAGTGATACAAGGATAACCTTCTCTCCCGTCTCTTCCTTACTTGTCATTGCAGCCATACACAATTGAGTAAATGTTCCTTAATGTGTACATTCTGTAGAAAGGCCAAGAAACAGACTGAAGAGGTCTAGAAAACAAACAACTCCCCAGGTATTGGGTGACAGATTTATACCTGTCTAAACTTATAGTTTAGAATGTATGTTGTCAATGACATACAAATATTTTACCACTATTTTAAGTAATGTGAACAAATATCTTAAATAAAGTGAGTGATTTTAATAACTCTACAGTGTCATGGTATGATTTAGGATTTCAGAATAAGTGTTCAAGAAAGGAGAAGTTCTTCAGTAGCCATATTTATCCATATTTATTTAAATTTCAGGTTATGTAAACAATTGACACTTTTTTTCATTTGGAACTGATGTACTGCTACAAAAATAAATGTGAGCAAAATGGCCGAAGACCAGCGAGGCAGGCCTCCTCTCATTTCTTCGGGGAGCGGTCGTGACAGGCACAGGTCAAGGCGGCCACCAGGATGACAAACTCGGTGAAGTCTACCTCAGAGTCCCCATTGTAATCCAGGGCTTTCAGCAGGCTGTCTACCTCCCCTGGGTTCTTGGCTGCCTGCAATGCAATGGAAGGAGAAATCTTTCTGTTATATGCATTATATATTTTGTTTTACACATGTGTTTCTTCTGTTCAATTGCCAAACTTCAATAAAGCTCCTGTCCCCAAGGCCTGTTAAGCCTAGACTGTGAACTACTGAATTCCTGAAACACAAAAGTTGCATGTTGCTTTTGGAGCCAATCATATGCAGATGAAATAAGTGGTAGTTCAGGAGAAACAAAGAGCAGATTAAGTTGTCTTCATTATTTCTTACTCAGAAGCAAATTAATAGTATTTTAAAATATTTACACACACTTTGGGCTATGCCAGAATAACATTGAAAATGTACATTTGAAGCACATTAGTGAAAAAGACTTTGTATGTATTCGTATTTTTGAAAGTTTCCTATTTTTTAATCTTACATTTTTACTGAAAGTTGTCCATGAGGAATACAAAAAAATCGAAACAATAATTTGGATTTCAGTGATTACATTTTAAACATGATGAACATATATTTCCTGTTTTTAACGAAACTCCAATAGCTGCAACCTTTAAAATAGCTAAAAATTAAACTGGCCTCCATTAAGAAGCAGCTGTGTAGGACGATTGCCCCCCACACAAAGGTATTAGTCACCCAAAACAGCACTTGCAAGGGACTGTCTTGCTAGTGTAATCCATGCATAACAGTCAAATTAAACGACTAAAGAGCAGAACAAATACATTGGAGTGAAAATGTTCGGTTCATTGGCTGTACCTTTAGGAGAGTTGGAAGCTCTTTCTCCATCAGGGTTTTGGCCTCCGCCTTGGTCAGAGTCTGCGGGTTTCCCTCGGCACCGGCGTACTTGTCGAAGGTTTGCATGAGCATCGTCATCGCAGTTTCCAGTTGGGTCATTTTTGCTGATTTCTTCCACAAGCAGACCAAAAGTCAAACAGCAGCTGATTGATTCAGTGGCAAAGGTGTGCAATGGTGAGGGAGAAGGGGACTTATATACATGTGTGAGTGTCTACAGTAAATCCCACTTTGTTGTCTCACTCATTTTTATCAGTAGGCAAACAGGCTGAGCCAACCATCGATCAGCTCTCGGGGGACCTGGCCTGGTTATTGAAAAGACATAATAGATATGCATAAGCTGAGTCAACATCTAGCAATCCCTCCTTCCCTCAGAAACGTTGTTGGTTAGTTTTTTTTCCTCCTACATAATACAAGTAGGCAACCAAATCTATACCTATGAAAGAAATTGTTTTTCTTTGATTAGCACTTTTCAGTTGATTGCTTGTTCACCTGGACTACTCAACAATACTGTGTCACATCATTTACCTTCACACACTGCTTAAAATGGTTTATCTGTGGCTAACAAAGCTTTCACACAAAGAACCATAACAGATGATTTAATACAAGTTTCCATTAAAAATATATATATTTTACAGGACTGACACATGAAAACTTAACCCAAATGTTTGTATCCACAGTGATTTTAATACCAGTAGGAAATCATTTACATATATATTTGTAATTAATAATAATTATGATATACAGACTATACCAGCATGATTCAAAATAATTACTAAACCTACATTAAGCAGACAGAATTACACATAAGGGTGACAGGAAAGGTGTGCTGCATTTTTACTTCATTTTCCTTCCACAAACCCTACGACTGAGGTAATACTACATGTGTGGTGGCCAGTGCCCTTCACCTACCTGCGTTTGAATGTGTACCACTGTTTCTGTAATTACAATACTTCAGTATCAATACTATCACAATTTCTACTGATATGTTACTATAGGATCCATTGTTCATGTTGTCGTGTACAGTTTTTTGGTGGAAATGCTATTCTAATTTTCTTTTCTTTTTTTGCCGTCCACAAAAGTGACACAGGACGACTGCTTCTGTTTTATCATACCTCAGATCTGCTTAGGCGGAACTACAGTATGTCTATCGGAAGTTAAGCACTATGCTCTACATTCTGTGTTTTATATATATATATATATATATATACACTCACCTAAAGGATTATTAGGAACACCATACTAATACTGTGTTTGACCCCCTTTCGCCTTCAGAACTGCCTTAATTCTACGTGGCATTGATTCAACAAGGTGCTGAAAGCATTCTTTAGAAATGTTGGCCCATATTGATAGGATAGCATCTTGCAGTTGATGGAGATTTGTGGGATGCACATCCAGGGCACGAAGCTCCCGTTCCACCACATCCCAAAGATGCTCTATTGGGTTGAGATCTGGTGACTGTGGCGGCCAGTTTAGTACAGTGAACTCATTGTCATGTTCAAGAAACCAATTTGAAATGATTCGACCTTTGTGACATGGTGCATTATCCTGCTGGAAGTAGCCATCAGAGGATGGGTACATGGTGGTCATAAAGGGATGGACATGGTCAGAAACAATGCTCAGGTAGGCCGTGGCATTTAAACGATGCCCAATTGGCACTAAAGGGCCTAAAGTGTGCCAAGAAAACATCCCCCACACCATTACACCACCACCACCAGCCTGCACAGTGCTAACAAGGCATGATGGATCCATGTTCTCATTCTGTTTATGTCAAATTCTGACTCTACCATCTGAATGTCTCAGCAGAAATCGAGACTCATCAGACCAGGCAACATTTTTCCAGTCTTCAACTGTCCAATTTTGGTGAGCTTGTGCAAATTGTAGCCTCTTTTTCCTATTTGTAGTGGAGATGAGTGGTACCCGGTGGGGTCTTCTGCTGTTGTAGCCCATCCGCCTCAAGGTTGTACATGTTGTGGCTTCACAAATGCTTTGCTGCATACCTTGGTTGTAACGAGTGGTTATTTCAGTCAAAGTTGCTCTTCTATCAGCTTGAATCAGTCGGCCCGTTCTCCTCTGACCTCTAGCATCAACAAGGCATTTTTGCCCACAGGACTGCCGCATACTGGATGTTTTTCCCTTTTCACACCATTCTTTGTAAACCCTAGAAATGGTTGTGCGTGAAAATCCCAGTAACTGAGCAGATTGTGAAATACTCAGACCGGCCCGTCTGGCACCAACAACCATGCCACGCTCAAAATTGCTTAAATCACCTTTCTTTCCCATTCAGACATTCAGTTTGGAGTTCATGAGATTGTCTTGACCAGGACCACACCCCTAAATGCATTGAAGCAACTGCCATGTGATTGGTTGGTTAGATAATTGCATTAATGAGAAATTGAACAGGTGTTCCTAATAATCCTTTAGGTGAGTGTATATATATATATATATATATATATATATATATATATATATATATATATATATATATATATAGTTGCCTCAATAGCACTGTTTAGTATTCAGTAACACATATTGTATGACATAGACATACTATTTCACATCTATGCAGCCACATGCGAAATCTGTATATGAATATTCTCACCATGTTTCAATGGGGTGGGTGGGGTTTTTAGTCACTCCCTGCCAAGAGCTTTGAACCTTTACTGGTTTCAATTTAGAAAGAAGTGCAGAGGTGGTGTATTGTGTCAGCTGAACATTCAATTGACAAACCTCTGATATACAATTCAACTACTGATAAATTCAACTACTTAAGGCCTTACTACAGCCAAAAGGTGCTTTACATAGCAAGTAGTTATAAAGTATTTTCACTTCATCTTGAAATTAAAAAAATGGCACATTGCACTTTATCGACAGTTCTTTTTTGGTTTGTTTTCCATGGGATGATTTTAAAAAGCCCAGTTTGACTACACTCTGCATAAGCTACTAGTTAATTTCTCAGCAAGCATAAAAGAGAGTAGGTGAAGGCCAGAGCGGGAACAGAAATGTGCTCACTCAATGTGTCAACAGAGGAGTGTCCGGAGGGATAGTTGGCGCGGCACACAGGGAGGCCAGTATCAGTGCAGCTCCCTGCCAGCCTCTGTACCTTTCAACACGCCTGTCAGAACCCGTGGTCTTATGGACAGTCTCTATGGAGGCGGAGAGATAAGGCCTGAATGTGTTGGGAAACCAGGTGGAGGAGGCTTGAGGCTTTGTTCTCCATCCACAGAGAGGTAATAGGGGGTTAAATGTGGCGCAATGCAGGACAGCAGGAACAATTAACCATAAGTTAATTCAAAAGACTGGTCTTTCTGTGTCTTTCCTTATAGGACTAAATGTGTGTGTGTGTGTGTGTGTGTGTGTGTGTGTGCTCATGTGTGTGTGTTTTTTCTTTAAAACAAGGTTGGTTGTGGTCTACTAACATCGAGGTCCCTTGGTCATGCGATTGTATGTCACAATGCTCTTCTTCCTTAAACTATTTTACTTTCTCAAATAAGCTACCGTGTAGATGGGCTGCATTTTCATGAATATTTATGTTTTCTATGATATAAAGCGTAAGAAGTGATACTAGAGATATAATGTGCTAACCTCCTTCAGTTTGATTAGGCATGAATAGTGCTCTTTATCACTATAAACTAGTAAATAAGTGGATGCCCTGCCCCCAAACACCAGCGAAAACATATTTGTGCGTTCTTGTTAATTATCAATTGGTAGACAATTTCTCCATTTTAGTATTATGCATATAGTACAACATCATAGTAAATATGTATGTAAGAAAACAGTGAATTGATGTGTATTTTTTTTTAGGCTTTTACAAATATGGTGTCAGGTATAACAAAAAATATACAAATATTATAATTACAATTAAAATGTTTTAATTTTCCACAACTTATTCTTCATAAAATATGTGTATCATGTAAAAACTTACAAATGTACTAAATGATGGTTAGTACTTATGAAAACGTTTTTTAATAACTTTGATGTTTAGTACATATTGACACAGAACATAAATGACACAAAGCTGGTTTTGCAGCATAAAAAGTACAATGAAAAGGGGTTTTCAGTTTGCAATCGCGATTAAATTTTCCCTTAACTCATGGACCTCATTGAGAAGTTCACGCAATTGCTGTTAGACTCATATTTGCTCAGATATTAAAGTGCAACTGTATTGATAATATTAGTCTTACGAGCCTTGAGTACACTGAACAACTGTGTGATCTGGAGGGGAGGTTCCAGCAGTCTAACAATGCCCTGTTTCAGCCCACATTTAAGTGATTCACTCAAATTGCTACATACAGGCGAAGCTATCTTTTCTTCTCTTTTGCATAATGACTTTGTAAAGGCAATTTCAAACCACATTGAAGTTTTATGTTGTGTGATAATTTGTATTATTTTACATTCCAATACATACTACAGGTCAAATGACATTTTAAAGTATATTCACATTAATTTTACAAATATGTTATGCTTAATACATTAAATTACTTAAATTGTATTCTATTCCAAAATTTACTTGTTTAGGTTGCTTGTGCAAATGATCTAAAGAAGTAAATACTAATCATAATGATAAAACAACAAAAGTAGAAGCCACATCCTCAGTCAAATAATGCTTTTAAAATGTCACCCCATTGTTTCCACTTCCTGTTGCTGACCTATAAGAGAAGGTACAATACCAAAGGTTCCATTACTTGCTCAATAGACTTTAAGCCATAGATGTACTGTCATTCTGTTATACACACATACAAATAAATAAATAAAATGGCTATATTCTATTAATATGTGTGAGAGAAATAAAGCCACTGAATCACTTTTCCAATGTGCAGTAGACAGATGTGTATAATTTAAATAGTCATTACACCGACGCCCTTCCCTGTAGGGAGGTTAAGATCATCAGTTTTTAATCAGGGGCCGGATTAAATCAAACCTTTGACCCACCTGCTAATAGAAAACTACAAACCTGTACATCATAGTGGTTACATTTATTAATAGAAGAAAGTGTCATCTTACTAAAAATGAAGCTGCAACTAAGTACAATTCTGTAGATTTATATTAGCGGGTGGGTCAAAATTTTGATTTAATCTGGCCCTGGGTGTCTGGAACTGGGGAAATACAAAATCCTATGGATAGCTCTGTACAGTACATGCAGAGCTGCTGGAGGGTCTGTGAATGAAAACTCAGGGCTCCTTGATTTATCACATGAAAGTTGACCAGTGGTGTATATATGCATATGTGTATATTGCATAGCTGGAACATGACTGTTTCAGTACAGGATTCATTTTCTGCTTTTATGTCTTCATACAGAAATCTGGTTAAAACTGGACACTCTAGCACTAATGTATTTGTAAGCTGTTTTTTTTTTTTAATTTTGTTTGCACTGTGTGAAATGGTATGAGAAAAAAGTTTTCACAACAAAGGTGTGAATTCTGAGGTTGCACTTCTTCAGTGTAATGTACAGGAAGGCCATAACATGTTCACTTGCACACCCGCTTTAGGCTTCATTGTAAATCAATTTCAGTGTACTGTTACATTTCAGAATAGCAGGTTGTCCATGTTTTTGCTTATTTGTACACATTTTCTACAAACACCAATACATCAAACATCATGTTAACCACAGCAAAATATTGTTTGTTATTGGTTACTGGTGTCACTGACGGGTGGTTTCACTAAGTAACCACTGTCCTCCATTTTGTGTAAAATGTGTATGTACTTCACAGCAAGGACATTTATGATTTTAATATCAAAATCTAGACACCTAAACCAGCTGCGGTTTGCTTGCCCAAGCTGCACCGGCATTGGTCCATTTCAAATTGCAATGAAATACGAAGAACAGATTATTTTCCACTTAACTCATTCAGTAAACCGTAGCACTGACAAAAACACTGTAAATCACATTCTTCATTGACTGTGACAGTTATATGTATTATTTTAAATAATTCTACAGAGGCCAAATCTGTACTTTCCTTACATCTCTGAATAAAAAACATACATATACATGAATAAAACACTGATTGCGAGAAGGTAAACACATTTTGTAACATACAATATACAGTACAGGATATACAGAAAATACAAAAATATATTTACAATGAGGTTTTTTGTTTTTCATATGTACATTATATTCACTAGATTACTAAACACTTTTTGTCCCTCTGATCATCAATGCTTTTAAAAGACTCAACCCTTCAAAGCAAGGATCTCCTTTATGGATATACAAATACTTCTAGGCATGCAGTCTCAATAGCCTTGCATTCGCTCTATGAGAATTGAATCTCGGCAACAATTGTAACTAATACATTATTTTCATCTGTATTAATTTCCATCCAGCGATATATGCAATCTTAAATATCACATCGGATAAAATGACATACCGTTACTAACCAGAAACATATACCTGGGTAACATTTATTGTTTTCTGCAAAGCATCAATGAACAGGCCGAAAAAAAAAGGTTTCAGTAGAGGTATCAAAAAAGGCTGTCAGTGGTGTTGACTTCACCAGTTATTGTTTCTCATCTTTCCTCAATCTTGAACGGCAAAATAGTCAAAAGATTCATAAATGGATGACAGAGCCTGCAATACACAACACAGACAGCTATCAGACACTTAGCAATATCTCTTTAACACTGTATGTTCATCAACAACGTCATTGAGCATAACAACAGTGGGAGCTGGGCCTTAATCTTTTCAACCCTTCCAGAGCAGACTGCACAGACAGGCACTCTGAGCTTTGTACTTAATGTCCTCGCCTGCCCAACAGAGGGACAGAGGGGCAGAAAGGTGTACTCTGGGGATTACTGTACACCAGCCTGTATTGGCAACTCATGCCAAAGGTTCCTGATAACACCGGGGCCCTTCTCTCATGGGGCGGAGAAAGGTATCTGTGACTTACCCACTGTGTCGACCCACGAGAGGAGTCT
Source organism: Amia ocellicauda (assembly GCF_036373705.1). Lineage (NCBI taxonomy): Eukaryota > Metazoa > Chordata > Actinopteri > Amiiformes > Amiidae > Amia > Amia ocellicauda. The sequence continues at coordinate 18,160,729 of NC_089862.1, read as the reverse complement.
GTACTCCCCTCGGCGGCTTCATTCAGCGCCTCCTTTTCCCCCAGCTCCACTTCATGCCGCTCTCCAGTCCCTGCCCCAGTGCTCCCAGGACTCACAGCTTCCAACAGAAATCACATGCCATTCATTTAGAGAAGGAGAACATGTTTAATGGGATACTAGCAGTTTTTAAACACTTTCTGAATATCATATTTGTTTATGTAATGCTGTTGTGGGTTGAGTTGAGTTGAGTACTATCAGTTTTCAAAAGTGTCTTAAATCTAAATGTATAGGTCTTTCTTTATAGTAAATCAAATTACTAAAATTAATTTAGTTTGCTTTGGCAAGACTGATGTTTCTTTAAACATAACTACAATGTAAAGAGAATTATCACCACCCACCTGTTTACTTTGGGGAACTATGCCAACCTTGATTTGGACTGTATAGTGTTTGGTAGTTTGTTCTAGCATTAGGTCACTTAGATCTCCCTCCCACCCAGGTACTGGATGAAAGACTTTACCTGGATGATGTGTTTTTCTCTTATAATACCACAGCAGGCTGACACCCAGTAAAAGAAACACTACTGCAAGTGAAGTGATGATAGCAGTGATCGTCACTATCAAAGCATCTGAAACATGACAAAACAGAAGTTGTGAATTTATAGACACAATAAAAATCTAAAATAAGCAAATTAAAATACGACTTTGTTGTTGGTTTGCTCCTATGACTACATCATATGCATTTGGATGAAAGGTCACTGGTGGGGACTGGACTGCAGATATCTGGCACCACTTCTACAAAGCAAATGAGTACTTAGTACTTTATCCAACTGTCAGATAACAAATATTGAATTAATGTGGGTTGTATATCTCTATCATATCTGATATAATTGTTTGTGCTCATGCCATTCTTCATCTCTGAAGGTCTATGAAAAGTTAAGGACCTCTTATGTCTACTTCCTATGATTTTTTTGTATCAGTTTTTATTACTGTAATTAATAAATTTGTAATAATTTATCATAATTAATATAAAGACATCATGTTTTGCTCTCCAATTTTAAAAATTATCTAGTTTCCTGTAATACTATTTTCCCACTAAAGAGGAATAAAAATATACTATTGAATCTGGTTCTTCAAGATCTTGAATTAATTTTTAAAGTAATTTGAAAAGATAATAGCTGATTAATTATTCATTTTTAATATTTTGCATTTGATTTTATACAAATCGTAAGTGTAGTATACAGTATATATAATTATTATTAATGATATTTTCTGCAAACATATTTGATGCTCAACAATCAGTTGCTGGTTAACATTTTTCTATTGGATTTCTACATTACCATTAATCTGTTCCAGCAAAACTGTGATTATTATTTTTTAATTTATTTTCTGATGCTTGAAAGTGCACAGAGTGATTAAGATTACTCACCTGTTTTTATATTTTCTGCTGCTTCTACTGTTAGATTTGTTCCACTTCCTTCTGCTGTGATGAACTTAGGGATCTCAATAATTGCTTTACATAAGTATTTCCCCGTATCATTTTTGGATACTTTTGAAATTGTCAATTTAGAACAATTCCTGGAAATAGAAAAAACACACTTATTCAGATTGACTTCTGTGGACCCATTTTTAATGTTATGAAAACTAGATTTAATTCGATTTCTATCCTTCCACCATTCAACTCTTATTCGTTCCAAATCCAGATCTGTTTCCCAGCAGCACAACATCTGAACGGACTCTGCCTGTCTCACTGTTATCTTGTGAGGAGACTGCATGATATAAATTTTTCCATTAACATCTGTAAGAAAAGGAAAAACAAAGGTGTATTTGTAAAAATTGAAATAATGCCTTGATCGTTTATTATTTTAACAGTAACACACGGATGTATATTAATGAATTTGTTGTAAGAAAACCATGTGTCTGTTCAGGACCTGACACCCCTGTAATTCTGCAATATGCAATTAAATTATTGCAAAATGAACACACTGCTTTTCTGTGATATCTTTTTCCTTCACTTCCTTTCCATCCACAAATTGTAGGAAAACAAAAAAATGGAACAGAATTATAGTAATATATACAAAATACTCTATACATAGTTCTGCAGCAGGTGCACCAATGAAGTAAACAGACGAGGGAGATATCTGAAAGGTCTACAGATTATAATGGATGCATATGTGTATTTTGCAGCAGTTTCTTTCTTCTAACTTTAATAAATAATGCAGAAGTGAATAGTTGCACTAAATATATTAATTGCTGAAAACATTAGGCATGTCAACCGATACGAATCACCAGGCAGCAGAATCAATTTGTTATTTACCAATAATAGAATTAGGTTAAAATGTTAACACATATAGATTCCTTTTAGTAACATTACTGCTAATTTTCATGAATCATCACTGTTGATTGTGATCTAATTAAAATTAACAATCAAAGGTCCTGACTATGGACACATCTGCAGATTGCATTTTTTTAGAGAAAGCTCTTTTACACACGGGAAGTGCATACAGGATATGATTGTGCTGATCAGTGTTGGTTGAAATAGATTATATTCTGGTTATATCAATATTGCCTTCTGACTGAAAATGAATTTAACCTGCAACAATACTTTACGTACTACACAGATATCTGTAAACCTCCATAAAGGTGAATATCTGGATATAAGCTGCATACTTTTTCGCTGTTTTGCTGTTTCGTTTTGTTTTACTGGAGAGATAGAAAGTATTACAATAAATTGGCATTATATTTACCAAAATGTCTCTGAGCGAAAGAAAAACTGCCTAAACTGCCTAGGCCTGTAATCAGAAGCTTTCAAAATTCTCTTAATAGGACGTCCCTGTGTAATCTTTGCACCTCTAAAACGTGAATGCATGTAAAGCTCATGTTTTCATTTACTTAAATACTAACACAGAACATATTGCAAATTCAAATTGAAATCTCCCCAGAAACTCACCCCGAGAAGACAGAGAGGACAAGAGCAGACAGCCCAGTAGGGTTGTGAGCAGCCTCATTGTAGAGGCATTGCTTCTTACTGAACTTTACTAGACTGAGCAGCGCTGGCTCATGAAATACCCCTCTGACGTGCTGTCAACCACACATCCTCCTGTGTCTTTCTGCTGAGAGATATGAATCTTTGCTTTACTTATGTGTTATTGCTTCATTAGACAATTCGCAGTTAGTTCAAACATGCAGTAGCCATCATGCAACATGAGTATGACAGCAAATGTTTCTTTTTTTTTTTTTCAATTACTGACATTTGTCAGTTGTTGACACTAGATAGCTGTCAGTTTGTGAACTTAATTATATATATATTGTTATTATGTAATAATGTAATGATGTAGTATTAGGATTTCCAACTCAGACTTCATTGTGCGTCATTGTTATGAGGCAATGGCATCAAATTCATACATTAATTTAACCAATCTGCCATACTTGTATTAATTATTTTGCGGATTATTGTTGGGGTAAAATTGCCCCCTATGTGTTGTATATATCTACTGTAATTTCGATTTCATGCCTACTATACTATATCACTGTTGTCTGTATAATGCTGAATGTCTGTTTATGATACTGCTTTGTTAGCATGCCTCAGACTAAGGAGGAACTTGATTGTTATTGCACAAACAGCATTAGTCACGTACACTGAACTGTTGAACTGTTGTCGTGACAGGCCCCGGGCTCGAGAGGAACCTAAACCTGTAACATCTGCAGAAATTGCATATTTGTGCAAATCTGTGTAGAGGATGAGCAAGTGTAGATGTCCTCTCCCCCACAACCACATTCCCCCCACCTGTCCAAACAGAACTTTAGGATTCTATTATAATAATGTTGTTGAAACTCATGAGTTTACTTCCTGAGCTCGTAGCACTGACGGCACTGGGTTAGCCCAGTCCGAGGCTTGAGCTTGAGGTAACAGAGATAATTCAAATTGTCATAAATAAAGCATAATTCCCCTGTGTCAGTACGTATTCTAGGTAACAGTAAATGATGATGCTTTGTGTAACAGATGACATCATCGAGAGACTGGACGTGGTGTTGAATAGTTAAGTACTGTCAGTTCATTGCCTTGTTATGTCTTCATGTAACTGGTTCATGGGATGCACATGTCAGCTTGGGGTGACCATTTGAGCAGGCAGTTTGAGAGCAGAGAAAGCGTTGTTCGTTTGCGGTCACTGTGCAGGCTGCCAAAAGCTGAGCTACATTCAGGGAGATCAATGCTTCCCTTTCTGATAACTTTAATCACAGGTTACAAGGCACTTTCTTCTACTTTTAATTAAAATCACAGTACTATACAGGTTTGTAATAAGAGAGTTGCAGCTAGGTCAATGTTTTAATTTTGTCTTTGGCTTAGTAATTTATAAAGGAATTCTCAAGAATGATGTCTGGGCAGTAAAGCAACTTAAGACCATGGTCATTGTTACTGTTTGTCTGAATAGATCGATCTTTAAGAGCAGTCAGTATACTGAAATGACAAGGAGAACTTCCTGTGGGAGCAGGAAGCAGGTGAAGGACTCCCATGTTGTGTAATGGCCTTGAGTGTGGACACCGTCCTCCCAGGCTCAGAGCACTTCTGTACGATCATTACTTCACAGCCTCTTCTGTCCACAATTCTCCCAGTGCAACTACAGCACAGCTCACACGGCACTGGTGCGCAAAGTTACCTCTGATACTTCGTTATGGAGGCCTGAGTCCATCTTTCTTTGTAGTGGAAGAACTATCGAACAATCCAGTACTTATAGTCAGAAATAAAACCACATTTGATTGTTGATTTGTTTCAACTTTATTTTACCTTATGTTTGATTCCAAGGTTAAAGTAGCATTAACTGCATTTATTCTCAATACATAACTTTCTTCATACTTAAAAAGTAATTGTAATTTAAAGGCTCAATTAATAAAATCGAAACCTTATTGTCCTATAATGTCCTTAAAATGTTTTAAACTCCAACCAAAAACATTGCTTCAGTTTAAAAACATTTTGATACATGCAAGATAAAATGTCACATCTACATTTCCATGATTAGTCTAAAGTGTGGAATATACTGTGTACAGGTATAAGTATAATGAGACCCTTACACTTGAGTTAAAGTCCTCATCAACAATTGAACATCTACACCCACGATAAAAAGTCCAAGATGATCAACACTCAAACCAAGATTTGCAAACAATCAGTAATCTGTGTCATTAAATGAGAAAGCAAAAACATTATAGATGTGAGTATTCATTTTCTCTGATATGTGTTTTCCGTTTGTCTGTCATGCATCAAAATTTGTCTTCCTCAGAGGGGGCCAGCTCACAATCAAGACACTCGTTCCCTCTCATTCTCAGTGCTAAAAATAATTAAAACACACACACATATACAAAGATTTCAAACAAGACATATATTTGCATGTGAAATTAATTTGGCAATAGTGTGTGCAATATTTAATTCTTTTTATATTAAACCCCAAAACTATTCAATTCTTACCACCACTTTAAAAGCAATAGGTAAAAAATGATTAAAGGTAATATGTGCAAACATGCCTCAAAGTATTAATTTAATGTTAAGGGAACTGTATTAACAATTATTAAAGTTAAGTTTAATTATGATAATGGTGTAATGCTTATACCAGTCTAAAGGGGGCTGATAACACCATGACACCTCTATAAAGTCTACGTAATATGTCATGAGGCGGGACAACTTGTCCATGCGTCATAATAGGTCCATAATTATTCATAGCATTTGCCCTAGCATTATGACGTCACAGAGAGAGCCGCATTGCAATACAGCGTTATCTGATCAAGACACAGCTTCGCGAGACAGATCGTCGTCGCCTTCGCCGAGGACAACATCGCAGATGAACAGATCCCTCCTGACGGGTCCGAACAACGAAACGATGACACGCGGCTGGAGATCGCTATTTCTGCCCCGAGTGACCAAGCAGTCCCTGCATGTGTATGGGAGTGAGGCCGCGGTGCAGAAAGAGTGTGACCGCCAGAGAGAGACCAGCTCATGGGTGATTCACCCCTTCAGCGCCATCAGGTAGGGCCGGGCAACGCGCTCCGCCCACAGAGAACCGTGTTTTTCCATGTCAATTATCTGCTGATAACATGCAGTTTGTGTGTTTCCCATGTCATAGATCTATGCAGTATGTAGATTTCAATGAGTAGACATTTCTTCAGTTTGCAGTAGGAGGCGCAATCCCGCATCTATGCAACAGGAAACGCTGTAACTCAGGTCTTTAGTTGTATTTCTGAGCCGCACCTTTAGTTTTTTCTCTGATATTGCGTATTTGCAGGAAAGCGGCAACAAAACGGCAGAAGACACATTTTCTTCTGTACTGTCGGTTTTTATCTGTTTTCCTTTCAAAAACGAGCCGCGATGTGAATGAACTCGCTGCACCGAATACAGTATTTCTGGAGTCAATCGTCCCATTTTTAACAGGACACTCACGGACGTTTAATTATAATAAACTAAATAACACGCTGACCGCTAATCAGACCAGGTGGTCCATAGGCTGAACGCTGTGTCGTTTAGGTTCGTTGATCTATAATGTTGATCCATATTGACTGTCACTCTCACAATGTACGGGTAGAGTCACTGCGCCTGCGCTGTAGCCAATCAGCGCGCTGCACTGCTTGAGTTCCAGCGCACGGGGGCGGGATCCGGGCCAAGATGGCTGCGCCCATGTGCCGGCGTGTCTCTCCCAAACAGAAAGGAAAACGCGAGAAACACTGTGATTATACGTGTGTCATACATGTCAGCAGAGTGGAAATGAGCAGTACAGCCTCCTACAGCACTGCGGGGGAGTAAAGCAGTCGAAAGCGCCCTGAACTGACACCGGACATCAGCTGTCAATGAAGATCGCCTTGTCACGCGTGATTTGCATCAAATAAGATCGGTTTCAACTGACCAGCTGCAGACGACTCATACACTGTTTATCTCCCTTTTTGCAGGAATTACTACATCTTGCTGATGCTGGTGCTGACATTTCTCAACCTTCTTGCGATCCCCATCGGAATCGCCTTTCTGGATTCGGAGCACCACTTCCGCGCCTGGGAGATCTTCAACCTCTTCTCGGACACGGTCTTCGTGCTGGATATTCTCGTCAACTTTCGGATGGGTGTCATCACGGATCAGGTAGCAGAGTTGTTAACCACTGGTGCTAAAAATGGGACAAATGTGTAGAGTTTTACATTCGTGGGCAAAATGATGGGGTCCCTGCAACTCCTACTCAGGTGCCACAGAGAAAGGAGACTTTACTCAAATGCTTGGCAAAAGTTCTCTAAAATGAAACTGTGGGTACATTTTATTGGCAGTTTACATTCAATGAAAAAGAAAAATATTTCTGGAGAATTAACATGGAGATGTTCGTTACTGGTCAACACATGTGTTAGCTTTGTATCTGTAGATACATTCTCACTCTTTCTTTCTCTCTCTTGCTTTAGAAAGTGATTTTGCAGCCAAAGGAAATCCGGCACCACTACTTGAAAAGTTGGTTCGCCTTGGATTTGATTTCTGCCTTTCCTCTGGATTACATCATCCTAATCGCAAAGGTAATGGAATGTCTTCTGGGATTATTTACGAGTTATTATATTGTTTGCTTGTATAAGTGTCCATCCCCCTGGTGATAGCAATCCTAAAGTGTAAGCAATCGCCTCCAAAATCAAGCACACAGTTAAGTGTAGTGATTCACAGGATTTCAGGATTAATTCAGCAGTTTCTAGAGTGAACCTGTGCTGGGTCGTGCATTTCAAAGCAAAGACTCAACCACTGTTTCCCCAATAGCAGTGTGGAGGATTGTGTAGAAAAGTGGAAGAAATCCTAATTGAAATGCATGAAAAGTGTCTTTATAGGCACTGTGTGTGATGTTATATGTCCGGAGTGTCCTATAAGTGTTTATGTGCTAATCAACACATGAATATGGCTTTTGTTTATTCCTAGCTTTTTACGTGTCAGTCGTGTCTTTTATTTAATATCACACCGTATGCTCTGATTGTCTAGAGTTTTGAAGAGCACAGTGACACCTCTTCCTTCTCTGCCTCTAAACTGGTGAGAGTCATCATGTTCGCGAGGATCTTCAGTTTGGCTCGCCTGCTCCGAGTGTCGAAGTTATGGAGGTTCTTCACAGAATGGGAACAGGTTTGTTTTTTGATTGGTGAATTCAAAATTGTTACATTGCTTCTCTAGGTACAAAATGTATTGAATAAAGGGTACACTTGAAAAATAAATGAAAGATTTAGTTGAATGCTCAGATTGATTGCACTGGGTTTATCAGATTTACAGATTTGCACCCTTTTAACAGAGAATTGTATGAAGAGCTCGTGAGATTTATACTGTATTCCTGAGTGTTGGAAGTCATGGCAGTCCCTAGTCAAAAGTTACTTTAAAACTGTTCTAATGGTTTAAAATGATATATGGTTACAATTGGCTGGTGTTTTATTCTGAAGTGCTGATGATAGTGTGTGACTCAACATCAGTTCCACGCGTTTCTTACAGTGTAGCCCAACTGTCTGTCTTTTTAGGTTTCGAATGCAAACATGGAAGCGGTGCGCCTGATCCTCCGCATTATGGGTCTGTTCTTGATGATTCTTCTTCTGTGCCACTGGAATGGATGTATTCAGTTCCTTGTTCCCGTTTTGCAAGAATTTCCTGAGCACTCTTGGGTTGTCAGGGAAAACTTGACGGTAAGAACAATGAAATCTAGCTGGAAATGTCCTGAAAATGTGTGTTTATAATTGACATTAATTTGATTAATCTGCAGAGGATTCATCTTAATGTACATGCCCTTCCTGTATGACCTGAATTCAACTAGTCTATAAAACCAACCACTAATTATCAACATTATGGATCATTTTCCAATCAAGTCCAGTTCTTTTAACTGTCTGTTTTGCCACCCAATGAATGTTGTCTGAAAACAGAAATATTGGAAGATTTCTGATAATCAAGTACTTAGTTCTTAAAGAACAGCTATTATACAGGTTAGGCCAGGTGAGTTCTTAAAAAACAGATGAGGCAGTTGTTTGATCACAGAAATCTGTAATTAATTGTCTAGTAGCTCTGTTCAAACAATACATGCGAGTGGTAATCGGGGAAGGAACAGATCTGCAGCAGTTTTCACAGACAGATTCAGTTCTGTGAAGCAGCATCTTTACTGACCGCCTCTTCTCTTCTAGAATGCCACTCTGGGAGAGCAGTACTCCGTTGCTGTTTTTCGGGCGCTTTCCCACATGATTGGCATCTCCTATGGCTCCGCCGAACCCCCCTCAGGTGACGAATACCTATGTTTACTGTTTTGATTTCAAACCACAGGCACGTTTGATGAAAACACATGTCATTAAACCTTCATTTGATATCTTGCAGATGAAACTGAGCTATGGATTGTCATGACGAGCATGGTTTCAGGAGCTTTGATGTACACAATGATGGTCGCCAGCATAGCAGCAATGATGACCAACGGCGACGCACCAGCAAAAGCCTTCAGAAGCAAAGTATGTTTCCTCTGCACTGTAAAGAAAAAGAACAATGCTTTATCTCTCATTTAAAAGTGACTGAACTTCAGGATCTTGAAGATTAACACATTCATTGTTACAGTTTTGGAAATCCTGTAATTTGGATAGAGAATTTAAATTGTATAATGCTTATTATGAAAAGCTTTGTCTACATTGAATTTTAAAAATCACACATTTGTGTATCTCTCTGTGTCACTGTCACAGATGAGTCAGCTGGAAGACTACATGACGTACAGAAAGCTACCCCGAGAACTACGGACTCGGATATGCAATTACTTCCAGGCCAGGCACCAGGGGAAATGGTTTGACGAGGAGGACATTTTTAAACTGGTCTCCAGACCCTTGAGAGAGGTAGGACTGCATGTTTCGACAAGTAACATTCAAATGATATGACTGCTGGACCCATAATCACAAACCTTAATTACCGTAACTGAGCATACCACTAAAGACAGAACAAATGAATACAGACATTTTACACCGAAAACATGACATTATCTGATTGGTCACAAATAACAGGACTTGTTTAAGTATGCATGAAATCCGTGATACATTTCTATAAAAGCATCAATAACTAGCTATCCTGTAAAAGTGCAAACAGACGTGAGTTGTGGACACTCAGAAAAAAAAAAAAAAACGTAATGAAAAGTTATCAATCAGTGAATCATGAATGCATTTTTTATTAGGTTGAAATACTGCCTTAAGCTATGCATGTAGTCCTATATCCATGAATGCTCAATCAGCAAAGCATTGATAAACTAACCACACAGCCTTTCGTAATTGTTAATAATATCCTGCTAACATTACACTTGGAAAACTACTGCCGGTGGAATTTCTACGAGATTGAATTTGCTAATTTGATCCCTTTGCTGAACACGTGTATGATAAACCGTTTTATTTCTGTTCCATCCAGGAGATTCTCAATGTCCGATGCGCCAATGTGCTGAACAGTGTCCCAATGTTCAGGAATCGGGATGCCAATTTCAGCAACGCTGTCTTGCTGAAACTGCGCAGAGAGGTTTTCCAGGAAGGGGACCTCATCACACATCCGAATGCTCCCGGAGATCGTATGTTCTTCGTCGAGCGCGGGAGAGTCCTGGTCACGACAGCCACTGTCCAGGCGGAGCTGTGTGATGGGGACTGTTTTGGAGGTGGGTTACCTAAAATTATTATTTGCATTGGATGCAAAAATAAACACTCCCTAGATTCATGTTTTTATTATTTTTGATTTTTTTTTGTATATTATTTCTATTATCTGCATATGCATGTTTTGTTCAGGACACCCCTTTTATATATTTAAAGGTTTTGATTAATTACAATACTTAATCGTATCAATAAAATCATATAGAACAATTGACCTCTTGGAATCTGCATTTTGGAGGAATCATGACTGAAATAAATGATCTGGAAAGTGAATACATCAGAGCACTGTGTGTAGTGTGCACAGTAGTGGCTTTCAAGGCTGTTAACGGCAGACTGTTGATTTTATTTTCAGAGCTGTGTCTCCTGAACAAGGGCCACTGCACGGCGATGGTGCAGGCCACGAGTCTGGTTCGGCTCTACTCTCTGTCCGCTGGGAGCTTTGAGGAAGTTCTGCAAGGTTTCCCAGAGATCAGAGAGGAGCTGTATCAAACCGCACACGAGAGGCTGCGTGTTTAAGAGGTGAGTCGACAAGATCCCTTTCATCCCACGAGTCTGGCACTAAAATGAAGGCCAGAAAAACATCTCTGACACTTCACAGCTTTCTCTGAAGTGACTGTGATATTTTAATTTTCCTGTTAGATGCTGTAATTCTAGTCACTACACAATTAGTGTCCTTTAATAATGTATTTGACTGCATTTCACTTTAAGTTGAAGATTTAAGGGCACTAGCCAGCTTCCCCTCCCTGCACAAACTGGGAGCCACTCAGAATAACATTCCCATTATATCTGCAAAGCACCCGGTTTACAGTTGTGTATCTCTGTATGACCAGGTACATCTATTCCCACTATTGGTTAAAACACTGATGAGACACATGGATATATTATGGCACTGACCACGACTTTTGATAATGATTATTTGGTATTTCTATGCTGGCCAGTTTCTACTGAGGTAAATACAGTGGCAATAACTGGGGGAGCAATGATTGTATAAGAATCCCTTCATCTTTCAGTTTTTTTTGTTTTTGTTTGTTTATTTGAACTTCAGTAATTAGTGTTTTTTTTTGTTTTTGTTTTAGAATCTCAAATGGGACATGACCATCAGTCAGACATGAATAACTTGTAAGAGGAGGCTATAGTGAAAATGTACATCTGATTTATAATTTGACAATGGATTCGTTAAAGTACCTGTAAGTGCAGAAATAATTACGCATACCTGGATTGATGAGGTGTAGGCCAGTAGAATCACAATTTGAGAAGAATGTACAAGCTGCACACTCAATAGCTCCGATGCAGAATCATTCAATAAACCAACATCAATGATGCTGAGAAAAACTGGTTTATAAAGTGTAACAGGTAATCACATACAGGTGTAGGCCTATGGATCTAATTCACAAGACATTCAACATTTTCATTTAATAATCAAACTCATTGTCATTTACATTATGGCAAATTAATCAAAATAGCAAAACCAAGAGACTACCATAATGGTACAGTAAATACAAGCGATACAGACTATTTACAAGTCATCAGTACGACAATAAGATACATATTCCATTCACAAGAAGCACTTCAAATTGAACTCCATGTTTAGACCGAAGGGCAACAGTCCTCAGCCTATGGATCCAAGCCACCTCTCGTCTCAGCAAGAGATGATCAGAGTCACTCCTCTCTTGGGCGGAGACGCCTCGTCTGTCCCTATGTAGCGCAGGGACCAAACGGACAGATTGTTCTCTACGAAATGCACCGTCACTGGGTGTGTGATGTTCCTGCATCGTCCAGTACTACGATGTGCTGCGATGCGCACTTTGAGTTCACATTTTCTTACAACACGTGCTCTGGCACAAGGACATGGCAGTAGATAAATAACCCCCTTAGTGGAGCAGGATACGACTCCTTTACTGGGAATCTGTTTGCCCGAGTGGGTGTTTAAAGTATCTACATTTATAAGTGCCACTGAGCACAAGAGTTACATTATAGTTGGCATCCAGGAGCGGGGCATGTCTGCGTTGCTGTGGCACTGGCAGAGGGGCGAGTCCGATCTGACCAAGGAGTCCTTTAGGTTACGTCCACGTGAATATACTACTAGAGGGGATCTGAAAATGTTACTGATACTACTACCTGTCTGTAGAATGTGCCAATGTTTGTGAAGGATACCTCTGATACCGTCGGCACATTTACAATAGCGAGTGGAGAAGATACAAGGATGTGTTTTTCTGAGTATGTCTGGAACAACTCGTCTGTAGATCTTGAATCTTGACTGCGTTATTTATCTGGGTATCAATGTAACCTCTCTTGAAACTTAGACTTCATTTCTGCCATATTTCTCTAAAAAACTGTCTTTTGGCAGAAATGAAGTCTAAGTTTCAAGAGAGGTTACAAAGATGCCCAGATAAATAATGTGGTCTAGAAGATTCAGGATAAATCTTCTCCACTCGCTATTGTAAATGTGCCGACGGTATCAGAGGTATCCTTCACAAACATTGGCACATTCTACAGACAGGTAGTAGTATCGGTAACATTTTCAGATCCCCTCTAGTAGTATATTCACGTGGACGTAACCTAAAGGACTCCTTGGTCAGATCGGACTCGCCCCTCTGCCAGTGCCACCGCAACGCAGACATGCCCCGCTCCTGGATGCCAACTATAATGTAACTCTTGTGCTCAATGGCACTTAAAAATGTAGATACTTTAAACACCCACTCGGGCAAACAGATTCCCAGTAAAGGAGTGGTATCCTGCTCCACTAACGGGGTTATTTATCTACTGCCATGTCCTTGTGCCAGAGCACGTGTTGTAAGAAAATGTGAACTCAAATTGCGCATCGCAGCACATCGTAGTACTGGACGATGCAGGAACATCACACACCCAGTGACGGTGCATTTCGTAGAGAACAATCTGTCCGTTTGGTCCCTGTGCTACATAGGGACAGACGAGGCGTCTCCGCCCAGGAGAGGAGTGACTCTGATCATCTCTTGCGGATACGAGAGGTGGCTTGGATCCATAGGCTGAGGACTGTTGCCCTTCGGTCTAAACATGGAGTTCAATTTGAAGTGCTTCTTGTGAATGGAATATGTATCTTATTGTTGTACTGATAACTTGTAAATAGTCTGTATCGCTTGTATTTACTGTACCATTATGGTAGTCTCTTGGTTTTGCTATTTTGATGAATTTTCTATAATGTAAATGACAATGAGATTGAGTATTAAATGAAAATATTGAATGTCTTGTGAATTAGTTCCTGCACAAGATGTTGATTTACCTACACCTGTATGTGATCAACTGAGACATAACAGGTATTCTCAGCATCTCCTCAAGATCCTGACGAAGGCAGCTTGTCTGACGCAATGTTGGTTTATTCAATTATTCTGCATCGGAGCTGTTGAGTGTGCGGCTTATTAGCAACATGTTAATAAAATTAAAAATGAGGCCAATACATTTTTGTTTGTTTTCTCTCGTGTCAATTCCCGGGCTCCATAATTAACATTTCACATGTTATTATTAATGTCTTTTGGCGTATTATATTCCAGGCTCTGGAACACACCGAGTCAGAACATTGCGTGCTGCGCATCCTTTATTTTTAGGACAATGGCTTATATAGCACATCTTACAAAACATATGCAGGGGTCACTAACAAAGCAATTGAAAATTAACCAAAGAAATATAGAAATATTGAAATATTGCCACATTGCTGGTCTCTATCCAAAGACAGACTGAGGCCAGGCATTGTTTGTACTCATAGAGGTGGAAGGTGGTCGTGGGGGGAAGTTGCTCTTCATACTCATCTGGGTGGCACCATAGAGACCCCATTGCCCAGCCCTTCCTGCAGTTTCTGGAGTAAACGGGTAGCCAAGTAGCTGCGCGCGTTACAGGGCTCTTCCTCAATGGCAGCTCACATCAGGGGGAGGGTTGTGGATCTTCCACTCTAGGTCCACAAGAAGCTGATGAATGCGGCTCTTATCCACTGAAGAAGGCCCATCCCTGGAGCAGGCCACCGCATGTATGCTAGAGGGTTCAGCCACAGAGATGAAGTTTTCTGGCCTCTCCATTTCTTTCTCGTCCTCCTCCACACACTCTTGGTGCCCCATCACCACCCAGCGCAGCCAGTCGTAGTTCTATTCCAGTGTTATAGGGGTGGACGTTGCCTGCTCCTCTGGCGTCTTCTGCTCTTTGTCTCTTCCTGGATCTGCTTGCGAATGTCCTCCTCTGCTTGCCCTGAGTAGCCTGATCACAAGGGAAGGGAGCTGGAGGGGGGGTGTCCTATCAATGAAGGGTTATCATGTTTGTAACTGCTGTGAAGACACTGCTGACACTAGTGTAGTTATTCCAAATTTATATTAAGCTTTTTTCCAAATGGAAAATTGGGACCAGTAACACTTTACTAAGTACATGTTATATATCTAAATACATATATTAGTAACTTCATGTGTAACCAACATTCATGAAAAACCGGTAGTTACAAATGTTAGAATTGTGTACTTATACATATGGTTTGTATGATGGATTCAAAAACACGTAGACTGCAGTATACAAGACGACGGAAGACTGCAACAAAGTCACTGTCTAACAATTAAGAATTCTGAATCTGATAGTAATGAGATGCTGCCATTGCATGTTGAACATAATGAAACGGAACAAATACGACATGAGTTATGTAGCAACCATGGTGAAGATTAGAGTGCAAGCTTTCTGAAAAAGAGCTGGAATGTGGCAGACCAATGACATGATCACACAGAGCCGTTTCTAGGCACAAGTGAAGTGACAAAAGTGGCTGCTTTGGCCCCCATCCACTAGGGGGGCCACTAGAGAAAACTAATTAATACATTGAATAAGTTTTCAATTATTTTCTATAATTGATCACAGTAATTCGTTTTCAGATTGGATTTTATGTTAGATCATGGAATCAAACATTAGTTGTTCTAGAAGCCTATCAATTTGGTTTTGGTATGGGTTGGATGTAGTAATTTCTTATTTAATTTTTTTAATCAAGGAAGGCTCGGTCTAGTTACAGTTAAATGTAGGAAATTTAAATTTTACAAACATTATTATTATTCTAAAATGACTAAAAATGAATAAAAAGCTTTCGCTTAAAGTTCTTCTGTTCCAAAGCAACAGTGACGTTTTTGTACAGTGTCCTGGGGTACCCTAAAAGGCACTCCAAAATAAATTTTACATTTTTATGTAACGTAAATTAATATAATATATGTAGCCCAGAGTAGGGTCACATACATGGCAGGCAGAGACCAGGTTAAAAGAGATTACAACTTTTATTCCATCAATTAGAAGCACTTAAAAACAGACTGTAATGAAACAACTGGAGTTCAAAAGTGTAGATCCCAATCAAAATGTTGTATTTAAAATAACTAAAAACAAAGTAACACTATTACAATATGAAATAGAATTTATTTATCAATTAAAAGTTGATCACATACATCAAATGCAAATTACTTTATCAATCCACCAGATTACACGGCAAGGTTATATATAATTCCTAATAAATAACTTCTAAGAAAACCACTGCACAAAATTTATAAATAATCCAATATCCAAAACTTCACTCAGTGTAAAACCTAAGAAATATATATATATATATATATATATATATATATATATATACACCGATCAGCCATAACATTATGACCACCTGCCTAATATTGTTTTAAATAAAGCTTCTTGCTTTAATGTACAGTATTTTAAAATAGATAAATACACTCACCTAAAGGATTATTAGGTGCATTATCCTGCTGGAAGTAGCCATCAGAGGATGGGTACATGGTGGTCATAAAGGGATGGACATGGTCAGAAACAATGCTCAGGTAGGCCGTGGCATTTAAACGATGCCCAATTGGCACTAAGGGGCCTAAAGTGTGCCAGGAAAACATCCCCCACACCATTACACCACCACCACCAGCCTGCACAGTGCTAACAAGGCATGATGGATCCATGTTCTCATTCTGTTTACGCCAAATTCTGACTCTACCATCTGAATGTCTCAGCAGAAATCAAGACTCATCAGACCAGGCAACATTTTTCCAGTCTTCAACTGTCCAATTTTGGTGAGCTTGTGCAAATTGTAGCCTCTTTTTCCTATTTGTAGTGGAGATGAGTGGTACCCGGTGGGGTCTTCTGCTGTTGTAGCCCATCCGCCTCAAGGTTGTACGTGTTGTGGCTTCACAAATGCTTTGCTGCATACCTCGGTTGTAACGAGTGGTTATTTCAGTCAAAGTTGCTCTTCTATCAGCTTGAATCAGTCGGCCCATTCTCCTCTGACCTCTAGCATCAACAAGGTATTTTCGCCCACAGGACTGCCGCATACTGGATGTTTTTCCCTTTTCACACCATTCTTTGTAAACCCTAGAAATGGTTGTGCGTGAAAATCCCAGTAACTGAGCAGATTGTGAAATACTCAGACCGGCCCGTCTGGCACCAACAACCATGCCATGCTCAAAATTGCTTAAATCACCTTTCTTTCCCATTCAGACATTCAGTTTGGAGTTCAGGAGATTGTCTTGACCAGGACCACACCCCTAAATGCATTGAAGCAACTGCCATGTGATTGGTTGGTTAGATAATTGCATTAATGAGAAAATGAACAGGTGTTCCTAATAATCCTTTAGGTGAGTGTATGTCATGTTTAGTCTCGATGGAAAAGGCATTCAACCAAATGAACGACTAAGTAAAAGAAGACTAGCTTTTACATTTTTACTTCAATCTCTTAAATAATGGACTAAACAAACCCTAATCACCATCACTGGCACAATGCTCTCCCTCTTAGGAGGACAAGAGGACCCCTAGTGCCCAAGAGAAGGAGGACACTGTGACAGCCCTTAAATGGTCACAAATGAATATTCTTTTTAAATTCACCGATTACAATTTACTGAGATTGAAACCCTGCCTAGCACGTGTATGTCTGAGGTCCAAAAGGGGGATTCTAAAAGATAACACAATCCAAAACAGTTAAACAACTACAGCAGCTGGGAACTAAAAGCTAAACCTTTACGATGTCAAAACATGCCATATTGTTTAATATACTTGGCAACCAAGTCCTCAAGTCGACACCGTCTACCAGGCCTCCCCGCTATTGAACTCTGCCTAACTGAACCCCAGTAAACCACACAGGTAGTAAACTTTGTGTACTATTCAAGCATTAGGTAAGTCACAGTTACATAAAACCTAGTTGCGTATGGGCTCGAAGTGTAGCAACAGGTAGCGTTAAAATTTAATTTAATTTTATCTTACATGCTTTGTGCCTCGAGTGAAACTTGAGTATTAGATAGATCTCTCTCTCTCTCTCTCTTTTAATCCATCCACCCTGCTTTTCTCCCTCCTACTTTTACCATTACGTGTTGTCCATTTACATTTTAGTAAAAAAACATATATCCTATTTGTCAATTCATGCAGATCAACCTCACCGCTAATCTGAATTCGTATTAGTAAAGTATTGTGGTAACTTGCGTATCAACTCGGTCTCGTTTCAGATAATTTGACCGCTGTGGGTTGTATGTGCGGAAACTCCTGGGCCAATCGAAAGTACTTACTAATTAAACAATAACTGTAATGATAAATTAAAACAATTTGTCCATTGCAACATTTTGGCTGTATCTTATCAGATCAGCATCCTATCATTTCATTAAACTATTTAAGTGCTTTAAGCAAAGGGCCACACAGGAGTCTCCTGGCTGGGCATTTGTATCTCTTTCAGATCAAATGAAATCAGAATTATTAATGTAAGAGCTCAGTTGGAAACTCAGCTGGAATGGAAACAATTTTTCAACATGTAGTGCATGAGTACATGTTGATTAAGGGCCACATAAGCAACAAGCCAATAATGAAAAGTATTGCCTACCACACAGAGAGCTCACCTGCTAATGTCCTTTTCCTTTTGTGATAAAACAACAAAATTACCAAAAATATGGACAGAGGAAGATACCTCAGCACACCAAGACCAATGACGGCATCTGAAATCAACGAATAAAGAACAGAGAGCTTTGATTCATTCTTTGTGGGTTGAAGCGAAACATGCAGAATTCAGCAGAAAAGCGTCAACCAAACTTTAGCCTTCATATGTTTCTACAGTTAGAAATCACACATGTTGTGTTACTGTTTCTAGACGTGTTATTATTGGCTTACAGGAATAGTATTCAATAAGATTGTCCATCTTTATACTGCTGTACAAAAAAATAGATTTTTTCCATGACTTCCTCAGCCTTCCTATGTCATTTATTTTTGCTTCATTAGTGATAGCTATTATGAAAATTAATTAACTGCTGTCCAAAACAAGATTGATGAAGAAAGTATCCTACTGTTTTGGATCGTAAAAGTACTTGTGTTGTTCTTAACCATTTTAACTATTATATGGGGTATTTACATTGCAATTCACAATTTAAATATTGTTCCTTTTCTTGGATTGAATATGGTCTTATGAAAATGTTGTGATGATATAATTGATGCATCATCCCAAACCAAATACATTAAAACCAGTCACAAATTCACAGGTTCATATTGGTAGCTGGCTGGTTTGCACTAGTTTCACTAGTGAATCCTCTGAACATTGAAAAGGTGCATTCAGATTAAAAATTATAATTGTAATTACAGACTTCAAAGATTTCATTTGGTCTGGACCACAGTCCTCTCAAAATTATACACAATTATTTTATTAGTCAGTGTAGTCAATAACGCAGCGTGTTTGTATGGTTGTTTGTGTAAAAAGTTCATCGCTAAATCATTTGTAGAACCGTGTGGGAAATAAGTGGAGAAGTCACGGATATAAAGCAAATAGAACTTTAATCGAGCCGCTCGGAAGCCCCACGTCGGGAATAATTCCTTCAGTGAGACTTAATGTTTACACACATGAGTACAGCTTTATAGGAAAATGACGTAACATCTTATGGCCGTTCATCCAATCAGAAGATACAGGTCCGGGTCCGTTTACGATCTGTCCTCCCGTGAAGAGGTGATGGATAAAAAAAGCAGATGTCTGTCTTTGATGTGCACTAGGAAGATGCGATCCCATGGTCGTCATTTACCTAGTGTCAATCGCTCATTAACAGAAACGGCACTGTGTGATCTTTCATTACTGACAGGAGTTTCTAACAAATCAACCTTGTTGACCCTTTACTTGTCCTGCTAAATCTAATCCACTCAGTCTGTATACAAACTACTTAATGATGCTAGTATTAATATAAAACATTATATAATTATCACAAAACACTTTCTTCAACTTCCTATACAGTCTTCATCATTCAATCTGAAAGTTAACTGCCTCTCAGAAATTGAACAAACTAGATTTAAGGCATTCATATTTTATAGTTATATTTATAACAGTATTATAAGATCATCAATAGAAGTTAATACACAATCTATACAATATTAACATGCAATGAATAACAACCTATAAATTATATTTTAATATTATTAACAGCTATTAATTTTATCTTAAGAACATATTGTTATATCACTATTGCAATATATGATCTGAGGAAGATGTGATTCAACAGCAACATTTTAATTATTTGTCTGATTACTATTACATCTTGTCTGTGATTGTAATTGATTACATAAATGTAAACGATTGCCTTTAAAGTGCTCCTGCCTTAACTGTTCTGGAAGGGACTTAATTCATGAAGGTTTATAACTACATTAACAATACTTGTATAGATTGTTAATCATTATCAATTAACATTATACAGATTGCTTTATCGAAAGCTATCAATGTATACGTGTTACTGGTTTATGTTGATTGCTTTTGTTAGCACTCTTAAAGCAGCAAACTGCATTCAACTGTTACCAGTTTTATTTGTTCAAAAGTCAATCAAATGTTTCCAAATCTGGGTCCAGATTACGGCAAACCCGTCCCACCTACAAGCCTCTACTCAGTGGTTGCTTTATTTCTTTGTCAGATGCTTCCTTCTACTCAAAGTCTATCCTAGTCTAATTATATTGAAGCAAGTTTTAAGAACAATTATACTATTTTAGACTCGTATTCAAATACCTCTGCATGTAATTATAATTCACCTGCAAATACTGCTCTTGAAATTGGTCTATTTAATCCTCTTATTTTCCTAAAGAAATGATAATAAATATTTTAGACATATCACCTTGTTTTATTTCTGAATGCTTTAAAAATGATCTCTTCTGAACCGGAAACTCGACAGATAAAATGTTCTGACCACCTTTTTTTAGATTTTTAGATTAATTCTTGCCTGCAAATGTTTTCCACTGTTCCAATCTTACTGTCTTATATTTCCTTTAGTGTTTCTGAGTTTCAAAATGTTTGATTTAATCAACTCTTCAAGCCTTTTTAAAACCTGTCTAATGAAGTGTTGTTTTGAATATAATAGATTAGTAATTAATTACAGTTACAAGCAGGTAGATGCAGTTAAAATGAATACTTTCCAAATATGAATAAATCAGATGTCTTGCATTATAGTTTCCTTTTTATTTGTTAAACATGAATTACCATTAATCTGTTCCAGCAATACTTTGTTTCTCACTTCTTTTCTGATTCTTGAAAGTGCAAAGAGCATAAGATTACTCACCTGTATTTATATTTTCTGCTGCTTCTACTGTTAGATTTGTTCCACTTCCTTCTCCTGTGATGAACTTAGGGATCTCAATAATTGCTTTACATAAGTATTTCCCCGTATCATTTTTGGATACTTTTGAAATTGTCAATTTAGAACAATTCCTGGAAATAGAAAAAACACACTTATTCAGATTGACTTCTGTGGACCCATTTTTAATGTTATGAAAACTAGATTTAATTCGATTTCTATCCTTCCACCATTCAACTCTTATTCGTTCCAAATCCAGATCTGTTTCCCAGCAGCACAACATCTGAACGGACTCTGCCTGTCTCACTGTTATCTTGTGAGGAGACTGCATGATATTCATGTTTCCATTAACATCTAAGACAAGGAAGAAAAAAAACATCAACAAAAATCCAAATAATGCCTTTAGCTTTTATTACTGTAGTGTATATTATTGTAAGACAATTGTATATTAGTTAATTTTTTGAGGCCTAGGTTAGAATGAACAAAAGAAAACCATGTAAATCTAAGTGGATAAAAACAAATATAAAATGAACACACAGCTTATTTATCATATCATTCATCCAACCCCACCCACAGCCACAATATGCTTTAGCAACACACAATAAGTGTTATAAAGGAGAACATAGAGACCCAACAGAATTTAATGAATATATATTACAAAACCTCTATTCAGCAGAAGCTTTAAGTTTTTCATTTTAGATTTTTATGGCTGATAACTTGATGTGAAATATTGTACCCACAGTGGACACACCAGATCAACTTAATGTTTCAGTTTCAGCATTTCACTCTTCCTTTGGAGAATCCAAGATTCATACCACTAGTTGTTTCCAGTTTCTTGTCATATTTACTTTAATACATATTTAAAATATAAATCAACCACTGTCAGTACACTGTTAGTTGAAGATGTCAAAGTGTACGACACTGGTTATACAGGTCGAGATGTCTTGCAGAGACCGAACCAGAAGCACATATATAAACATATACATACGTTTGTGTGTGTGTGTGTGTGTGCAGTGTATATTGCTTGAGAATTAAAAGCATCAGCGATTCTCACCCCGGGAAATCAAAGAGGAGACATGCAGACAGCCTAGCAGGACAGTGAGCAGGTTCATTGCTGCGTTGAGGCAGTGGTGCTCAGTGCCGCATGATGGACTGAATAGACTGGACAGTGTAGGCTCTTGACAGGACTCTCTGAAGTTCAGTCATTCACACCTCCACAGACACCCAAGTATGTATAGAAGAGCTATGAAGTGACTACAATGACCACAAGCTCATTCTCAATGTCAGCATATTAAAGT
The DNA here is from genome assembly GCF_036373705.1 of Amia ocellicauda. Lineage (NCBI taxonomy): Eukaryota > Metazoa > Chordata > Actinopteri > Amiiformes > Amiidae > Amia > Amia ocellicauda. Next base: position 18,138,280 of record NC_089862.1, on the reverse strand, counting down.
TTTCTAGCTGATTTACAGGAAGAGATTTACTTCCTCAGATAAACCTACATGTATTCCATCACATAGTACTGCTGGCAACATATAGAAAACAAACATCATTTAGTTGGTTTATTTGTTTCTAATCTTGTTTTACTAACAACTAACCTAAGACGAGCAGTGTACAGGCCCAGGCTTCACAGCACTATCTATGGCCTGGGCCAAATCACAACTTTAGGTTTTCCACACATTAGATCTCACAAACTTGTACCGTAACAATGTTTTATTTATATACAGAAGACACGTGCCTCTGACCATACATTCATTTGCAACATCATCGTTATAAAATGATTAACCAAATGTCCAAAACAAACAGAATATGTCTCAGATAAGGCTTTGGTTAACGCTGGGGGAAGTGAGATCACTGTGACAGATGGAGGCAGGACCTACAGCAACTGTTCCAGTATGATGACCAATCTCCCCAGTCTCCTCCTTGCTGCAGCATGTGGACCCTTTCCAGGGTAGAGACCCTGCAGTGGCAGCTTTCTTTTATAACACTTTTATGTTATGAAATATTTTGTACTATATTTTGAAATATGAAAAAACACTCAATTGAGATGTTTAAAAATGCATAATTGTGTAGTGCATCACTCACATCTGTTTATTCATCTTCTTGAGTAATGTTATTGTTCCCCCCTGAAGAGTCCAAATAATTGAGAGAGATATGCATTTTCAATCAAGAGGAAGAGTCTTAGAGAAGTTACAAAGTACAGGCACTTTTATGCAGACCAGACAGGAGAGAAAGATAACAGGCCCACATGTCTGTCCCAGGATGAGTGGAAAATTAATGCATATGTACTTTTTAATACAAGGGGGGCTTGTACGATGTATCAAGCCCAAATTGCTGGAGAAAACTGGTTCTTATCAGACCCTGTTCTCCTAGTTATCAAGGTGGGAACTATAGCACAGCACTGTACACAGTGAGACCGTGGGACAGTGACTTGACACACAGGGAAAGAAATGCAGATCTTCACCCCATTGTTGTTCATGTGTTTGTGTTTTTGAGTGTCTGAAGGCTAACCTAGGTGTATGTAAAGGTTCAGTCTGTCCTTGGTAGGAGTGGGGGGCAGCAGACTGGTGGTTGTGAGTGGAAATGTTAAAGTATGGTGGCCAAATCTGAAGACCTGGTCAGTACAGAGAATCTTCGGTTTCAGACTTCTGCACTTTTGAACTTGGCAGTTAATAAAGACCCTGCCACTAGATGTGCATTGCGGTTTGCTATCTATTTTGTACATACAAATCGACACCTTGTGAGAGCATGCTTACCCTCAACAAGAACCGAGGTGTGATAAACATATTCTGAGATGATAATCTCACCCCTGCCTCCTCCGCCCCTCTGCACGTCTCTGAGGATGAGTACTGTAAGGCTGGAGTGAAGACCCAGGCGCTAAAGTTAAGTTCGTGCTGTTTACTTGAATGTCCTGAGTAACATGTGCATTCTCACTACACTGGATGCTATTATTTTGTGAACCGGAACGACAAATATGCAAACAATATTCTCAATTAGAATCCAGACAGAAGTCAAACAGAATGCTAATGCAGGTAAATATACTATGTACATAAATGCAATGACATTACCTGTATGATGTATGATTACATAATTATAGTGATTGCATCAAACCAATTATCCATGCAACCGTGTAACCATGTGGTCAACTGTTTATCTACACAGCATATCAAAATACACAATTAAATTACAAAATATTAACAGAAACCGACTTTAACTGATGATATATACAATATTACTTACAAGCAAAGGGTTTAACATGTGCAGATGGAGGAAGGTTGCAAAAGACAAGCTCAAAGTATGCTCTCTCTATTGTTTTTCTGAGTGAAGTAAGATTACACTTTGATCTTGCAATGTGACCAAAGGCAACCAATTAGAAAATACTAAGAATTGGTAAGAATACAGCAGGCTGCAACTACAAGCTCATAACAATGCTCTCATGAAGTCTAGTGTACATGTTACTTATTATTAATTCGGCAAACATATGCAATATGACACTTATCTTAATATCTATGCACTGCATGTGATTTGCATGTTATACAGTGTGAATATGATAATCTGGTTGTTGCAGATTAAGTCATAAGGCTGTGATCAGTAACCATTTGACTTTTTTAAACTCGAAGGGTCAAGCACATAACTGGCCTGTTCTTCATCCCTCTAATCAAGTAGAAAACAGCCATCAACAGCGAGAGGAAGGGAAGGCATCTCAGCAAGTACGACACTGACCACTCCACGCTGTCGCTGGTGTCTAAACAACTGATCCATCAGGCTTTTGCATCAGAGTACATGCATTTATGCCATGTCAGTCTTTATATGTTTGTTTGTTTGTTTTAAATGTCTTTATAGATAATAATGAGCAATCTAGCACATGGCATCAACTTGCTTGCAAAGTGTCCCTTGTATTTAGTATGTCCTTCACTAGGCTGTGCCTGTCCCAGTTTGAGCCAGATGCAGACATCACCAGTTTGATTTAGCTCTTACAGAGATAATGCATCGTCTCCTGAAATGGAAACACCTTATACTAAAAATACATTGTTTTGCAAATTACCGAAAGACACACACACAAGCAAAACCTGCCCCACATACGTACTATACAATACCTACATACACTTCAGACACATTGTTAGCATTTATGCCTGATGGAAGTGGTGCACACAACAGTGAATATTGCCTCGGGAGACGCATATTTCATACAGATGACACTATGCAAGTGAGTTGGAGGAATGTGCTTATTTGCTCATGATCATTTATAATGTTGATTGACTTTTGATGCAAGAAAACCTGTAACAGTTTAATGCAGTAACTGTTTTAAGAGTAATAACACAAAATAATCACGTTTCCAAATCTGGGGGCAGATTAAGACGCACCCTTTTCTGGGTTGAATTTGAAGTTTTAAGACAGTCCCTAGTCTAATGGTTTTGCAGTGTGTTAAAAACACTTATAATTCTAGTCTCTCCTATGATTTTCAGATATTTTAGACTGATGTTCAAATTGCACTGCATGTAACTAAAATTCACCTGCAAATGCTACTGTGGATATTGTTCTATTTAATGCTCCTCTTATTGGTAAATAAATGTCAATACATATTTTACAGACATATGACCTTATTTTATTTCTGAATACTTATGAAATGATCTCTTCCTAACCAATCCTGGAAATTGAACACATCATTGTTCTGATCACAATTCTAGATTTTTAGATTAGAATTTTTTTTTTTTCTTTTTAGGTAGATAGGTTTTGGTTATTAGAATAAAATTATGAAATTATAACTTGTCCGCTCATTTGTTCCAATCTTACTGTTTTATATTTCCTTTAGTGTTTCTGAGTTTCAAAATGTTTGATTTAAAGCCTCTTTTAAACCTCATTAAGTTTTGCTTTGAATATAATAGATTAGTAATGAATTAGTTACAAGCAGGTAGATGCACAGTTAAAATGGATACTTTACCAAATGCAAGTAAATCAGATGTCTTGCATTATAGTTTGCTTTCAAATTCTTAAAAATGCATTACCATTAATGTAACAGGACTGCCAGGGGTTGTGGACCCAAGTGCGTGACTAAAGATATAGGTCAAAACAGTCGTGTGGTCAAGAACTGGCAAACTGGGCAATGGAGGTTAAGCTAGTGTCGTGGTCGGGGTAAACAGGCTATAAGTCGGATGATCAGGCAGAGTACAGAGGGAGATCCAAGAGACGGAAATCAAAGAACAAGCAAAGGCCAGGAACAGGAGACCTCAGACATAAGAAAACTAATGCTCAGTAGTGCAGCACAGGAGGCTTTACAGGACTTTGCAAGGAGCTGTAGAAACAGGGGGGGTTAAACACTGAGCTAATGAGCCCAGGTAACAGGGAACAGGTGTGCTAATTGGTAAATAAATGGAGAGCACTTGACCTGAATTAACCCTGAGCAGGAGAACAGAAAACTGAGAAAGGGTAGAAGGTGAGAGACATTGACCTCTGGTGGAGAGACTAGGAACAGGCTCAGGCTTATAAGATTTTCATATTTCATTCATAAAGCTGTCAAACATAACTTGATGACGTAAGATATTGTGTCCACAAAATAAGTCTAGAGAGAAGTGTTCAATGCATCCAGTTAATTTGGCCAATTGAGGAGCTGAGATTATTTTGAAAATGGACACACCAAATAGAATCAACTTAATTTCTCAGTTTCAGCATTTTAGTCTTGCTTTGGAGAGTCCAAGATTCATACCACTAGTTGTTTCCAGTTTTATGTCAGATTTACTTTAAGAAATATCTAAAATATAATCCATCTCCAACCACAGTTGAAAATGTCAAGCTGTACAACTGGTTATACAGGTGAAAATATACATACGTGTGTGTGTGTGTGTGTGTGTGCAGTGTATATTGCTTGAGAATTAAAAGCATCAGCGATTCTCACCCCGGGAAATCAAAGAGGAGACATGCAGACAGCCTAGCAGGACAGTGAGCAGGTTCATTGCTGCGTTGAGGCAGTGGTGCTCAGTGCCGCATGATGGACTGAATAGACTGGACAGTGTAGGCTCTTGACAGGACTCTCTGAAGTTCAGTCATTCACACCTTCACAGACACCTTTACATTACGCTGGAGTCCATATTGACCCCGACCACTTTACATAATCAGTATGTATAGAAGAGCTGTGAAGTGACTAAAATGATCTCAAGCTCATTTATCTTCAATGGCAGCATGTGAAGACACGCAGGGGTCGGTTTTAGCTGACAGACATGTTTATTCAGTAGCCGAAACAAACAAAATGAACGATATCCTCCTCATGGAGGAGCCTTCAGACTCCTGGCAGGAGTTATAAAGAAACACAATAACAAACAGAAAACATAAGAACCGCATTTTATAAATGAAGAAAACTGGCATAGGGAGTGAGTCTCAGACGCTCTGAGGCTGAACACCGGTCGAGGTGCTATGGGATCTCCCTGAAACAAACAACTGGGAGGTAAAATAAGGTGAGGCACAGCGGCAGTGAGGGAACTGATTGCTGTCTGCATCTGCAGCACAGGTGCGTATAAATACCTGGTGCAGAGCATCTAAATGAGACGCCGCTGCTAACGCTGATGCATGAAAAGCAGTGTACAGGCCCAGGCTGCACAGCACTGCAGACACTATAGCCTTGGCCAAATAAAAACTTAAGGCTATCTGAGAATAGCTAAAACAGATTACATGTGCATAAGTGAATCAATGTGTCAAAGTTTTCAATCCTTTTATATTTCTAAGCTTATATTGTTTCATTTTACTGTTTCAGTAAATTACAAAATAAGAAAATAAAAGTTTTATATATTTTAGGTTATAATGTTTTATGGTACTGTTTTAAGTAAATTAAAAAACGAGAAAAACAAAAGTTTTAAATACATATATATGTATTAGATTATATTGTTTTATGATACTGTTTTAGTAACTTAAAAGATATGAAAAGTAAAAGTTTTAAATACATATATATATTAATTTAGGTTATATTTTTTATGATAATGTTTTAGTAACTTATAAAATATGAAAAATAAAAGTTTTAAATACATATATTTTAATTTCGGTTATAATGTTTTATGATACTGTTTTAGTACATTAAAAGTAAGAAAAATAAAGTTTTAAATACATTTATATATCAGATTATATTGTTTTATGATACTGTTTTAGTACCTTAAAAAATAAGAAAAACAAAAGTTTTAAATACATATATATATATATATATATGTATTAGATTATATTGTTTTATGATACTGTTTTAGTAACTTAAAAGATAAGAAAAGTAAAAGTTTTAAATACATATATATATTAATTTAGGTTATATTTTTTATGATAATGTTTTAGTAACTTATAAAATATGAAAAATAAAAGTTTTAAATACATATATTTTAATTTCGGTTATAATGTTTTATGATACTGCTTTAGTACATTAAAAGTAAGAAAAAAGTTTTAAATACATTTATATATTAGATTATATTGTTTTATGATACTGTTTTAGTACCTTAAAAAATAAGAAAAGTAAAAGTTTTAAATACATATATATATTAATTTAGGTTATATTGTTTTATGATACTGTTTTAGTAACTTAGAAAATAAGAAAAATAAAAGTTTTAAATACATATATTTTAATTTCGGTTATGTTTTATGATGCTGTTTTAATACATTAAAAGTAAGAAAAATAAAGTTTTAAATATATTTATATATTAGATTATATTGTTTTATGATACTGTTTTAGTAAATTACAAAATAAGAAAATAAAAGTTATATATTTTAGTTATACTGTTAGCTGTTATACAGTTAAATTGTTAGATTATGCCTTAACTTAGATATGTGCATTACCAAAAAAACAAAATTGTGACTTTAACCCCAATAAATATGTCTTTTTAGGTACCAAAAACGTGTTTTTTTTACCAAATCCGCCATCTTGGATTTTCTTTACCTATCGTCGTTAAACAGATGTTTTAAAACTTATTAAAAGTAAAAATATTAATAACAACCACATTTATCTTAGTACAAGACCCTTGTCTAACGTTTGCATGTGTTAGTTGATACATGTGTGTGAACTACAGCCCAAAACATCGGCACATGGTGCGAGTCCGGCGTTTGCGCAGAAACGGCACCGAGACGAGCAGAAGCGCATCCACGCAGCCCGGAGCTCAACACTGACACTGCAACACAATACAACCTGCACACAGGAGCGTAATTACACTAGACCAGGAAGTTAAATATAATGAGCATTATATTAAGTGCATATTTAAGTAGTGTGCACTGCAAACGCAAGTTCATGTTTTGAACTGATCAATACATCGGTTTACTATTGGTCATCATCGTGTCCTGTTAAAACTGCGTATCTATTTCCAGGAGAATCGCAAAATGTTTGCAGCACATTACTGTAACGTGATCAAGTACCAAGAATAATAACTGCAGGCACAATGAAAGGCTGCTTTCACATGCCACTCACAAAACAATTATATAAGTTATATAAATGGCGCTTTGATTGTAAATAGCCTACAATGTAATTGCAGACAGTTCAGAAAATATTAAACACAAAAACATACATTAAAACAGCAGGACATTCTTCCCAGAAAATAAAAATCAACCATGGAAACTTTTAATTTAATCAACACTTTATTTAAGTTTAAAACTTGTAAGTTTTCTGAAAGAAGAATAACAAACATCACATTTGTTAAAGTTAATGTAGCTCTACCTTCATGTAATTTGACCACTTTTTTGCAAATTACAAAATAAGGAATAGCATTTCCTGTGGCTCTTGTCTTCTCTCTCAACAACTGGTCAAAAATCCCCAAATCCCTCTCACAACTGGCACGGGTTTTTGGACCGGACTGCAGCTAATTGCGCAGCTCTGCTGATACCTCAGCATACCACCCATGCTCTAGGTCTGGGGTTCCCCATGTCTGGTGATGGAGGGCCCTTTTCCAGAGGTTGCATGGGATGGGGGGGGCACAGTAGAAAATTAACCACCAGTGAAAACGAAATATGTCCCAAATCATACCTTTTTATTTCCTATACATTTCTGTTAGGGAACATTTATTCAATTGAAATTCTTGTTTTATTGTTTTCCCCCACATTACATGTGCATTTTGTAACAGAAAATGTTCAGAAACTGTACAAATATAGTAAAGGTTCAGAAAAGGGGGGGTTGAAGGTTTGCTTTGGGGGGCCGCACCAAACATCCTTGAGGGCTGCACTTTGGGAACCCCTGCTCTAGGTGATCAGCTATCATCCTGTAGTACACTTTAACAAGACTAGCTGGAATTAACTCCACTACCGGCACAGTCATGCTGTCAAAATCTGCAGTTGTCTCCTCTGTAAGTTTCTGAAGGACAGGCTACACCATCACTTCTACATCATCGAATAATTGAACATCTCCTCTAACAAAGCTCTGGCCGTCTGGCTGCCATGCCTTCGGTTTGCGGACAAGTTCCTGATACCCGTCATTCATCTCAAGAACATGCTCCTTTCCTTGACAAAACTCTCAAAAGAGGCTCTGTCACAATTTTACAAATTAATCCAAGTGCCCAACATCCTGCCATGTACTGTCTAACATTTAGATCAGCAAAAAGAGCTCCACTAATTTGTTTTCATGCTGAATTTCTCTACTGAATTCCAGCAAATCAGAGAGCAGGTAAAAAGCACTGAAAAATGTAGCGTTGATTCTGTTACCTTTGAATGGTACCAGTGGCACATATTCAGATTTATCCTTGCCTAACAGAGCTGTCTTGAATTGCACTGGTTTTCCACTTTTTTCACAGCCTCTTTTCTGCACTGCCTTGCATACAGTTCTGATCAATCTAACTGTCCCGCTTTCTCGTACTGTTTTGTGTACCCAATGTAAGCACAAACTAACTACTCTGTCTCCACCATTTCCTCTCTCAGATAGAAGTGGTGGACCAAACCATAAACTAAATGCAATCCACAGAAAAGCTAATTTAAAAGTCTAAGTTTAGCCTTATCAGCCTCACTGTGCTGTTCAAAGTCTTCCACAATTGTTGTGATAAATTCACTCACAAAAATTTACATTCAAGTCACCCCCCCCACTTCTGACTATGTCCTGAACCATTTCTCTGACAGTATCAAATGAACACTGAGCAGAGCCTGATGCCTGTTCCCCGAGTCCTAAATGCATCCTTATGCCATCCTTAAAAAATATGCCAGCAGTGTCATACTTGTGACCTATTTTTGTCCCATCTGTGCAGAGCCCAATCATTTTTTGTAAGAATTCTACTCTGCAGTCTTTCTGTGTACCAACCAGTTTTTTAAAAAACTACTCTAACAACTTGACATGCCTTATGTGTGCTAACTCCCATATTAGCAACTAAGTCCATGTACACTTCACCTGCGCCTGCGTGTGAAGCCGCGCCGAGTCCGAGTCACGACCCTGCAACCGCGCTGAACCACCGCGCTGCTGCTCTACTGCGCACACTGTACAGCACACAGCCCCCCATCAGTCACACACTGTACAGCACACAGCCCCCCATCAGTCACACACTGTACACCACCCAGCCCCCCATCAGTCACACACTGTACAGCACACAGCCCCCATCAGTCACACACTGTACACCACCCAGCCCCCCATCAGTCACACACTGTACAGCACACAGCCCCCCATCAGTCACACACTGTACAGCACACAGCCCCCATCAGTCACACACTGTACAGCACACAGCCCCCCATCAGTCACACACTGTACAGCACACAGCCCCCCATCAGTCACACACTGTACAGCACACAGCCCCCATCAGTCACACACTGTACAGCACACAGCCCCCCATCAGTCACACACTACAGCACACAGCCCCCCATCAGTCATCAGTCATATACATTAATGCCTTTTTAATCATAATATGGGCAATAATAAAAATGCACACTTCAAATGACTCCCCCAGTCATATGCAACAACAACAACACAAAGCCTGCACTGACACTTTATTAAGAGGAATAAGACACACAGCTCGGCTGCAGTCAGAGCCGCGTCCTCGTCTCTTATCACACAGTGACGCGTGCGTGCTCCCGCGGCTGAGGGAAATGGCGGCTCGTGTTGGAATTTGTCTTTTCCCAGAAATACGCAGCGCAGCTTGTGTTTAAAACCCAGCGGATTACAGAGCCCAAAAAGTTATGCTTTGGTCTGTATAAAAATTGAAAGTAGAGGGGTACGGCCACCTCCCATATGAGTGGTGACACAGGCGTTTTATGTTCAGACTAGCAGCACACGTGTTAAAGCAAACAAACCTGTTTTTTTCTAACTTCCTGACTTCGGGTGCAAAAAAGCTCGTAAGGTTATAATGTTTTATGATACTTTCTTAGTAAATTAAAAACTAAAAAGAGAATAACGAAATAAAGTATAAAATAAATAAATAAAATATTCACCCAGGGTGGGGTTCGAACCCATGCGGACATACGTCCATGTGTTTTTAGTTCATATGTTTTATGATTAGGCTTAGGATGATGCTGTGGTAGAAATAAAAGATACGAAAAAATGAATTAAGAAATGTATAGACTTACTTATAATATATTGCATCTCATTATATATATATATATATATATATATATATATATATATATATATATACACTCACCTAAAGGATTATTAGGAACACCATACTAATACTGTGTTTGACCCCCTTTCGCCTTCAGAACTGCCTTAATTCTACATGGCATTGATTCAACAAGGTGCTGAAAGCATTCTTTAGAAATGTTGGCCCTTATTGATAGGATAGCATCTTGCAGTTGATGGAGATTTGTGGGATGCACATCCAGGGCACGAAGCTCCCGTTCCACCACATCCCAAAGATGCTCTATTGGGTTGAGATCTGGTGACTGTGGGGGCCAGTTTAGTACAGTGAACTCATTGTCATGTTCAAGAAACCAATTTGAAATGATTCGACCTTTGTGACATGGTGCATTATCCTGCTGGAAGTAGCCATCAGAGGATGGGTACATGGTGGTCATAAAGGGATGGACATGGTCAGAAACAATGCTCAGGTAGGCCGTGGCATTTAAACGATGCCCAATTGGCACTAAGGGGCCTAAAGTGTGCCAAGAAAACATCCCCCACACCATTACACCACCACCACCAGCCTGCACAGTGGTAACAAGGCATGATGGATCCATGTTCTCATTCTGTTTACGCCAAATTCTGACTCTACCATCTGAATGTCTCAACAGAAATCGAGACTCATCAGACCAGGCAACATTTTTCCAGTCTTCAACTGTCCAATTTTGGTGAGCTTGTGCAAATTGTAGCCTCTTTTTCCTATTTGTAGTGGAGATGAGTGGTACCCGGTGGGGTCTTCTGCTGTTGTAGCCCATCCGCCTCAAGGTTGTACGTGTTGTGGCTTCACAAATGCTTTGCTGCATACCTCGGTTGTAACGAGTGGTTATTTCAGTCAAAGTTGCTCTTCTATCAGCTTGAATCAGTCGGCCCATTCTCCTCTGACCTCTAGCATCAACAAGGCATTTTCGCCCACAGGACTGCCTCATACTGGATGTTTTTCCCTTTTCACACCATTCTTTGTAAACCCTAGAAATGGTTGTGCGTGAAAATCCCAGTAACTGAGCAGAGTGTGAAATACTCAGACCGGCCCGTCTGGCACCAACAACCATGCCACGCTCAAAATTGCTTAAATCACCTTTCTTTCCCATTCAGACATTCAGTTTGGAGTTCAGGAGATTGTCTTGACCAGGACCACACCCCTAAATGCATTGAAGCAACTGCCATGTGATTGGTTGGTTAGATAATTGCATTAATGAGAAATTGAACAGGTGTTCCTCATAATCCTTTAGGTGAGTGTGTATATATATATATATATATATATGCAAACACACATACATACCTATATCTCTTTAGTTTATATTTATCAATAGACTCTAAAGACATACACACCACTTTTCTTAGAGAACAACAGTGAAATGTATAGAATTATACACTGTAAACCCTAACTTTGTCTAAAATTAACAATGTTAATTGAATGTACTTCATTTTGAGTAATATGTTATGATCACTAAAGCAAATTAGCTTACTTTACCTTTTGCATGCAAATATCCAGTTACTAATGCAGTTAAGTGGAGTCCCCTTACAATGTTATTCAAGTTAAGTTAAGAAAACCTGCTGCCTCCTACTCGGAAAAATGAAATGCGATAATGTTCTGTTTTGTAAAGTCGTTTTGATCAGGTTCCGGCCTTAGTCAACCAAAACATTTACATACATTTAAATTCAGTTTTGTCCTCGTCTACTTTAGACTGATTAAACAAGTAAAACTGTACTAGTTGCTCAAAGTGAAGAGTGCACGGGAGTATAACACCACTAAATATTTTTAACATAAATTTGTGAATTAGTGAATTAGTCGTCTCGTATTTTTGCTGACAAAAATGAAACGCATTTTATAATATCGTCATCGCTGAACATTTCATTATTTTTTTCATATTTAAACAACAAACAAAACGTTCGTTGAGGAACATTTTCGTCATCAATTTCGTCACTGAAATTAATAGTGCTGACAATGAAATGTAGTTTCAAGTACGACTTTCAAACACTCTCAGGCAACATTAGCTGGCAATGCAACTTTGGATAAGGTGCTAGCATCATGATCATGTTGATGGCTTGCTGCACCTGCAAGCAGCTTTGGTAAAACGATTTTTACTGAGAGCAGAGTGGTCATCTGCCTTTCACACAGGGACTGTGTCCTAAGGGTGTGAGGGAGAGACATCGCTATAGTCTTAGAGTTTAACTGTTCTGGCTTTGCTATACAGATATGAAGCTTATTTGGATTGCTAGAATATATAATTGGCAATACATCTTGATTCGCTGATGTGCAACGCGGCAGTTTTAACTGTAGCTCGAGTACCTCTAAAGTTTTTGGGGGTGGGTCTGACACAGTCTGGCAGTTTGATCTGCTTTAATCCTTTGACCATTTATGCTTGTAGGTTTTTGTTTTAGAAAGATGCTGCATATAGGTAATTTTGTTAAACTACTTTTTCAACGTAGATTAATGCAATTGTGTAATTGTGTAAAATCACAACTATGCATTAAAAACAATTTAATATTATGTATATTTTGCATGGTTCAACAGATCAACAGTCGCTCTACCTCACACTCCTAGTTAAATACTGCTGAAGGTTGCTAAATATTTCAGAGGATTTCAATTGTGTGTAATGAAAATCTCATGTTTGTTGTTGTTTTCTTACAGGTGACAGGCAAATATGTTGTGGAAGTGGAAGTATGGCACTTTTAACTCTGAATAAAGAGCCGAGCTGTTGAAGCACTACTGGCTAAAACATGGACGCTACACAAGAACAGTACCTTTTCCATGTCTACACCAGGAAGCCCTTGTACATATAACTCCATCAATGCACTTATGGTGCATCTTTAAAAAATTCACTCCCAACCTCTGGTTAGACCTTCACAGTCAGGCGAAACAGATCAAATGACATTCAGCTGTCAATTATGTGAATATTGTGAGCCCTGCACAGAGGCAGATTTTTTCACCCACTTGCGTGGCAGACACTTTGGCAGACAGTTTATCAAAAAGTACAGTGCCCATTTAAAGGTTGTAGCTTCCAATCTAGTGTGTACTCAACATTCAATGCTCATAGAAGTAAAGAGCACAGGGAACATAATTGGAGGATGTTCAAGCCAGAGATTGTACCTGCTACTGATTATGTTACTGAAAATGATCTAGCACAAAAAGAGGGAGCCTTAGACCAGTCTGAGAAAGACAGCAGTGAAGAACTGAGTAATGCTGATCTTCAAGATCTAGGCAGTCAGTTGGAGCACAACTTGGCAGCTCTTTTATTGAAGATCCAAACAATCCTTCACATACCAGAGAGTTCTGTACAAGAAGTTATTCAACAGCTTACTCAGATACATCAACTGTCACTTCCACTAATGCAATGCTCAGTACAGGGAATTCTCAATAAATATTTTCCAAATGTAGATTACTCAGTTGTGAGAGAGTTGTGTTGTGAGAATAGTACTGTCTCAATGAACATTGTTCTTCTGAAATCATGTGGCACAGGTGGATCCTTGTCTACTACTAAAAGGAGAGCATCATATATGTTGAGAGAATTCCCCATAGTAATGCCCAAGTGGAATATATGTTTGACAAAGACCAGAAATCGTCTGTGTATGTTCCAATACAGCCAATGCTACAGAAATTTAATGTTAAACAAGATGGATATTTTGGACAAAGCTCTTTCAGTACAAGTGCATTCTCCACATGAGTACAGCACATATCAAGATGGTTCTTGTAGAACCGCCTCAGAAATAAGTGGAGAAGTCGCGGAGATAAAGCAAATAGAACTTTAATCGAGCCGCTCGGAAGCCCCACGTCAGAAATAATTCCTTCAGTGAGACTTAATGTTTAGAAACATGAGTACAACTTTATAGGAAAAATAACGTAACATCTTATCGCCGTTCATCCAATCGGAAGATACAGGTCCGGGTCCATTTACGATCTGTCCTCCCGTGAAGAGGTGATGGATACAAAAAGCAGATGTCCGTCTTTGATGTGCACTAGGAAGATGCGATCCCACGGTGGTCATTTACCTAGTGTCAATCGCTCATTAACAGAAACATTCCTGCCTATCTGGAGAAACGATTAAGTCATAAACAAATTCACAGCAGACATCTGTAGGCTATTTCAGCACTGTGTAATATTTCATTACTGACAGGAGATTCTAACAAACCAACCTTGTTGACCCTTTACTTGTCCTGCTAAATCTAATCTGCTCAGTCTGTATACAAACTACTTCTAATGCTAGTATTAATATAAAACGTTATATAATTATCACAAAACACTTTCCTCAACATCCTATACAAAGTCTTCAGTTCTAATTCCAAGGAAAATAGCCTTCTTAAAGATGGAGAGTTCAGTATTGCTCTAGGCCTTTACATTGATGACTTTGAAGTAGCCAACCCATTGGGAACATCTAGAAAAAAGCACAAGTTGTGTGCTGTGTACTGGGTAATCGCTAATGTGCCAGTAAAGTACAGGTCCACACTTCACTACATCCAGCTTGCTCTCCTGTGTAATGTGTCTACTGTGAGAGAGTGTGGCTATGCAAGTATCTTACGTCCTCTTATCCAAGATCTTATTTCCCTTGAGCAGCAAGGTGTAAATATTGAGCTGTTAGGAGCAAGTGTCAAAGGTACAGTCTTGTATGTGGCAGCTGATAATTTGGGTGCCCATTCTCTTGCAGGATTTCATGAGAACTTTACAGTGGACAGATTCTGTAGATTCTGCATGGTGACAAGCAGTGAAGTTCAAGAGAAAGAGGTACGTTCGGGAGCCTTTGAACCCCGAACCAAAGAAAATCATGATAGGCAGGTGTATGAGGTACAGCAGGACCCAACCTTGAGCAAAGAGTATGGTGTGAAAGGAGGATGTCCTTTGTCTGACAATCTGGAACACTGTCATGTTATCAGTGGCTACCCTCCAGACATCTTGCATGACATATTTGAGGGGATAGTTCCCATTGAAATGTGTCTGTGCATTCAGACTTAATAGCGAAAAAGCATTTCACGCTAGTGTCACTGAATCAGGCTACCAGAGGCTTTCTGTACACATTAACTGACAAAACTGACCAACCTCAGCCCATTGCCAAGGGCTTCACCACTAAAGGAACCATTGGTGGAAATGGTCATGAAAATTGGATCCTAGTCAGACTACTTCCACTTATCATAGGTCATAACATCCCTGAAGGGGACAATACATGGGAAGTTCTGATACTCCTCAAAGACATAGTTGAAATGGCTGTAGCATCAAGACATACTGAGGAGTCCATCTATTTTTTAGAGTGTAAAGTGTCAGAACACAGAGAACTGTTGCAAGCTACATTTCCTGCTTTTAGATTGCGACCAAAGCACCATTTCATTGAGCATTATCCTCTACTGATTAAGGCATTTGGTCCACTCTCAGATGTCTGGACAATGCATTTTGAGGGTAAACACAAGTTCTTTAAGAAGGTGAAGCACAGAAAGCCATTGTAGAAGAAATGCAGAAAAGGACACCAAATGAATCAACTTTAAAACTGAAGATTTTAGCTGAGGACTTGACATTTGCTCTGAGACGGAGAGAAGTGGTTGAGTCAGAGCCTGCCATAACCCAGATGGTTGAACGTTGGCCTGCTCTCTTCAAGGAAAATCAGGTGTGTTTGAGTGAATGCTGTTGCAATATTATCCAAGATGCATCATGTCAGTTGCATTAATTTTGGCTTTATTAATATTTAGTTATTTGTTTCACTTTTATCAAAATTGGTGTTTTACAGGTCTACATGGAGTTCAACAGGATTGCTGGCAAGAACCTGAAGCAGGAGTTCCATGAAGGTTTAGATCGTCACAGTGCTCGTTTCATGGAGATTTTCAGATCCAAGCCTGGGAATGCTGGGCAATTGCTGTCAGGCCTTTTACAGGAAGTCAAGGTTTGTGTAAGTTTCATTCACATGTGTACCATTGTCTGACATGTTACTAACTAAATCATATTATCGTTAGACTGCACAGCTTTAGTTATATTTGTAGTGCTAAAAGAATGCTGATGCGCTTTGTTGAGTGATTCTGTAGGTTATAAGGGCAGACAAAGTGTTCATCAATGGGTCATACTTTAAGTAGATGCATGAAACTGTAATGCCACAGGGTGAATCATGTAAATGACCAAAAATAGGCTTATTTGTTTTTGCTTCACCGTTTCATGCATCTTCACATTTGTACTGTCATACTGTCACGTACTGTATTAACATTTATTTTGTTGGTGACACAGACTACCTTATTATCATAATTGCATAGACTTCCAACTGAGGTCTTGCAGTAAAAGTCTACATAACTTATATTCTTGCTCTGTGTCCAAACGTCCGAGCCTACTGATGTGCGAACTCTGGTGCTGAGAGTGCTTCCTGTCCTACTGGGTGACAACTCCAGAGAGTTCTTCAAGCCATGCTTTGTAAGTGTGCTTATGAGTTGACAAAATCTGCATAGCATACAAGGCTAATGTAGCTCATCACTGCCCTCTTGTTCCACTTCTCCAACCTCTTAGTTACCTACGTAGTATGCAGCCCATTAGGAATGTCCTTGTTTTAATTCACCAGATATTGATGAATGCATGGTTTGAAATAACTGAAATGCTATTGCCTTTTCTTCAGGATGTTGATGATGAGGATTCATTCAGCCACATTTTGATCGGGATTCTCCTCATCGAGCCAGAGTATGAAGAACAACGTCCAAATTCCATACATCTCAATCCACACTCTGCTGCCATTGTCCTAGAGGGAAAGATAGTAATGGACAATCTACAAGACCTGCCACAGGCTATGTGCATTCTTTTTGGTCTCACGTACGCACTACACCTCTCCTACCCCAAGTGTATGAAGTACACATTTGAGTTCATTCAAAGAGTGCTTTTGACTTTGGGGCCGAATGACCTGAAACCTCAAACCAGAGGAGCTTTTCCAGATCAGCAGGGACACACGCACCCGGGGACACAAATGGAAATTGGGCTTCAAGGCATTCAAAACGGAAAACAGGAGACACTTCTTTACACAGAGAGTAGTCACAATCTGGAATAAACTACCCAGCGATGTGGTAGCAGCTGAAAGTTTGGGAGCATTTAAAAATAGACTGGATAGGATCCTTGGATCACTTAGATATTAATGAACACCAAACGAGCACGATGGGTCGAATGGCCTCCTCTAGTTTGTAAACTTTCTTATGTTCTTATGAAACCAAAACTAACTTCACTGAAAAACCTGCTGTATCAATAAATGCTCAACTCTTTGAGTGTAGATGAGCACGTTTGTTTTGTGTGTTATGGACTTGGAATGGTTACTGTAAGGTTCCAAAGCCTTTATGTTTGTGAATTTGAGGTTTTATAGGTTATAGCAGCATGTGAAAATTGACCATTTAAAAACAACATTTCTGGAATAAATAAAACATGAGACTGAAATTAGGAATAGGTTGATGGCTACAGTATTAGATTATATTTTTTCCCCTCGCTCTTTCTGGCAAAAATAGAGCATTGCTGTTTTAAACCAAATAGTTTGCTATTCCTTTCAAAGCAAGTTACAGTTCAGAAAGATGAGTAATGCTGGATTTTGTATTGTATATGTTAACAGTGCACTAAGATTTCTACAGTGTTAACATCTGTAATGGCAAATGATCCTGCAGGGAATGTTCAAAGTTAGGGTTTTCCAAACGTAGCCTTTTTTTTCCTTGTCACCAGATTTTTTTTCTAACCTTTTTTACATTTAACAAGACTCATTGTAAGCAATCTGCTTGTTGCAAAGAGAGGTTTTTAAGTCAAGTTCTGCAACTTCAGTGAGTTAAATATACATTTGGAAGTCAATTGCTATTCAGTATTGCTTTTCTTGAAACAATAAAAGGATTATAACTTAAAAGTAGATGTCATTGTGTGGGTTGTTTTACACAGGTTTATGTCAGCATTTCAGATCACTTGAAGAATTTGAGGGAACAGGTTTCCTTGATTTAATTGAGTGTTAATAACTTATTATGATACATTTTGGAATACTACTACAAACTTAAACAATTGAAAGCATTCAGGATCTACAGTTGTATAAACGTAGTAAAAATATGTATCTGAAATAAAGTTATTAGTGCATTGCACTTAGAGGGTCAAGTAAATTGAATTTATCAGCTTTATCTAAACCTTACTTAATAAACAAAGTTACTGAACTTAATTAAATCAAGGCAACGAGTTTCCACAATTTTTTTAAGTAATCTGAACTTATCAGGGTTTACAGTGTATATGTATATTTTGACCAGCCCTGTACTTATTATATTTGTTGCATTAGTGAATGCTCAAACGTAGCCTTAACATGTATCATATTTAAGAATATACTGCATTTCATTTCATTACATATATGGGTGAAAGACGAATAAGGTTTTCAAAACTGAAAAAAATCAAAATTGAAAAATGCAGCAAAACTAACCTCCCATTGGATGGCATAGTCTTACCTTTATGGGAATATATTTGTCCACATTAGATCTAATTCTTTTTTTTTTTTTTGGGCAGGATATAGCTAATTTGTGGCCTGAAAACGTCCTATGGTGTGACAACAACATTTTCTTAAAATAAATGTATATGATTGTTGTTGCAATAACAAGTTTAAATATAAAATAATATATGTGTAACTGTTGTTACTATGACCAAAACCTATTTTTTGCATTGTTTTTAATGCAAGATAGGCCATTTAAAAAACTAATTATAAATTCCTATTCTATGCATCACACCAAAGGACACAAAAAAATTACACGCCCTACAGGGAAGTATAGATGGTGATTTAAATTATATTTCTAAGAGATTGACTTATCTTCATGCATGTGCAGGGGGTCCTCCTAAGACATGCTGACTTCCTGTTGTCCAATATTAAGTGCAGTCGTCTTCAAAAATGCTTGAATTTCTTGGCAGATTAACCATCACACCATAGGACATTGATTTTGGTGACAACTTTTTTTTTTTAGAAACAAAAGTGGAAATTTATATTTGTTTTAATGGTGTGATATACTAGCATAGGAAACCCCTGTAGAATCAGTTTAGGAGCCTTATATTGCATTTTCCATGCATGCAAGATTGAGTTTTTATAACTGCACACCTCCGGGGACAGTCACACCACACGACATTTTGAGTATTCGGAGTGAAAAAAATCAAATATGAAATAATCCTTCTTTACTAAAAATCATTGTATAAGTTAGTCCATAGCAAGTAGTTTTATGGAGTATAAAATTAAATATGTTTTATCGCGTATCACTTATGTTGCTAGGACATGAAAATGGCTAAATGAAATGAAAATGCTAAGACATGTTTTTTGTATCAAATGTATCATGTTGTATTACTATGTACATGAATGTTGTTTATACTTTTCATTTAAGGTGGTAAACATAATGTTATCATATTTTAATTACAAATGAATATATAAAAATAACAAATACTATATAATAATAATAATAATAATAATAATGAATTAAACACCCACCAAGACTGAGAATTCATGTTTCTGTCCTTGTTTTACAAGTCACCTACAATCTGTTGAAATAGTGGATGATGGTCTACAGCACAGGTTCCCCATCCTGAGGTTCTGACAGAGTCATTATAACCTAATATATATATATATATATATATATATATATATATATATATTCATATTCTTTTTTCATTTACTAAAACAGTATGATAAAACATTATAACCTAGAATATATAAAACTTTTATTTTCTTATTTTGTAATTTACTAAAACTGTACCATAAAACAATATAACCTTACAAATATATAAGTATTTAAAACTATAATTCTACTTATTTTTTAATATACTGAAACATTATCATGACACAATATAACCTAAATTAAAATATATATGTATTTAAAACTTTATTTTTAATTTTTTAATTTACTGAAACAGTATCATAAAATATAACCTAAATTAAAATATATATGTATTTAAAACTTTAATTTTTATGTTTTAATTTACTGAAACAGTATCATAAAATATTATAACCTAAATTAAAATATATGTATTTAAAACTTTTATTTTTCTTATTATTTAAGTTACTAAAACAGTATCATAAAACAATATAATCTAATATATATTTAAAACTTTAATTTGTCTTATTTTTTTTAATTTACTGAAACAGTACCATAAAACAATATAACCTTAAATATATTTAAGTATTTAAAACTTTTTTTTTTTTAATTGACTGAAACTATCATAAAAAATTAAAACCTAAATTATAAGATACATGTATTTAAAACTTTTGTTTTTCTTAATTAGTTAAAACAGTATCATTAAACATTATAACCTTACAAAACAGTTTATGCTATTAAACATTACACCTCCACACCAGCAGGGTGAGGGGTGCCCTTGGACGCCCATGATGGATGTCACATGATCAAGACACAGCTTCGCGAGACAGATCGTCGTCGCCTTCGCCGAGGATAACATCGCAGATGAACAGATCCCTCCTGACGGGTCCGAACAACGAAACGATGACACACGGCTGGAGATCGCTATTTCTGCCCCGAGTGACCAAGCAGTCCCTGCATGTGTATGGGAGTGAGGCCGCGGTGCAGAAAGAGTGTGACCGCCAGAGAGAGACCAGCTCATGGGTGATTCACCCCTTCAGCGCCATCAGGTAGGGCCGGACAACGCGCTCCGCCCACAGAGAACCGTGTTTTTCCATG
Organism: Amia ocellicauda; assembly: GCF_036373705.1. Classification (NCBI taxonomy): domain Eukaryota; kingdom Metazoa; phylum Chordata; class Actinopteri; order Amiiformes; family Amiidae; genus Amia; species Amia ocellicauda. Next base: position 18,117,569 of record NC_089862.1, on the reverse strand, counting down.
TCAATTATCTGCTGATAACATGCAGTTTTTGTGTTTCCCATGTCATAGATCTATGCAGTATGTAGATTTCAATGAGTAGACATTTCTTCAGTTTGCAGTAGGAGGCGCAATCCCGCATCTATGCAACAGGAAACGCTGTAACTCAGGTCTTTAGTTGTATTTCTGAGCCGCACCTTTAGTTTTTTCTCTGATATTGCGTATTTGCAGGAAAGCGGCAACAAAACGGCAGAAGACACATTTTCTTCTGTACTGTCGGTTTTTATCTGTTTTCCTTTCAAAAACGAGCCGCGATGTGAATGAACTCGCTGCACCGAATACAGTATTTCTGGAGTCAATCGTCCCATTTTTAACAGGACACTCACGGACGTTTAATTATAATAAACTAAATAACACGCTGACCGCTAATCAGACCAGGTGGTCCATAGGCTGAACGCTGTGTCGTTTAGGTTCGTTGATCTATAATGTTGATCTATATTGACTGTCACTCTCACAATGTACGGGTAGAGTCACTGCGCCTGCGCTGTAGCCAATCAGCGCGCTGCACTGCTTGAGTTCCAGCGCACGGGGGCGGGATCCGGGCCAAGATGGCTGCGCCCATGTGCCGGCGTGTCTCTCCCAAACAGAAAGGAAAACGCGAGAAACACTGTGATTATACGTGTGTCATACATGTCAGCAGAGTGGAAATGAGCAGTACAGCCTCCTACAGCACTGCGGGGGAGTAAAGCAGTCGAAAGCGCCCTGAACTGACACCGGACATCAGCTGTCAATGAAGATCGCCTTGTCACGCGTGATTTGCATCAAATAAGATCGGTTTCACCTAAACAGCTGCAGACGATTCATACACTGTTTATCTCCCTTTTTGCAGGAATTACTACATCTTGCTGATGCTGGTGCTGACATTTCTCAACCTTCTTGCGATCCCCATCGGAATCGCCTTTCTGGATTCGGAGCACCACTTCCGCGCCTGGGAGATCTTCAACCTCTTCTCGGACACGGTCTTCGTGCTGGATATTCTCGTCAACTTTCGGATGGGTGTCATCACGGATCAGGTAGCAGAGTTGTTAACCACTGGTGCTAAAAATGGGACAAATGTGTAGAGTTTTACATTCGTGGGCAAAATGATGGGGTCCCTGCAACTCCTACTCAGGTGCCACAGAGAAAGGAGACTTTACTCAAATGCTTGGCAAAAGTTCACTAAAATGAAACTGTGGGTACATTTTATTGGCAGTTTACATTAAATGAAAAAGAAAAATATTTCTGGAGAATTAACATGGAGATGTTCGTTACTGGTCAACACATGTGTTAGCTTTGTATCTGTAGATACATTCTCACTCTTTCTTTCTCTCTCTTGCTTTAGAAAGTGATTTTGCAGCCAAAGGAAATCCGGCACCACTACTTGAAAAGTTGGTTCGCCTTGGATTTGATTTCTGCCTTTCCTCTGGATTACATCATCCTAATCGCAAAGGTAATGGAATGTCTTCTGGGATTATTTACGAGTTATTATATTGTTTGCTTGTATAAGTGTCCATCCCCCTGGTGATAGCAATCCTAAAGTGTAAGCAATCGCCTCCAAAATCAAGCACACAGTTAAGTGTAGTGATTCACAGGATTTCAGGATTAATTCAGCAGTTTCTAGAGTGAACCTGTGCTGGGTCGTGCATTTCAAAGCAAAGACTCAACCATTGTTTCCCCCATAGCAGTGTGGAGGATTGTGTAGAAAAGTGGAAGAAATCCTAATTGAAATGCATGAAGAGTGTCTTTATAGGCACTGTGTGTGATGTTATATGTCCGGAGTGTCCTATAAGTGTTTATGTGCTAATCAACACATGAATATGGCTTTTGTTTATTCCTAGCTTTTTACGTGTCAGTCGTGTCTTTTATTTAATATCACCGTATGCTCTGATTGTCTAGAGTTTTGAAGAGCACAGTGACACCTCTTCCTTCTCTGCCTCTAAACTGGTGAGAGTCATCATGTTCGCGAGGATCTTCAGTTTGGCTCGCCTGCTCCGAGTGTCGAAGTTATGGAGGTTCTTCACAGAATGGGAACAGGTTTGTTTTTTGATTGGTGAATTCAAAATTGTTACATTGCTTCTCTAGGTACAAAATGTGTTGAATAAAGGGTACACTTGAAAAATAAATGAAAGATTTAGTTGAATGCTCAGATTGATTGCACTGGGTTTATCAGATTTACAGATTTGCACCCTTTTAACAGAGAATTGTATGAAGAGCTCGTGAGATTTATACTGTATTCCTGAGTGTTGGAAGTCATGGCAGTCCCTGGTCAAAAGTTACTTTAAAACTGTTCTAATGGTTTAAAATGATATATGGTTACAATTGGCTGGTGTTTTATTCTGAAGTGCTGATGATAGTGTGTGACTCAACATCAGTTCCACGCGTTTCTTACAGTATAGCCCAACTGTCTGTCTTTTTAGGTTTCGAATGCAAACATGGAAGCGGTGCGCCTGATCCTCCGCATTATGGGTCTGTTCTTGATGATTCTTCTTCTGTGCCACTGGAATGGATGTATTCAGTTCCTTGTTCCCGTTTTGCAAGAATTTCCTGAGCACTCTTGGGTTGTCAGGGAAAACTTGATGGTAAGAACAATGAAATCTAACTGGAAATTTCCTGAAAATGTGTGTTTAAAATTGACATTAATTTGATTAATTTAATTCATCTGCAGAGGATTCATCTTAATGTACATGCCCTTCCTGTATGACCTGAATTCAACTAGTCTATAAAACCAACCACTAATTATCAACATTATGGATCATTTTCCAATCAAGTCCAGTTCTTTTAACTGTCTGTTTTGCCACCCAATGAATGTTGTCTGAAAACAGAAATATTGGAAGATTTCTGATAATCATGTACTTAGTTCTTAAAGAACAGCTATTATACAGGTTAGGCCAGGTGAGTTCTTAAAGAACAGATGAGGCAGTTGTTTGATCACAGAAATCTGTAATTAATTGTCTAGTAGCTCTGTTCAAACAATACATTCGAGTGATAATCGGGGAAGGAACATATCTGTAGCAGTTTTTACAGACAGATTCAGTTCTGTGAAGCAGCATCTTTACTGACCGCCTCTTCTCTTCTAGAATGCCACTGTGGGAGAGCAGTACTCCATTGCAGTTTTTTGGGCACTTTCCCACATGATTGGGATCCCCTATGGCTCCGCCGAACCCCCCTCAGGTGACGTATACCTATGTTTACTGTTTTTATTTCAAACCACAGGCACGTTTGATGAAAATACATGTCATTAAACCTTCAATTGCAGATGAAAATGAGCTATGGATTGTGATGACGAGCATGGTTTCAGGAGCTTTGATGTACACAATGATGAACGGTGACACACCAGCAAAAGCCTTCAGAAGCAAAGTATGTTTCCTCTGCACTGTAAAGAAAAAGAACGATGCTTTATCTCTCATTTAAAAGTGACTGAATTTCAGGATCTTGAAGATTAACACATTAATTGTTAGTCTTGGAAATCCTGTAACTTGGATAGAGAATTAAAATTGTATAATGCTTATTATGAAAAGCTTTGTCTACATTGAATTAAAACAAAATCACACATTTGTGTATCTCTGTCTCACTGTCACATATGAGTCAGCTGGAAGACTACATGTGTCCCAGTTCCCTAGCCCTGACCCTCTTTCCCCACTAGAGGCCACCAATGTTCCCTCGCCTTTTCCTGCTCCCTTCACTGCTTTCCTTTTCTCTCTCTGTCAATTAACATTCCTCCACAGCCTTGTGCACTTCTGTTCCTGTCCTTTGTTCTCATTGGTCCTGCTCTTGTCTTCCTAGTTTCTGCTCTCCTTTATAAACCCCTCACTGCTCTCCCTGCATCACCAAGCCCTGTTCCTTGTTCTCCTGGTTCCTTGTTCTCCTGGTTCCTTGTTCTCCTGGTTCCTTGTTCTCCTTAGCTCCTTGTTCTCCTTAGCTCCTTGTTCTCCTTAGCTCCTTGTTCTCCTTAGCTCCTTGTTCTCCTTAGCTCCTTGTTCTCCTTAGCTCCTTGTCCTGTAACCCTGTCTCTCTCGCTCGCTCCCCGTCCTCCCTCTTTCGCTCTCTGTCCTGTCTTGGTCTCTATCTCTCTCTCTCTCTGTGTTCTGTATCTGTTTCTCTTGACCTCCTGGATTTCGACCTTAGCTTGTGACCTCGACTACCGCTTTACGGTCCTCCCACGAGGCAGCCGTGACAACATGACATACAGAAAACTACCCCGAGAACTACGGACTCGGATATGCAATTACTTCCAGGCCAGGCACCAGGGGAAATGGTTTGGCGAGGAGGACATTTTTAAACTGGTCTCCAGACCCTTGAGAGAGGTAGGACTGTACGTTTCGACAAGTAACATTCAAGTGATATGAGTGCTGGACCCATAATCACAAACCTTAATTACTGTAACTGAGCATACCACTGAAGACAGAACAAATGAATACAGACATTTTACACCGAAAACATGACATTATCTGATTGGTCACAAATAACAGGACTTGCTTAAGTATGCATGAAATCCGTTATACATTTCTATAAAAGCATCAATAACTAGCTATCCTGTAAAAGTGCAAACAGACGTGAGTTGTGGACACTCAAAAAAAGAAAAACTTAATGAAACGTTATCAAACAGTGAATCATGAATGCATTTTTTATTAGGTTGAAATACTGCCTTAAGCTATGCATGTAGTCCTATATCCATGAATGCTCAATCAGCAAAGCATTGATAAACTAACCACACAGCCGTTCGTAATTGTTAATAATATCCTGCTAACATTACACTAGGAAAACTACTGCCGGTGGAATTTCTACGAGATTGAATTTGCTAATTTGATCCCTTTGCTGAACACGTGTATGATAAACCGTTTTATTTCTGTTCCATCCAGGAGATTCTCAATGTCCGATGCGCCAATGTGCTGAACAGTGTCCCAATGTTCAGGAATCGGGATGCCAATTTCAGCAACGCTGTCTTGCTGAAACTGCGCAGAGAGGTTTTCCAGGAAGGGGACCTCATCACACATCCGAATGCTCCCGGAGATCGTATGTTCTTTGTCGAGCGCGGGAGAGTCCTGGTCACGACAGCCACTGTCCAGGCGGAGCTGTGTGATGGGGACTGTTTTGGAGGTGGGTTACCTAAAATTATTATTTGCATTGGATGCAAAATTAAACCGATTCATGTTTTTCTTTTATTTATTTTAGCCCGTATGTTAATGTTTCTATTATCTGCATGTGCACGTTTTGTTGAGGACACCGCTGAAATATATATATATATATATATAATTATATATTTAAATGTTTGGATTAATTCCAATAATTAATCATATCGATAAAATCATATAGAACAATTGGCAGACTGTTGATTTTATTTTCAGAGCTGTGTCTCCTGAACAAGGGCCACTGCACGGCGATGGTGCAGGCCACGAGTCTGGTTCGGCTCTACTCTCTGTCCGCTGGGAGCTTTGAGGAAGTTCTGCAAGGTTTCCCAGAGATCAGAGAGGAGCTGTATCCAACCGCACACGAGAGGCTGCGTGTTTAAGAGGTGAGTTGACAAGATCCCTTTCATCCCACGAGTCTGGCACTAAAATGAAGGCCAGAAAAACATCTCTGACACTTCACAGCTTCCTCTGAAGTGACTGTGATATTTTAATTTTCCTGTTAGATGCTGTAATTCTAGTCACTACACAATTAGTGTCCTTTAATAATGTATTTGACTGCATTTCACTTTAAGTTGAAGATTTAAGGGCACTAGCCAGCCTCCCCTCCCTGCACAAACTGGGAGCCACTCGGAATAACATTCCCATTATATCTGCAAAGCACCTGGGTTACAGTTGTGTATCTCTGTATGACCAGGTACATCTATTCCCACTATTGGTTAAATCACTGATGAGACACATGGATATGTTATGGCAATTTAAATTATTCTCGCGGTCCAGTCAAAAGCGTCTGGCGGTCCGGATTTGGCCCGCGGGCCGCCTATTGACTACACCTGAAATACAACATGAGTTATGTAGCAACTATGGTAAAGATAAGAGTGCAAGCTTTCTGAAAAAGAGAGCTGGAATATGGCAGACCAATGACATGATCACACAGAGCCTTTTCTAGGCACAAGTTAAGCAACAAAAGCGGCTGCTAGGGCCCCCAGCCGCTAGGGGGGCCACTAAAAAAACTAATTAATAAATTGAATACATTTTAAATTATTTTCTATAATTGATCACAGTAATCAGTTTTCAGATTGGATTTTATGCTTGATCATGGAATCAAACATTAGTTGTTCTAGAAACCTATCAATTTGGTTTTGGTATGGGTTGGATGTAGTAATTTTTTATTTTATTTTTTAAATCAAGGAAGGCTCGGGTTAGTTACAGTTAAATGTAGGAAATTTAAATTTTACAAACATTATTATTATTCTAAAATGACTAAAAATAAATAAAAAGCTTTTGCTTAAAGTTCTTCTGTTCCAAAGCAACAGTGACGTTTTTGTACAGTGTCCTGGGGTACCCTGAAAGGCACTCCAAAATAAATTTTACATTTTTATGTAACGTAAATTGATATAATATATGTAGCCCAGAGTAGGGTCACAAATACATCGCAGGCAGAGACCAGGTTAAAAGAGATTACAACTTTTATTCCATCAATTAAAAGCACTTAAAAACAGACTGTAATGAAACAACTGGAGTTCAAAAGTGGAGATCCCAATCAAAAATGTATATTTAAAATAACTTAAAACAAAGTAAAACTATTACAATATAAAATAGAAATTACATATCAATTAAAAGTTGATCACATACATCAAATTCAAATTACTTTATCAATCCACCAGATTACACGGCAAGGTTATATATAATTCCTAATAAATAACTTCTAAGAAAACCACTGCACACAATTTATAAATAATCCAATATCCAAAACTTCACTCAGTGTAAAACCTGTCTAAGAAATATATATATATATATATATATATATATATATATATATATATATATATATATATATATACACCGATCAGCCATAATATTATGAGCACCTGCCTAATATTGTTCTAGGTCCCCCTTTTGCCGTCAAAACAGCCCTGACCCGTCGAGGCATGGACTCCACTAGACCTCTGAAGGTGTGCTGTGGTATCTGGCACCAAGACGTTAGCAGCAGATCCTTTAAGTCCGGTTCACCACCTTTCCTTCCTTGGACACTTTTGATAGGTACTGACCACTGCAGACCGGGAACACCCCACAAGAGCTGCAGTTTTGGAGATGCTCTGACCCAGTCGTCTAGCCATCACAATTTGGCCCTTGTCAAAGTCGCTCAGATCCTTACACTTGCCCATTTTTCCTGCTTCTAACACATCAACTTTGAGGACAAAATGTTCACTTGCTGCCTAATATATCCCACCCACAGACAGGTGCCATGATAACAAGATTATCAGTGTTATTCACTTCACCTGTCAGTGGTCATAATCTTATGGCTCATCGGTGTACATATATAAATATATATATATATATATATATATACACACACAACCCAATAAAGAAAATGATATACACCAAATAAACGTGTGGAATATATTTTTACCCTGACAGATTTCTAGGAGGTGTTTTAAATAAAGCTTCTTGCTTTAATGTAAAGTATTTTAAAATAGGAAGTCGACATAAATATAACAGCTTACACGGACACCTTAAAATGTAAAAACAAACTATACATGTAATCCATAGAAACTGAGAATCCATAGAAACTCTTACCAAACAGTATAGCAGCACTTCACCTCCTAGTCATCAAATCAAAGAGGATCTTGTAAACATTTGTGCCTCAGACAGATGTCTAAACAACAAAGCATCCCTGTCCAGACACCTTTGGAATGCAAGCACAGTCATCAAGGGGACAGAGAGTAAGATGAGGCTCACCAGACAAGCCGTTTGACACCCAGCACAACCCTGTCTCATCTGCAAGCATACCAACTAAAACCTCGGAAACAAAGAAGGGATGAATTCATATTTGGTAGCAAAACTACCTAAAATTACCAGTTTAATACAGGTTCTTCTCCCCCCCTAAAATTAATATCAAACGGGACAAGGGACCATGGCACTCAGACCAACTCCATTCAAAACTAAAATAACAGTGACAACCAAAAGTCAAACCATATTCAAACACATCCTATCATTTCATTAAACTATTTACAAGTGCTTTAAGCAGAAGGGCCACACAGGAGTCTCCTGGCTGGGCATTTGTATCTCTTTCAGATCAAATGAAATAAGAATTATTAATGTAAGAGCTCAGTTGGAAACTCAGCTGGAATGGAAACAATTTTTCAACATGTAGTGCATGAGTACATGTTGATTAAGGGCCACATAAGCAACAAGCCAATAATGAAAAGTACTGCCTACCACACAGAGAGCTCACCTGCTAATGTCCTTTTCCTTTTGTGATAAAACAACAAAATTACCAAAAATATGGAGAGAGGAAGATACCTCAGCACACCAAGACCAATGACGGCATCTGAAATCAACGAATAAAGAACAGAGAGCTATGATTCATTCTTTGTGGGTTGAAGCGAAACATGCAGAATTCAGGGTCAACCAAACTTTAGCCTTCATATGTTTCTACAGTTAGAAATCACACATGTTGTGTTACTGTTTCTAGACGTGTTATTATTGGCTTACAGGAATAGTATTCAATAAGATTGTCCAGCTTTATACTGCTGTACAAAAAAAATAGATTTTTTCCATGACTTCCTCAGCCTTCCTATGTCATTTATTTTTGCTTCATTAGTGATAGCTATTATGAAAATTAATTAACTGCTGTCCAAAACAAGATTGATGAAGAAAGTATCCTACTGTTTTGGATCGTAAAAGTACTTGTGTTGTTCTTAACCATTTTAACTATTCTATGGGGTATTTACATTGCAATTCACAATTTAAATATTGTTCCTTTTCTTGGATTGAATATGGTCTTATGAAAATGTTGTGATGATATAATTGATGCATCATCTCAAACCAAATACATTAAAACCAGTCACAAATTCACAGGTTCATATTGGTAGCTGGCTGGTTTGCACTAGTTTGACTAGTGAATCCTCTGAACATTGAAAAGGTGCATTCAGATTAAAAATTATAATTGTAATTACAGACTTCAAAGATTTCATTTGGTCTGGACCACGGTCCTCTCAAAATTATACACAATTATTTTATTAGTCAGTGTAGTCAATAATGCAGCGTGTTTGTATGGTTGTTTGTTTTAAAAGTTCATCGCTAAATCATTCAATCTGAAAGTTAACTGCTTCTCAGAAATTCAACAAACTAGATTTTCGGAATTTATATTTTATAGCTATATTTATGGGTAAAACAGTATTATAAGATAATCAATAGATGTTAATACACAATCTATACAATATTAACATACAATGAATAACAACCTATACATTATATTTTAATATTATTAACAGCTATTCATTTTATCTTAAAAACATATTGTTATATCAATATTGCAATATATGATCTGAGGATGATGTGATTCAACAGCAGAAATCATATTTTTTGTCTGATTACTATTACATCTTGTCTGTGATTGTAATTGATTACATAAATGTAAATGATTGCCTTTAAAGTGCTCCTGCCTTAACTGTTCTGGAAGGGACTTAATTCATGAAGGTTTATAACTACATTAACAATACTTGTATAGATTGTTAATCATTATCAATTAACATTATACAGATTGCTTTATCGAAAGCTATCAATGTATACGTGTTACTGGTTTATGTTGATTGACTTTTGAACAAATAAAACTGGTAACAGTTGAATGCAGTTGCTGCTTTAAGAGTGCTAACAAAAGCAATCAAATGTTTCCAAATCTGGGTCCAGATTACGGCAAACCCGTCCCACCTACAAGCCTCTACTCAGTGGTTGCTTTATTTCTTTGTCAGATGCTTCCTTCTACTCAAAGTCTATCCTAGTCTAATTATATTGAAGCAAGTTTTAAGAACAATTATACTATTTTAGACTCGTATTCAAATACCTCTGCATGTAATTATAATTCACCTGCAAATACTGCTCTTGAAATTGGTCTATTTAATCCTCTTATTTTCCTAAAGAAATGATAATAAATATTTTAGACATATCACCTTGTTTTATTTCTGAATGCTTTAAAAATGATCTCTTCTGAACCGGAAACTCGACAGATAAAATGTTCTGACCACCTTTTTTTAGATTTTTAGATTAATTCTTGCCTGCAAATGTTTTCCACTGTTCCAATCTTACTGTCTTATATTTCCTTTAGTGTTTCTGAGTTTCAAAATGTTTGATTTAATCAACTCTTCAAGCCTTTTTAAAACCTATCTAATGAAGTGTTGTTTTGAATATAATAGATTAGTAATTAATTACAGTTACAAGCAGGTAGATGCAGTTAAAATGAATACTTTCCAAATATGAATAAATCAGATGTCTTGCATTATAGTTTCCTTTTTATTTGTTAAACATGAATTACCATTAATCTGTTCCAGCAATACTTTGTTTCTCACTTCTTTTCTGATTCTTGAAAGTGCAAAGAGCATAAGATTACTCACCTGTATTTATATTTTCTGCTGCTTCTACTGTTAGATTTGTTCCACTTCCTTCTCCTGTGATGAACTTAGGGATCTCAATAATTGCTTTACATAAGTATTTCCCCGTATCATTTTTGGATACTTTTGAAATTGTCAATTTAGAACAATTCCTGGAAATAGAAAAAACACACTTATTCAGATTGACTTCTGTGGACCCATTTTTAATGTTATGAAAACTAGATTTAATTCGATTTCTATCCTTCCACCATTCAACTCTTATTCGTTCCAAATCCAGATCTGTTTCCCAGCAGCACAACATCTGAACGGACTCTGCCTGTCTCACTGTTATCTTGTGAGGAGACTGCATGATATTCATGTTTCCATTAACATCTAAGACAAGGAAGAAATAAAACATCAACAAAAATCCAAATAATGCCTTTAGCTTTTATTACTGTAGTGTATATTATTGTAAGACAATTGTATATTAGTTAATTTTTTGAGGCCTAGGTTAGAATGAACAAAAGAAAACCATGTAAATCTAAGTGGATAAAAACAAATATAAAATGAACACACAGCTTATTTATCATATCATTCATCCAACCCCACCCACAGCCACAATATGCTTTAGCAACACACAATAAGTGTTATAAAGGAGAACATAGAGACCCAACAGAATTTAATTAATATATATTACAAAACCTCTATTCAGCAGAAGCTTTAAGTTTTTCATTTTAGATTTTTATGGCTGATAACTTGATGTGAAATATTGTACCCACAGTGGATACACCAGATCAACTTAATGTTTCAGTTTCAGCATTTCACTCTTCCTTTGGAGAATCCAAGATTCATACCACTAGTTGTTTCCAGTTTCTTGTCATATTTACTTTAATACATATTTAAAATATAAATAAACCACTGTCAGTACACTGTTAGTTGAAGATGTCAAAGTGTACGACACTGGTTATACAGGTCGAGATGTCTTGCAGAGACCGAACCAGAAGCACATATATAAACATATACATACGTGTGTGTGTGTGTGTGTGTGTGCAGTGTATATTGCTTGAGAATTAAAAGCATCAGCGATTCTCACCCCGGGAAATCAAAGAGGAGACATGCAGACAGCCTAGCAGGACAGTGAGCAGGTTCATTGCTGCGTTGAGGCAGTGGTGCTCAGTGCCGCATGATGGACTGAATAGACTGGACAGTGTAGGCTCTTGACAGGACTCTCTGAAGTTCAGTCATTCACACCTCCACAGACACCTTTACATTACGCTGGAGTCCATATTGACCCCGACCACTTTACATAATCAGTATGTATAGAAGAGCTGTGAAGTGACTAAAATGATCTCAAGCTCATTTATCTTCAATGGCAGCATGTGAAGACACGCAGGGGTCGGTTTTAGCTGACAGACATGTTTATTCAGTAGCTGAAACAAACAAAATGAACGATATCCTCCTCATGGAGGAGCCTTCAGACTCCTGGCAGGAGTTATAAAGAAACACAATAACAAACAGAAAACATAAGAACCGCATTTTATAAATGAAGAAAACTGGCACAGGGAGTGAGTCTCAGACGCTCTGAGGCTGAACACCGGTCGAGGTGCTATGGGATCTCCCTGAAACAAACAACTGGGAGGTAAAATAAGGTGAGGCACAGCGGCAGTGAGGGAACTGATTGCTGTCTGCATCTGCAGCACAGGTGCGTATAAATACCTGGTGCAGAGCATCTAAATGAGACGCCGCTGCTAACGCTGATGCATGAAAAGCAGTGTACAGGCCCAGGCTGCACAGCACTGCAGACACTATAGCCTTGGCCAAATAAAAACTTAAGGCTATCTGAGAATAGCTAAAACAGATTACATGTGCATAAGTGAATCAATATGTCAAAGTTTTCAATCCTTTTATATTTCTAAGCTTATATTGTTTCATTTTACTGTTTCAGTAAATTATAAAATAAGAAAATAAAAGTTTTATATATTTTAGGTTATAATGTTTTATGGTACTGTTTTAAGTAAATTAAAAAACGAGAAAAACAAAAGTTTTAAATACATATATATATGTATTAGATTATATTGTTTTATGATACTGTTTTAGTAACTTAAAAAATAAGAAAAGTAAAAGTTTTAAATACATTTATATATTAGATTATATTGTTTTATGATACTGTTTTAGTACCTTAAAAAATAAGACAAGTAAAAGTTTTAAATACATATATATATGTATTAGATTATATTGTTTTATGATACTGTTTTAGTAACTTAAAAAATAAGAAAAGTAAAAGTTTTAAATACATTTATATATTAGATTATATTGTTTTATGATACTGTTTTAGTACCTTAAAAAATAAGACAAGTAAAAGTTTTAAATACATATATATTAATTTCGGTTATAATGTTTTATGATACTGTTTTAGTACATTAAAAGTAAGAAAAATAAAGTTTTAAATACATTTATATATCAGATTATATTGTTTTATGATACTGTTTTAGTACCTTAAAAAATAAGAAAAATAAAAGTTTTAAATATATATATATACATTTTGGTTATAATGTTTTATGATACTGTTTTAGTATATTAAAAGTAAGACAAATAAAGTTTTAAATACATTTATATGTTAAATTATATTGTTTTATGATACTGTTTTAGGAACTTAAAAAATAAGAAAAATAAAAGTTTTAAATACATATATATTTTAATTTCGGTTATAATGTTTTATGATACTGTTTCAGTAAATTGAAAAATTTAGAAAAAATAAAGTTTTAAATCCTTTTATATTTCTAAGGTTATATTGTTTCATGGCACTGTTTTAGTAACTTAAAAAATAAGGAAAAAATGTTTTAAATACATATATATTTTAATTTCGGTTATGTTTTATGATGCTGTTTTAATACATTAAAAGTAAGAAAAATAAAGTTTTAAATACATTTATATATTAGATTATATTGTTTTATGATACTGTTTTAGTAAATTACAAAATAAGAAAATAAAAGTTATATATTTTAGTAGGGTGGTCAATACATTTAAAAAAAAATAATTAAAGCTGTTATACAGTTAAATTGTTAGATTATGCCTTAACTTAGATATGTGCATTACCAAAAAAACAAAATTGTGACTTTAACCCCAATAAATATGTCTTTTTAGGTACCAAAAACGTGTTTTTTTACCAAATCCGCCATCTTGGATTTTCTTTACCTATCGTCGTTAAACAGATGTTTTAAAACTTATTAAAAGTAAAAATATTAATAACAACCACATTTATCTTAGTACAAGACCCTTGTCTAACGTTTGCATGTGTTAGTTGATACATGTGTGTGAACTACAGCCCAAAACATCGGCACATGGTGCGAGTCCGGCGTTTGCGCAGAAACGGCACCGAGACGAGCAGAAGCGCATCCACGCAGCCCGGAGCTCAACACTGACACTGCAACACAATACAACCTGCACACAGGAGCGTAATTACACTAGACCAGGAAGTTAAATATAATGAGCATTATATTAAGTGCATATTTAAGTAGTGTGCACTGCAAACGCAAGTTCATGTTTTGAACTGATCAATACATCGGTTTACTATTGGTCATCATCGTGTCCTGTTAAAACTGCGTATCTATTTCCAGGAGAATCGCAAAATGTTTGCAGCACATTACTGTAACGTGATCAAGTACCAAGAATAATAACTGCAGGCACAATGAAAGGCTGCTTTCACATGCCACTCACAAAACAATTATATAAGTTATATAAATGGCGCTTTGATTGTAAATAGCCTACAATGTAATTGCAGACAGTTCAGAAAATATTAAACACAAAAACATACATTAAAACAGCAGGACATTCTTCCCAGAAAATAAAAATCAACCATGGAAACTTTTAATTTAATCAACACTTTATTTAAGTTTAAAACTTGTAAGTTTTCTGAAAGAAGAATAACAAACATCACATTTGTTAAAGTTAATGTAGCTCTACCTTCATGTAATTTGACCACTTTTTTGCAAATTACAAAATAAGGAATAGCATTTCCTGTGGCTCTTGTCTTCTCTCTCAACAACTGGTCAAAAATCCCCAAATCCCTCTCACAACTGGCACGGGTTTTTGGACCGGACTGCAGCTAATTGCGCAGCTCTGCTGATACCTCAGCATACCACCCATGCTCTAGGTCTGGGGTTCCCCATGTCTGGTGATGGAGGGCCCTTTTCCAGAGGTTGCATGGGATGGGGGGGGCACAGTAGAAAATTAACCACCAGTGAAAACGAAATATGTCCCAAATCATACCTTTTTATTTCCTATACATTTCTGTTAGGGAACATTTATTCAATTGAAATTCTTGTTTTATTGTTTTCCCCCACATTACATGTGCATTTTGTAACAGAAAATGTTCAGAAACTGTACAAATATAGTAAAGGTTCAGAAAAGGGGGGGTTGAAGGTTTGCTTTGGGGGGCCGCACCAAACATCCTTGAGGGCTGCACTTTGGGAACCCCTGCTCTAGGTGATCAGCTATCATCCTGTAGTACACTTTAACAAGACTAGCTGGAATTAACTCCACTACCGGCACAGTCATGCTGTCAAAATCTGCAGTTGTCTCCTCTGTAAGTTTCTGAAGGACAGGCTACACCATCACTTCTACATCATCGAACAATTGAACATCTCCTCTAACAAAGCTCTGGCCGTCTGGCTGCCATGCCTTCGGTTTGCGGACAAGTTCCTGATACCCGTCATTCATCTCAAGAACATGCTCCTTTCCTTGACAAAACTCTCAAAAGAGGCTCTGTCACAATTTTACAAATTAATCCAAGTGCCCAACATCCTGCCATGTACTGTCTAACATTTAGATCAGCAAAAAGAGCTCCACTAATTTGTTTTCATGCTGAATTTCTCTACTGAATTCCAGCAAATCAGAGAGCAGGTAAAAAGCACTGAAAAATGTAGCGTTGATTCTGTTACCTTTGAATGGTACCAGTGGCACATATTCAGATTTATCCTTGCCTAACAGAGCTGTCTTGAATTGCACTGGTTTTCCACTTTTTTCACAGCCTCTTTTCTGCACTGCCTTGCATACAGTTCTGATCAATCTAACTGTCCCGCTTTCTCGTACTGTTTTGTGTACCCAATGTAAGCACAAACTAACTACTCTGTCTCCACCATTTCCTCTCTCAGATAGAAGTGGTGGACCAAACCATAAACTAAATGCAATCCACAGAAAAGCTAATTTAAAAGTCTAAGTTTAGCCTTATCAGCCTCACTGTGCTGTTCAAAGTCTTCCACAATTGTTGTGATAAATTCACTCACAAAAATTTACATTCAAGTCACCCCCCCCACTTCTGACTATGTCCTGAACCATTTCTCTGACAGTATCAAATGAACACTGAGCAGAGCCTGATGCCTGTTCCCCGAGTCCTAAATGCATCCTTATGCCATCCTTAAAAAATATGCCAGCAGTGTCATACTTGTGACCTATTTTTGTCCCATCTGTGCAGAGCCCAATCATTTTTTGTAAGAATTCTACTCTGCAGTCTTTCTGTGTACCAACCAGTTTTTTAAAAAACTACTCTAACAACTTGACATGCCTTATGTGTGCTAACTCCCATATTAGCAACTAAGTCCATGTACACTTCACCTGCGCCTGCGTGTGAAGCCGCGCCGAGTCCGAGTCACGACCCTGCAACCGCGCTGAACCACCGCGCTGCTGCTCTACTGCGCACACTGTACAGCACACAGCCCCCCATCAGTCACACACTGTACAGCACACAGCCCCCCATCAGTCACACACTGTACACCACCCAGCCCCCCATCAGTCACACACTGTACAGCACACAGCCCCCCATCAGTCACACACTGTACAGCACACAGCCCCCCATCAGTCATCAGTCATATACATTAATGCCTTTTTAATCATAATATGGGCAATAATAAAAATGCACACTTCAAATGACTCCCCCAGTCATATGCAACAACAACAACACAAAGCCTGCACTGACACTTTATTAAGAGGAATAAGACACACAGCTCGGCTGCAGTCAGAGCCGCGTCCTCGTCTCTTATCACACAGTGACGCGTGCGTGCTCCCGCGGCTGAGGGAAATGGCGGCTCGTGTTGGAATTTGTCTTTTCCCAGAAATACGCAGCGCAGCTTGTGTTTAAAACCCAGCGGATTACAGAGCCCAAAAAGTTATGCTTTGGTCTGTATAAAAATTGAAAGTAGAGGGGTACGGCCACCTCCCATATGAGTGGCGACACAGGCGTTTTATGTTCAGACTAGCAGCACACGTGTTAAAGCAAACAAACCTGTTTTTTTCTAACTTCCTGACTTCGGGTGCAAAAAAGCTCGTAAGGTTATAATGTTTTATGATACTTTCTTAGTAAATTAAAAACTAAAAAGAGAATAACGAAATAAAGTATAAAATAAATAAATAAAATATTCACCCAGGGTGGGGTTCGAACCCATGCGGACATACGTCCATGTGTTTTTAGTTCATATGTTTTATGATTAGGCTTAGGATGATGCTGTGGTAGAAATAAAAGATACGAAAAAATGAATTAAGAAATGTATAGACTTACTTATAATATATTGCATCTCATTATATATATATATATATATATATATATATACTCACCTAAAGGATTATTAGGAACACCATACTAATACTGTGTTTGACCCCCTTTCGCCTTCAGAACTGCCTTAATTCTACGTGGCATTGATTCAACAAGGTGCTGAAAGCATTCTTTAGAAATGTTGGCCCTTATTGATAGGATAGCATCTTGCAGTTGATGGAGATTTGTGGGATGCACATCCAGGGCACGAAGCTCCCGTTCCACCACATCCCAAAGATGCTCTATTGGGTTGAGATCTGGTGACTGTGGGGGCCAGTTTAGTACAGTGAACTCATTGTCATGTTCAAGAAACCAATTTGAAATGATTCGACCTTTGTGACATGGTGCATTATCCTGCTGGAAGTAGCCATCAGAGGATGGGTACATGGTGGTCATAAAGGGATGGACATGGTCAGAAACAATGCTCAGGTAGGCCGTGGCATTTAAACGATGCCCAATTGGCACTAAGGGGCCTAAAGTGTGCCAAGAAAACATCCCCCACACCATTACACCACCACCACCAGCCTGCACAGTGGTAACAAGGCATGATGGATCCATGTTCTCATTCTGTTTACGCCAAATTCTGACTCTACCATCTGAATGTCTCAACAGAAATCGAGACTCATCAGACCAGGCAACATTTTTCCAGTCTTCAACTGTCCAATTTTGGTGAGCTTGTGCAAATTGTAGCCTCTTTTTCCTATTTGTAGTGGAGATGAGTGGTACCCGGTGGGGTCTTCTGCTGTTGTAGCCCATCCGCCTCAAGGTTGTACGTGTTGTGGCTTCACAAATGCTTTGCTGCATACCTCGGTTGTAACGAGTGGTTATTTCAGTCAAAGTTGCTCTTCTATCAGCTTGAATCAGTCGGCCCATTCTCCTCTGACCTCTAGCATCAACAAGGCATTTTCGCCCACAGGACTGCCTCATACTGGATGTTTTTCCCTTTTCACACCATTCTTTGTAAACCCTAGAAATGGTTGTGCGTGAAAATCCCAGTAACTGAGCAGAGTGTGAAATACTCAGACCGGCCCGTCTGGCACCAACAACCATGCCACGCTCAAAATTGCTTAAATCACCTTTCTTTCCCATTCAGACATTCAGTTTGGAGTTCAGGAGATTGTCTTGACCAGGACCACACCCCTAAATGCATTGAAGCAACTGCCATGTGATTGGTTGGTTAGATAATTGCATTAATGAGAAATTGAACAGGTGTTCCTCATAATCCTTTAGGTGAGTGTGTATATATATATATATATATATATATGCAAACACACATACATACCTATATCTCTTTAGTTTATATTTATCAATAGACTCTAAAGACATACACACCACTTTTCTTAGAGAACAACAGTGAAATGCATAGAATTATACACTGTAAACCCTAACTTTGTCTAAAATTAACAATGTTAATTGAATGTACTTCATTTTGAGTAATATGTTATGATCACTAAAGCAAATTAGCTTACTTTACCTTTTGCATGCAAATATCCAGTTACTAATGCAGTTAAGTGGAGTCCCCTTACAATGTTATTCAAGTTAAGTTAAGAAAACCTGCTGCCTCCTACTCGGAAAAATGAAATGCGATAATGTTCTGTTTTGTAAAGTCGTTTTGATCAGGTTCCGGCCTTAGTCAACCAAAACATTTACATACATTTAAATTCAGTTTTGTCCTCGTCTACTTTAGACTGATTAAACAAGTAAAACTGTACTAGTTGCTCAAAGTGAAGAGTGCACGGGAGTATAACACCACTAAATATTTTTAACATAAATTTGTGAATTAGTGAATTAGTCGTCTCGTATTTTCGCTGACAAAAATGAAACGCATTTTATAATATCGTCATCGCTGAACATTTCATTATTTTTTTCATATTTAAACAACAAACAAAACGTTCGTTGAGGAACATTTTCGTCATCAATTTCGTCACTGAAATTAATAGTGCTGACAATGAAATGTAGTTTCAAGTACGACTTTCAAACACTCTCAGGCAACATTAGCTGGCAATGCAACTTTGGATAAGGTGCTAGCATCATGATCATGTTGATGGCTTGCTGCACCTGCAAGCAGCTTTGGTAAAACGATTTTTACTGAGAGCAGAGTGGTCATCTGCCTTTCACACAGGGACTGTGTCCTAAGGGTGTGAGGGAGAGACATCGCTATAGTCTTAGAGTTTAACTGTTCTGGCTTTGCTATACAGATATGAAGCTTATTTGGATTGCTAGAATATATAATTGGCAATACATCTTGATTCGCTGATGTGCAACGCGGCAGTTTTAACTGTAGCTCGAGTACCTCTAAAGTTTTTGGGGGTGGGTCTGACACAGTCTGGCAGTTTGATCTGCTTTAATCCTTTGACCATTTATGCTTGTAGGTTTTTGTTTTAGAAAGATGCTGCATATAGGTAATTTTGTTAAACTACTTTTTCAACGTAGATTAATGCAATTGTGTAATTGTGTAAAATCACAACTATGCATTAAAAACAATTTAATATTATGTATATTTTGCATGGTTCAACAGATCAACAGTCGCTCTACCTCACACTCCTAGTTAAATACTGCTGAAGGTTGCTAAATATTTCAGAGGATTTCAATTGTGTGTAATGAAAATCTCATGTTTGTTGTTGTTTTCTTACAGGTGACAGGCAAATATGTTGTGGAAGTGGAAGTATGGCACTTTTAACTCTGAATAAAGAGCCGAGCTGTTGAAGCACTACTGGCTAAAACATGGACGCTACACAAGAACAGTACCTTTTCCATGTCTACACCAGGAAGCCCTTGTACATATAACTCCATCAATGCACTTATGGTGCATCTTTAAAAAATTCACTCCCAACCTCTGGTTAGACCTTCACAGTCAGGCGAAACAGATCAAATGACATTCAGCTGTCAATTATGTGAATATTGTGAGCCCTGCACAGAGGCAGATTTTTTCACCCACTTGCGTGGCAGACACTTTGGCAGACAGTTTATCAAAAAGTACAGTGCCCATTTAAAGGTTGTAGCTTCCAATCTAGTGTGTACTCAACATTCAATGCTCATAGAAGTAAAGAGCACAGGGAACATAATTGGAGGATGTTCAAGCCAGAGATTGTACCTGCTACTGATTATGTTACTGAAAATGATCTAGCACAAAAAGAGGGAGCCTTAGACCAGTCTGAGAAAGACAGCAGTGAAGAACTGAGTAATGCTGATCTTCAAGATCTAGGCAGTCAGTTGGAGCACAACTTGGCAGCTCTTTTATTGAAGATCCAAACAATCCTTCACATACCAGAGAGTTCTGTACAAGAAGTTATTCAACAGCTTACTCAGATACATCAACTGTCACTTCCACTAATGCAATGCTCAGTACAGGGAATTCTCAATAAATATTTTCCAAATGTAGATTACTCAGTTGTGAGAGAGTTGTGTTGTGAGAATAGTACTGTCTCAATGAACATTGTTCTTCTGAAATCATGTGGCACAGGTGGATCCTTGTCTACTACTAAAAGGAGAGCATCATATATGTTGAGAGAATTCCCCATAGTAATGCCCAAGTGGAATATATGTTTGACAAAGACCAGAAATCGTCTGTGTATGTTCCAATACAGCCAATGCTACAGAAATTTAATGTTAAACAAGATGGATATTTTGGACAAAGCTCTTTCAGTACAAGTGCATTCTCCACATGAGTACAGCACATATCAAGATGGTTCTTGTAGAACCGCCTCAGAAATAAGTGGAGAAGTCGCGGAGATAAAGCAAATAGAACTTTAATCGAGCCGCTCGGAAGCCCCACGTCAGAAATAATTCCTTCAGTGAGACTTAATGTTTAGAAACATGAGTACAACTTTATAGGAAAAATAACGTAACATCTTATCGCCGTTCATCCAATCGGAAGATACAGGTCCGGGTCCATTTACGATCTGTCCTCCCGTGAAGAGGTGATGGATACAAAAAGCAGATGTCCGTCTTTGATGTGCACTAGGAAGATGCGATCCCACGGTGGTCATTTACCTAGTGTCAATCGCTCATTAACAGAAACATTCCTGCCTATCTGGAGAAACGATTAAGTCATAAACAAATTCACAGCAGACATCTGTAGGCTATTTCAGCACTGTGTAATATTTCATTACTGACAGGAGATTCTAACAAACCAACCTTGTTGACCCTTTACTTGTCCTGCTAAATCTAATCTGCTCAGTCTGTATACAAACTACTTCTAATGCTAGTATTAATATAAAACGTTATATAATTATCACAAAACACTTTCCTCAACATCCTATACAAAGTCTTCAGTTCTAATTCCAAGGAAAATAGCCTTCTTAAAGATGGAGAGTTCAGTATTGCTCTAGGCCTTTACATTGATGACTTTGAAGTAGCCAACCCATTGGGAACATCTAGAAAAAAGCACAAGTTGTGTGCTGTGTACTGGGTAATCGCTAATGTGCCAGTAAAGTACAGGTCCACACTTCACTACATCAAGCTTGCTCTCCTGTGTAATGTGTCTACTGTGAGAGAGTGTGGCTATGCAAGTATCTTACGTCCTCTTATCCAAGATCTTATTTCCCTTGAGCAGCAAGGTGTAAATATTGAGCTGTTAGGAGCAAGTGTCAAAGGTACAGTCTTGTATGTGGCAGCTGATAATTTGGGTGCCCATTCTCTTGCAGGATTTCATGAGAACTTTACAGTGGACAGATTCTGTAGATTCTGCATGGTGACAAGCAGTGAAGTTCAAGAGAAAGAGGTACGTTCGGGAGCCTTTGAACCCCGAACCAAAGAAAATCATGATAGGCAGGTGTATGAGGTACAGCAGGACCCAACCTTGAGCAAAGAGTATGGTGTGAAAGGAGGATGTCCTTTGTCTGACAATCTGGAACACTGTCATGTTATCAGTGGCTACCCTCCAGACATCTTGCATGACATATTTGAGGGGATAGTTCCCATTGAAATGTGTCTGTGCATTCAGACTTAATAGCGAAAAAGCATTTCACGCTAGTGTCACTGAATCAGGCTACCAGAGGCTTTCTGTACACATTAACTGACAAAACTGACCAACCTCAGCCCATTGCCAAGGGCTTCACCACTAAAGGAACCATTGGTGGAAATGGTCATGAAAATTGGATCCTAGTCAGACTACTTCCACTTATCATAGGTCATAACATCCCTGAAGGGGACAATACATGGGAAGTTCTGATACTCCTCAAAGACATAGTTGAAATGGCTGTAGCATCAAGACATACTGAGGAGTCCATCTATTTTTTAGAGTGTAAAGTGTCAGAACACAGAGAACTGTTGCAAGCTACATTTCCTGCTTTTAGATTGCGACCAAAGCACCATTTCATTGAGCATTATCCTCTACTGATTAAGGCATTTGGTCCACTCTCAGATGTCTGGACAATGCATTTTGAGGGTAAACACAAGTTCTTTAAGAAGGTGAAGCACAGAAAGCCATTGTAGAAGAAATGCAGAAAAGGACACCAAATGAATCAACTTTAAAACTGAAGATTTTAGCTGAGGACTTGACATTTGCTCTGAGACGGAGAGAAGTGGTTGAGTCAGAGCCTGCCATAACCCAGATGGTTGAACGTTGGCCTGCTCTCTTCAAGGAAAATCAGGTGTGTTTGAGTGAATGCTGTTGCAATATTATCCAAGATGCATCATGTCAGTTGCATTAATTTTGGCTTTATTAATATTTAGTTATTTGTTTCACTTTTATCAAAATTGGTGTTTTACAGGTCTACATGGAGTTCAACAGGATTGCTGGCAAGAACCTGAAGCAGGAGTTCCATGAAGGTTTAGATCGTCACAGTGCTCGTTTCATGGAGATTTTCAGATCCAAGCCTGGGAATGCTGGGCAATTGCTGTCAGGCCTTTTACAGGAAGTCAAGGTTTGTGTAAGTTTCATTCACATGTGTACCATTGTCTGACATGTTACTAACTAAATCATATTATCGTTAGACTGCACAGCTTTAGTTATATTTGTAGTGCTAAAAGAATGCTGATGCGCTTTGTTGAGTGATTCTGTAGGTTATAAGGGCAGACAAAGTGTTCATCAATGGGTCATACTTTAAGTAGATGCATGAAACTGTAATGCCACAGGGTGAATCATGTAAATGACCAAAAATAGGCTTATTTGTTTTTGCTTCACCGTTTCATGCATCTTCACATTTGTACTGTCATACTGTCACGTACTGTATTAACATTTATTTTGTTGGTGACACAGACTACCTTATTATCATAATTGCATAGACTTCCAACTGAGGTCTTGCAGTAAAAGTCTACATAACTTATATTCTTGCTCTGTGTCCAAACGTCCGAGCCTACTGATGTGCGAACTCTGGTGCTGAGAGTGCTTCCTGTCCTACTGGGTGACAACTCCAGAGAGTTCTTCAAGCCATGCTTTGTAAGTGTGCTTATGAGTTGACAAAATCTGCATAGCATACAAGGCTAATGTAGCTCATCACTGCCCTCTTGTTCCACTTCTCCAACCTCTTAGTTACCTACGTAGTATGCAGCCCATTAGGAATGTCCTTGTTTTAATTCACCAGATATTGATGAATGCATGGTTTGAAATAACTGAAATGCTATTGCCTTTTCTTCAGGATGTTGATGATGAGGATTCATTCAGCCACATTTTGATCGGGATTCTCCTCATCGAGCCAGAGTATGAAGAACAACGTCCAAATTCCATACATCTCAATCCACACTCTGCTGCCATTGTCCTAGAGGGAAAGATAGTAATGGACAATCTACAAGACCTGCCACAGGCTATGTGCATTCTTTTTGGTCTCACGTACGCACTACACCTCTCCTACCCCAAGTGTATGAAGTACACATTTGAGTTCATTCAAAGAGTGCTTTTGACTTTGGGGCCGAATGACCTGAAACCTCAAACCAGAGGAGCTTTTCCAGATCAGCAGGGACACACGCACCCGGGGACACAAATGGAAATTGGGCTTCAAGGCATTCAAAACGGAAAACAGGAGACACTTCTTTACACAGAGAGTAGTCACAATCTGGAATAAACTACCCAGCGATGTGGTAGCAGCTGAAAGTTTGGGAGCATTTAAAAATAGACTGGATAGGATCCTTGGATCACTTAGATATTAATGAACACCAAACGAGCACGATGGGTCGAATGGCCTCCTCTAGTTTGTAAACTTTCTTATGTTCTTATGAAACCAAAACTAACTTCACTGAAAAACCTGCTGTATCAATAAATGCTCAACTCTTTGAGTGTAGATGAGCACGTTTGTTTTGTGTGTTATGGACTTGGAATGGTTACTGTAAGGTTCCAAAGCCTTTATGTTTGTGAATTTGAGGTTTTATAGGTTATAGCAGCATGTGAAAATTGACCATTTAAAAACAACATTTCTGGAATAAATAAAACATGAGACTGAAATTAGGAATAGGTTGATGGCTACAGTATTAGATTATATTTTTTCCCCTCGCTCTTTCTGGCAAAAATAGAGCATTGCTGTTTTAAACCAAATAGTTTGCTATTCCTTTCAAAGCAAGTTACAGTTCAGAAAGATGAGTAATGCTGGATTTTGTATTGTATATGTTAACAGTGCACTAAGATTTCTACAGTGTTAACATCTGTAATGGCAAATGATCCTGCAGGGAATGTTCAAAGTTAGGGTTTTCCAAACGTAGCCTTTTTTTTCCTTGTCACCAGATTTTTTTTCTAACCTTTTTTACATTTAACAAGACTCATTGTAAGCAATCTGCTTGTTGCAAAGAGAGGTTTTTAAGTCAAGTTCTGCAACTTCAGTGAGTTAAATATACATTTGGAAGTCAATTGCTATTCAGTATTGCTTTTCTTGAAACAATAAAAGGATTGTAACTTAAAAGTAGATGTCATTGTGTGGGTTGTTTTACACAGGTTTATGTCAGCATTTCAGATCACTTGAAGAATTTGAGGGAACAGGTTTCCTTGATTTAATTGAGTGTTAATAACTTATTATGATACATTTTGGAATACTACTACAAACTTAAACAATTGAAAGCATTCAGGATCTACAGTTGTATAAACGTAGTAAAAATATGTATCTGAAATAAAGTTATTAGTGCATTGCACTTAGAGGGTCAAGTAAATTGAATTTATCAGCTTTATCTAAACCTTACTTAATAAACAAAGTTACTGAACTTAATTAAATCAAGGCAACGAGTTTCCACAATTTTTTTAAGTAATCTGAACTTATCAGGGTTTACAGTGTATATGTATATTTTGACCAGCCCTGTACTTATTATATTTGTTGCATTAGTGAATGCTCAAACGTAGCCTTAACATGTATCATATTTAAGAATATACTGCATTTCATTTCATTACATATATGGGTGAAAGACGAATAAGGTTTTCAAAACTGAAAAAAATCAAAATTGAAAAATGCAGCAAAACTAACCTCCCATTGGATGGCATAGTCTTACCTTTATGGGAATATATTTGTCCACATTAGATCTAATTCTTTTTTTTTTTTTTGGGCAGGATATAGCTAATTTGTGGCCTGAAAACGTCCTATGGTGTGACAACAACATTTTCTTAAAATAAATGTATATGATTGTTGTTGCAATAACAAGTTTAAATATAAAATAATATATGTGTAACTGTTGTTACTATGACCAAAACCTATTTTTTGCATTGTTTTTAATGCAAGATAGGCCATTTAAAAAACTAATTATAAATTCCTATTCTATGCATCACACCAAAGGACACAAAAAAATTACACGCCCTACAGGGAAGTATAGATGGTGATTTAAATTATATTTCTAAGAGATTGACTTATCTTCATGCATGTGCAGGGGGTCCTCCTAAGACATGCTGACTTCCTGTTGTCCAATATTAAGTGCAGTCGTCTTCAAAAATGCTTGAATTTCTTGGCAGATTAACCATCACACCATAGGACATTGATTTTGGTGACAACTTTTTTTTTTTAGAAACAAAAGTGGAAATTTATATTTGTTTTAATGGTGTGATATACTAGCATAGGAAACCCCTGTAGAATCAGTTTAGGAGCCTTATATTGCATTTTCCATGCATGCAAGATTGAGTTTTTATAACTGCACACCTCCGGGGACAGTCACACCACACGACATTTTGAGTATTCGGAGTGAAAAAAATCAAATATGAAATAATCCTTCTTTACTAAAAATCATTGTATAAGTTAGTCCATAGCAAGTAGTTTTATGGAGTATAAAATTAAATATGTTTTATCGCGTATCACTTATGTTGCTAGGACATGAAAATGGCTAAATGAAATGAAAATGCTAAGACATGTTTTTTGTATCAAATGTATCATGTTGTATTACTATGTACATGAATGTTGTTTATACTTTTCATTTAAGGTGGTAAACATAATGTTATCATATTTTAATTACAAATGAATATATAAAAATAACAAATACTATATAATAATAATAATAATAATAATAATGAATTAAACACCCACCAAGACTGAGAATTCATGTTTCTGTCCTTGTTTTACAAGTCACCTACAATCTGTTGAAATAGTGGATGATGGTCTACAGCACAGGTTCCCCATCCTGAGGTTCTGACAGAGTCATTATAACCTAATATATATATATATATATATATATATATATATATATATATATATATATATATATATATATATATATATTCATATTCTTTTTTCATTTACTAAAACAGTATGATAAAACATTATAACCTAGAATATATAAAACTTTTATTTTCTTATTTTGTAATTTACTAAAACTGTACCATAAAACAATATAACCTTACAAATATATAAGTATTTAAAACTATAATTCTACTTATTTTTTAATATACTGAAACATTATCATGACACAATATAACCTAAATTAAAATATATATGTATTTAAAACTTTATTTTTAATTTTTTAATTTACTGAAACAGTATCATAAAATATAACCTAAATTAAAATATATATGTATTTAAAACTTTAATTTTTATGTTTTAATTTACTGAAACAGTATCATAAAATATTATAACCTAAATTAAAATATATGTATTTAAAACTTTTATTTTTCTTATTATTTAAGTTACTAAAACAGTATCATAAAACAATATAATCTAATATATATTTAAAACTTTAATTTGTCTTATTTTTTTTAATTTACTGAAACAGTACCATAAAACAATATAACCTTAAATATATTTAAGTATTTAAAACTTTTTTTTTTTTAATTGACTGAAACTATCATAAAAAATTAAAACCTAAATTATAAGATACATGTATTTAAAACTTTTGTTTTTCTTAATTAGTTAAAACAGTATCATTAAACATTATAACCTTACAAAACAGTTTATGCTATTAAACATTACACCTCCACACCAGCAGGGTGAGGGGTGCCCTTGGACGCCCATGATGGATGTCACATGATCAAGACACAGCTTCGCGAGACAGATCGTCGTCGCCTTCGCCGAGGATAACATCGCAGATGAACAGATCCCTCCTGACGGGTCCGAACAACGAAACGATGACACACGGCTGGAGATCGCTATTTCTGCCCCGAGTGACCAAGCAGTCCCTGCATGTGTATGGGAGTGAGGCCGCGGTGCAGAAAGAGTGTGACCGCCAGAGAGAGACCAGCTCATGGGTGATTCACCCCTTCAGCGCCATCAGGTAGGGCCGGGCAACGCGCTCCGCCCACAGAGAACCGTGTTTTTCCATGTCAATTATCTGCTGATAACATGCAGTTTTTGTGTTTCCCATGTCATAGATCTATGCAGTATGTAGATTTCAATGAGTAGACATTTCTTCAGTTTGCAGTAGGAGGCGCAATCCCGCATCTATGCAACAGGAAACGCTGTAACTCAGGTCTTTAGTTGTATTTCTGAGCCGCACCTTTAGTTTTTTCTCTGATATTGCGTATTTGCAGGAAAGCGGCAACAAAACGGCAGAAGACACATTTTCTTCTGTACTGTCGGTTTTTATCTGTTTTCCTTTCAAAAACGAGCCGCGATGTGAATGAACTCGCTGCACCGAATACAGTATTTCTGGAGTCAATCGTCCCATTTTTAACAGGACACTCACGGACGTTTAATTATAATAAACTAAATAACACGCTGACCGCTAATCAGACCAGGTGGTCCATAGGCTGAACGCTGTGTCGTTTAGGTTCGTTGATCTATAATGTTGATCTATATTGACTGTCACTCTCACAATGTACGGGTAGAGTCACTGCGCCTGCGCTGTAGCCAATCAGAGCGCTGCACTGCTTGAGTTCCAGCGCACGGGGGCGGGATCCGGGCCAAGATGGCTGCGCCCATGTGCCGGCGTGTCTCTCCCAAACAGAAAGGAAAACGCGAGAAACACTGTGATTATACGTGTGTCATACATGTCAGCAGAGTGGAAATGAGCAGTACAGCCTCCTACAGCACTGCGGGGGAGTAAAGCAGTCGAAAGCGCCCTGAACTGACACCGGACATCAGCTGTCAATGAAGATCGCCTTGTCACGCGTGATTTGCATCAAATAAGATCGGTTTCACCTAAACAGCTGCAGACGATTCATACACTGTTTATCTCCCTTTTTGCAGGAATTACTACATCTTGCTGATGCTGGTGCTGACATTTCTCAACCTTCTTGCGATCCCCATCGGAATCGCCTTTCTGGATTCGGAGCACCACTTCCGCGCCTGGGAGATCTTCAACCTCTTCTCGGACACGGTCTTCGTGCTGGATATTCTCGTCAACTTTCGGATGGGTGTCATCACGGATCAGGTAGCAGAGTTGTTAACCACTGGTGCTAAAAATGGGACAAATGTGTAGAGTTTTACATTCGTGGGCAAAATGATGGGGTCCCTGCAACTCCTACTCAGGTGCCACAGAGAAAGGAGACTTTACTCAAATGCTTGGCAAAAGTTCACTAAAATGAAACTGTGGGTACATTTTATTGGCAGTTTACATTAAATGAAAAAGAAAAATATTTCTGGAGAATTAACATGGAGATGTTCGTTACTGGTCAACACATGTGTTAGCTTTGTATCTGTAGATACATTCTCACTCTTTCTTTCTCTCTCTTGCTTTAGAAAGTGATTTTGCAGCCAAAGGAAATCCGGCACCACTACTTGAAAAGTTGGTTCGCCTTGGATTTGATTTCTGCCTTTCCTCTGGATTACATCATCCTAATCGCAAAGGTAATGGAATGTCTTCTGGGATTATTTACGAGTTATTATATTGTTTGCTTGTATAAGTGTCCATCCCCCTGGTGATAGCAATCCTAAAGTGTAAGCAATCGCCTCCAAAATCAAGCACACAGTTAAGTGTAGTGATTCACAGGATTTCAGGATTAATTCAGCAGTTTCTAGAGTGAACCTGTGCTGGGTCGTGCATTTCAAAGCAAAGACTCAACCATTGTTTCCCCCATAGCAGTGTGGAGGATTGTGTAGAAAAGTGGAAGAAATCCTAATTGAAATGCATGAAGAGTGTCTTTATAGGCACTGTGTGTGATGTTATATGTCCGGAGTGTCCTATAAGTGTTTATGTGCTAATCAACACATGAATATGGCTTTTGTTTATTCCTAGCTTTTTACGTGTCAGTCGTGTCTTTTATTTAATATCACCGTATGCTCTGATTGTCTAGAGTTTTGAAGAGCACAGTGACACCTCTTCCTTCTCTGCCTCTAAACTGGTGAGAGTCATCATGTTCGCGAGGATCTTCAGTTTGGCTCGCCTGCTCCGAGTGTCGAAGTTATGGAGGTTCTTCACAGAATGGGAACAGGTTTGTTTTTTGATTGGTGAATTCAAAATTGTTACATTGCTTCTCTAGGTACAAAATGTGTTGAATAAAGGGTACACTTGAAAAATAAATGAAAGATTTAGTTGAATGCTCAGATTGATTGCACTGGGTTTATCAGATTTACAGATTTGCACCCTTTTAACAGAGAATTGTATGAAGAGCTCGTGAGATTTATACTGTATTCCTGAGTGTTGGAAGTCATGGCAGTCCCTGGTCAAAAGTTACTTTAAAACTGTTCTAATGGTTTAAAATGATATATGGTTACAATTGGCTGGTGTTTTATTCTGAAGTGCTGATGATAGTGTGTGACTCAACATCAGTTCCACGCGTTTCTTACAGTATAGCCCAACTGTCTGTCTTTTTAGGTTTCGAATGCAAACATGGAAGCGGTGCGCCTGATCCTCCGCATTATGGGTCTGTTCTTGATGATTCTTCTTCTGTGCCACTGGAATGGATGTATTCAGTTCCTTGTTCCCGTTTTGCAAGAATTTCCTGAGCACTCTTGGGTTGTCAGGGAAAACTTGATGGTAAGAACAATGAAATCTAACTGGAAATTTCCTGAAAATGTGTGTTTAAAATTGACATTAATTTGATTAATTTAATTCATCTGCAGAGGATTCATCTTAATGTACATGCCCTTCCTGTATGACCTGAATTCAACTAGTCTATAAAACCAACCACTAATTATCAACATTATGGATCATTTTCCAATCAAGTCCAGTTCTTTTAACTGTCTGTTTTGCCACCCAATGAATGTTGTCTGAAAACAGAAATATTGGAAGATTTCTGATAATCATGTACTTAGTTCTTAAAGAACAGCTATTATACAGGTTAGGCCAGGTGAGTTCTTAAAGAACAGATGAGGCAGTTGTTTGATCACAGAAATCTGTAATTAATTGTCTAGTAGCTCTGTTCAAACAATACATTCGAGTGATAATCGGGGAAGGAACATATCTGTAGCAGTTTTTACAGACAGATTCAGTTCTGTGAAGCAGCATCTTTACTGACCGCCTCTTCTCTTCTAGAATGCCACTGTGGGAGAGCAGTACTCCATTGCAGTTTTTTGGGCACTTTCCCACATGATTGGGATCCCCTATGGCTCCGCCGAACCCCCCTCAGGTGACGTATACCTATGTTTACTGTTTTTATTTCAAACCACAGGCACGTTTGATGAAAATACATGTCATTAAACCTTCAATTGCAGATGAAAATGAGCTATGGATTGTGATGACGAGCATGGTTTCAGGAGCTTTGATGTACACAATGATGAACGGTGACACACCAGCAAAAGCCTTCAGAAGCAAAGTATGTTTCCTCTGCACTGTAAAGAAAAAGAACGATGCTTTATCTCTCATTTAAAAGTGACTGAATTTCAGGATCTTGAAGATTAACACATTAATTGTTAGTCTTGGAAATCCTGTAACTTGGATAGAGAATTAAAATTGTATAATGCTTATTATGAAAAGCTTTGTCTACATTGAATTAAAACAAAATCACACATTTGTGTATCTCTGTCTCACTGTCACATATGAGTCAGCTGGAAGACTACATGTGTCCCAGTTCCCTAGCCCTGACCCTCTTTCCCCACTAGAGGCCACCAATGTTCCCTCGCCTTTTCCTGCTCCCTTCACTGCTTTCCTTTTCTCTCTCTGTCAATTAACATTCCTCCACAGCCTTGTGCACTTCTGTTCCTGTCCTTTGTTCTCATTGGTCCTGCTCTTGTCTTCCTAGTTTCTGCTCTCCTTTATAAACCCCTCACTGCTCTCCCTGCATCACCAAGCCCTGTTCCTTGTTCTCCTGGTTCCTTGTTCTCCTGGTTCCTTGTTCTCCTGGTTCCTTGTTCTCCTTAGCTCCTTGTTCTCCTTAGCTCCTTGTTCTCCTTAGCTCCTTGTTCTCCTTAGCTCCTTGTTCTCCTTAGCTCCTTGTTCTCCTTAGCTCCTTGTCCTGTAACCCTGTCTCTCTCGCTCGCTCCCCGTCCTCCCTCTTTCGCTCTCTGTCCTGTCTTGGTCTCTATCTCTCTCTCTCTCTGTGTTCTGTATCTGTTTCTCTTGACCTCCTGGATTTCGACCTTAGCTTGTGACCTCGACTACCGCTTTACGGTCCTCCCACGAGGCAGCCGTGACAACATGACATACAGAAAACTACCCCGAGAACTACGGACTCGGATATGCAATTACTTCCAGGCCAGGCACCAGGGGAAATGGTTTGGCGAGGAGGACATTTTTAAACTGGTCTCCAGACCCTTGAGAGAGGTAGGACTGTACGTTTCGACAAGTAACATTCAAGTGATATGAGTGCTGGACCCATAATCACAAACCTTAATTACTGTAACTGAGCATACCACTGAAGACAGAACAAATGAATACAGACATTTTACACCGAAAACATGACATTATCTGATTGGTCACAAATAACAGGACTTGCTTAAGTATGCATGAAATCCGTTATACATTTCTATAAAAGCATCAATAACTAGCTATCCTGTTAAAGTGCAAACAGACGTGAGTTGTGGACACTCAAAAAAAGAAAAACTTAATGAAACGTTATCAAACAGTGAATCATGAATGCATTTTTTATTAGGTTGAAATACTGCCTTAAGCTATGCATGTAGTCCTATATCCATGAATGCTCAATCAGCAAAGCATTGATAAACTAACCACACAGCCGTTCGTAATTGTTAATAATATCCTGCTAACATTACACTAGGAAAACTACTGCCGGTGGAATTTCTACGAGATTGAATTTGCTAATTTGATCCCTTTGCTGAACACGTGTATGATAAACCGTTTTATTTCTGTTCCATCCAGGAGATTCTCAATGTCCGATGCGCCAATGTGCTGAACAGTGTCCCAATGTTCAGGAATCGGGATGCCAATTTCAGCAACGCTGTCTTGCTGAAACTGCGCAGAGAGGTTTTCCAGGAAGGGGACCTCATCACACATCCGAATGCTCCCGGAGATCGTATGTTCTTTGTCGAGCGCGGGAGAGTCCTGGTCACGACAGCCACTGTCCAGGCGGAGCTGTGTGATGGGGACTGTTTTGGAGGTGGGTTACCTAAAATTATTATTTGCATTGGATGCAAAATTAAACCGATTCATGTTTTTCTTTTATTTATTTTAGCCCGTATGTTAATGTTTCTATTATCTGCATGTGCACGTTTTGTTGAGGACACCGCTGAAATATATATATATATATATATAATTATATATTTAAATGTTTGGATTAATTGCAATAATTAATCATATCGATAAAATCATATAGAACAATTGGCAGACTGTTGATTTTATTTTCAGAGCTGTGTCTCCTGAACAAGGGCCACTGCACGGCGATGGTGCAGGCCACGAGTCTGGTTCGGCTCTACTCTCTGTCCGCTGGGAGCTTTGAGGAAGTTCTGCAAGGTTTCCCAGAGATCAGAGAGGAGCTGTATCCAACCGCACACGAGAGGCTGCGTGTTTAAGAAGTGAGTTGACAAGATCCCTTTCATCCCACGAGTCTGGCACTAAAATGAAGGCCGGAAAAAACATCTCTGACACTTC
Source organism: Amia ocellicauda (assembly GCF_036373705.1). NCBI lineage: Eukaryota > Metazoa > Chordata > Actinopteri > Amiiformes > Amiidae > Amia > Amia ocellicauda. The sequence continues at coordinate 18,084,210 of NC_089862.1, read as the reverse complement.
ACAGCTTCCTCTGAAGTGACTGTGATATTTTAATTTTCCTGTTAGATGCTGTAATTCTAGTCACTACACAATTAGTGTCCTTTAATAATGTATTTGACTGCATTTCACTTTAAGTTGAAGATTTAAGGGCACTAGCCAGCCTCCCCTCCCTGCACAAACTGGGAGCCACTCGGAATAACATTCCCATTATATCTGCAAAGCACCTGGGTTACAGTTGTGTATCTCTGTATGACCAGGTACATCTATTCCCACTATTGGTTAAATCACTGATGAGACACATGGATATGTTATGGCAATTTAAATTATTCTCGCGGTCCAGTCAAAAGCGTCTGGCGGTCCGGATTTGGCCCGCGGGCCGCCTATTGACTACCCCTGAAATACAACATGAGTTATGTAGCAACTATGGTAAAGATAAGAGTGCAAGCTTTCTGAAAAAGAGAGCTGGAATATGGCAGACCAATGACATGATCACAGGTTTTGGTATGGGTTGGATGTAGTAATTTTTTATTTTATTTTTTAAATCATGGAAGGCTCGGGTTAGTTACAGTTAAATGTAGGAAATTTAAATTTTACAAACATTATTATTATTCTAAAATGACTAAAAATAAATAAAAAGCTTTTGCTTAAAGTTCTTCTGTTCCAAAGCAACAGTGACGTTTTTGTACAGTGTCCTGGGGTACCCTGAAAGGCACTCCAAAATAAATTTTACATTTTTATGTAACGTAAATTGATATAATATATGTAGCCCAGAGTAGGGTCACAAATACATCGCAGGCAGAGACCAGGTTAAAAGAGATTACAACTTTTATTCCATCAATTAAAAGCACTTAAAAACAGACTGTAATGAAACAACTGGAGTTCAAAAGTGGAGATCCCAATCAAAAATGTATATTTAAAATAACTTAAAACAAAGTAAAACTATTACAATATAAAATAGAAATTACATATCAATTAAAAGTTGATCACATACATCAAATTCAAATTACTTTATCAATCCACCAGATTACACGGCAAGGTTATATATAATTCCTAATAAATAACTTCTAAGAAAACCACTGCACACAATTTATAAATAATCCAATATCCAAAACTTCACTCAGTGTAAAACCTGTCTAAGAAATATATATATATATATATATATATATATATATACACCGATCAGCCATAATATTATGAGCACCTGCCTAATATTGTTCTAGGTCCCCCTTTTGCCGTCAAAACAGCCCTGACCCGTCGAGGCATGGACTCCACTAGACCTCTGAAGGTGTGCTGTGGTATCTGGCACCAAGACGTTAGCAGCAGATCCTTTAAGTCCGGTTCACCACCTTTCCTTCCTTGGACACTTTTGATAGGTACTGACCACTGCAGACCGGGAACACCCCACAAGAGCTGCAGTTTTGGAGATGCCCTGACCCAGTCGTCTAGCCATCACAATTTGGCCCTTGTCAAAGTCGCTCAGATCCTTACACTTGCCCATTTTTCCTGCTTCTAACACATCAACTTTGAGGACAAAATGTTCACTTGCTGCCTAATATATCCCACCCACAGACAGGTGCCATGATAACAAGATTATCAGTGTTATTCACTTCACCTGTCAGTGGTCATAATCTTATGGCTCATCGGTGTACATATATAAATATATATATATATATATATATACACACACAACCCAATAAAGAAAATGATATACACCAAATAATCGTGTGGAATATATTTTTACCCTGCCAGATTTCTAGGAGGTGTTTTAAATAAAGCTTCTTGCTTTAATGTACAGTATTTTAAAATAGGAAGTCGACATAAATATAACAGCTTACACGGACACCTTAAAATGTAAAAACAAACTATACATGTAATCCATAGAAACTGAGAATCCATAGAAACTCTTACCAAACAGTATAGCAGCACTTCACCTCCTAGTCATCAAATCAAAGAGGATCTTGTAAACATTTGTGCCTCAGACAGATGTCTAAACAACAAAGCATCCCTGTCCAGACACCTTTGGAATGCAAGCACAGTCATCAAGGGGACAGAGAGTAAGATGAGGCTCACCAGACAAGCCGTTTGACACCCAGCACAACCCTGTCTCATCTGCAAGCATACCAAATAAAACCTCGGAAACAAAGAAGGGATGATTTCATATTTGGTAGCAAAACTACCAAAAATTACCAGTTTAATACAGGTTCTTCTCCCCCCCTAAAATTAATATCAAACGGGACAAGGGACCATGGCACTCAGACCAAATCCATTCAAAACTAAAATAACAGTGACAACCAAAAGTCAAACCATATTCAAACACATCCTATCATTTCATTAAACTATTTACAAGTGCTTTTAGCAGAAGGGCCACACAGGAGTCTCCTGGCTGGGCATTTGTATCTCTTTCAGATCAAATGAAATAAGAATTATTAATGTAAGAGCTCAGTTGGAAACTCAGCTGGAATGGAAACAATTTTTCAACATGTAGTGCATGAGTACATGTTGATTAAGGGCCACATAAGCAACAAGCCAATAATGAAAAGTACTGCCTACCACACAGAGAGCTCACCTGCTAATGTCCTTTTCCTTTTGTGATAAAACAACAAAATTACCAAAAATATGGAGAGAGGAAGATACCTCAGCACAACAAGACCAATGACGGCATCTGAAATCAATGAATAAAGAACAGAGAGCTTTGATTCATTCTTTGTGGGTTGAAGCGAAACATGCAGAATTCAGCAGAAAAGCGTCAACCAAACTTTAGCCTTCATATGTTTCTACAGTTAGAAATCACACATGTTGTGTTACTGTTTCTAGACGTGTTATTATTGGCTTATAGGAATAGTATTCAATAAGATTGTCCAGCTTTATACTGCTGTACAAAAAAAAAAGATTTTTTCCATTACTTCCTCAACCTTTCTATGTCATTTATTTTTGCTTCATTAGTGATAGCTATTATGAAAATTAATTAACTTCTGTGCAAAACAAGATTGATGAAGAAAGTATCCTACTGTTTTGGATCGTAAAAGTACTTGTGTTGTTCTTAACCATTTTAACTATTCTATGGGGTATTTACATTGCAATTCACAATTTAAATATTGTTCCTTTTCTTGGATTGAATATGGTCTTATGAAAATGTTGTGATGATATAATTGATGCATCATCTCAAACCAAATACATTAAAACCAGTCACAAATTCACAGGTTCATATTGGTAGCTGGCTGGTTTGCACTAGTTTGACTAGTGAATCCTCTGAACATTGAAAAGGTGCATTCAGATTAAAAATTATGATTGTAATTACAGACTTCAAAGATTTCATTTGGTCTGGACCACGGTCCTCTCAAAATTATACACAATTATTTTATTAGTCAGTGTAGTCAATAATGCAGCGTGTTTGTATGGTTGTTTGTTTTAAAAGTTCATCGCTAAATCATTCAATCTGAAAGTTAACTGCTTCTCAGAAATTCAACAAACTAGATTTTCGGAATTTATATTTTATAGCTATATTTATGGGTAAAACAGTATTATAAGATAATCAATAGATGTTAATACACAATCTATACAATATTAACATACAATGAATAACAACCTATAAATTATATTTTAATATTATTAACAGCTATTCATTTTATCTTAAGAACATATTGTTATATCAATATTGCAATATATGATCTGAGGATGATGTGATTCAACAGCAGAAATCATATTTTTTGTCTGATTACTATTACATCTTGTCTGTGATTGTAATTGATTACATAAATGTAAACGATTGCCTTTAAAGTGCTCCTGCCTTAACTGTTCTGGAAGGGACTTAATTCATGAAGGTTTATAACTACATTAACAATACTTGTATAGATTGTTAATCATTATCAATTAACATTATACAGATTGCTTTATCGAAAGCTATCAATGTATACGTGTTACTGGTTTATGTTGATTGAGTTTTGAACAAATAAAGCTGGTAACAGTTGAATGCAGTTGCTGCTTTAAGAGTGCTAACAAAAGCAATCAAATGTTTCCAAATCTGGGTCCAGATTACGGCAAACCCGTCCCACCTACAAGCCTCTACTCAGTGGTTGCTTTATTTCTTTGTCAGATGCTTCCTTCTACTCAAAGTCTATCCTAGTCTAATTATATTGAAGCAAGTTTTAAGAACAATTATACTATTTTAGACTCGTATTCAAATACCTCTGCATGTAATTATAATTCACCTGCAAATACTGCTCTTGAAATTGGTCTATTTAATCCTCTTATTTTCCTAAAGAAATGATAATAAATATTTTAGACATATCACCTTGTTTTATTTCTGAATGCTTTAAAAATGATCTCTTCTGAACCGGAAACTCGACAGATAAAATGTTCTGACCACCTTTTTTTAGATTTTTAGATTAATTCTTGCCTGCAAATGTTTTCCACTGTTCCAATCTTACTGTCTTATATTTCCTTTAGTGTTTCTGAGTTTCAAAATGTTTGATTTAATCAACTCTTCAAGCCTTTTTAAAACCTATCTAATGAAGTGTTGTTTTGAATATAATAGATTAGTAATTAATTACAGTTACAAGCAGGTAGATGCAGTTAAAATGAATACTTTCCAAATATGAATAAATCAGATGTCTTGCATTATAGTTTCCTTTTTATTTGTTAAACATGAATTACCATTAATCTGTTCCAGCAATACTTTGTTTCTCACTTCTTTTCTGATTCTTGAAAGTGCAAAGAGCATAAGATTACTCACCTGTATTTATATTTTCTGCTGCTTCTACTGTTAGATTTGTTCCACTTCCTTCTCCTGTGATGAACTTAGGGATCTCAATAATTGCTTTACATAAGTATTTCCCCGTATCATTTTTGGATACTTTTGAAATTGTCAATTTAGAACAATTCCTGGAAATAGAAAAAACACACTTATTCAGATTGACTTCTGTGGACCCATTTTTAATGTTATGAAAACTAGATTTAATTCGATTTCTATCCTTCCACCATTCAACTCTTATTCGTTCCAAATCCAGATCTGTTTCCCAGCAGCACAACATCTGAACGGACTCTGCCTGTCTCACTGTTATCTTGTGAGGAGACTGCATGATATTCATGTTTACATTAACATCTAAGACAAGGAAGAAAAAAAACATCAACAAAAATCCAAATAATGCTTTTATTACTGTAGTGTATATTATTGTAAGACAATTGTATATTAGTTAATTTTTTGAGGCCTAGGTTAGAATGAACAAAAGAAAACCATGTAAATCTAAGTGGATAAAAACAAATATAAAATGAACACACAGCTTATTTATCATATCATTCATCCAACCCCACCCACAGCCACAATATGCTTTAGCAACACACAATAAGTGTTATAAAGGAGAACATAGAGACCAAACAGAATTTAATTAATATATATTACAAAACCTCTATTCAGCAGAAGCTTTAAGTTTGTCATTTTAGATTTTTATGGCTGATAACTTGATGTGAAATATTGTACCCACAGTGGATACACCAGATCAACTTAATGTTTCAGTTTCAGCATTTCACTCTTCCTTTGGAGAATCCAAGATTCATACCACTAGTTGTTTCCAGTTTCTTGTCATATTTACTTTAATACATATTTAAAATATAAATAAACCACTGTCAGTACACTGTTAGTTGAAGATGTCAAAGTGTACGACACTGGTTATACAGGTCGAGATGTCTTGCAGAGACCGAACCAGAAGCACATATATAAACATATACATACGTTTGTGTGTGTGTGTGTGTGTGCAGTGTATATTGCTTGTGAATTAAAAGCATCAGCGATTCTCACCCCGGGAAATCAAAGAGGAGACATGCAGACAGCCTAGCAGGACAGTGAGCAGGTTCATTGCTGCGTTGAGGCAGTGGTGCTCAGTGCCGCATGATGGACTGAATAGACTGGACAGTGTAGGCTCTTGACAGGACTCTCTGAAGTTCAGTGATTCACACCTTCACAGACACCTTTACATTACGCTGGAGTCCATATTGACCCCGACCACTTTACATAATCAGTATGTATAGAAGAGCTGTGAAGTGACTAAAATGATCTCAAGCTCATTTATCTTCAATGGCAGCATGTGAAGACACACAGGGGTCGGTTTTAGCTGACAGACATGTTTATTCAGTAGCTGAAACAAACAAAATGAACGATATCCTCCTCATGGAGGAGCCTTCAGACTCCTGGCAGGAGTTATAAAGAAACACAATAACAAACAGAAAACATAAGAACCGCATTTTATAAATGAAGAAAACTGGCACAGGGAGTGAGTCTCAGACGCTCTGAGGCTGAACACCGGTCGAGGTGCTATGGGATCTCCCTGAAACAAACAACTGGGAGGTAAAATAAGGTGAGGCACAGCGGCAGTGAGGGAACTGATTGCTGTCTGCATCTGCAGCACAGGTGCGTATAAATACCTGGTGCAGAGCATCTAAATGAGACGCCGCTGCTAACGCTGATGCATGAAAAGCAGTGTACAGGCCCAGGCTGCACAGCACTGCAGACACTATAGCCTTGGCCAAATAAAAACTTAAGGCTATCTGAGAATAGCTAAAACAGATTACATGTGCATAAGTGAATCAATGTGTCAAAGGGTTCACCTATTTAAAGGTAGCTGTCCTGACAATCCCTTGGTCAATCTGTTAGCATACAGATTGTTCATCAGGACACACTATCGTAAATCTTTGTTATATTATGTTTCCTGTTCCTAGTTATTCAGGGGTATGAATAAATCTGGAGGGCATTGTATAAGAATAGATTTAATTATGTGAAGGCATAATTTGTATAGATATCAAGTAAGTAAATAATGTGGGGAAAATTGTTTGGTGACAATTTGCCTGTTTTTGTTGAAAATAGTTTAGTCCTTTCTTTCCAACCATTGCCATTTGGCAAATATGATACTCTGATTTTGGTATAAAAGAAACACATGTCGAAAATAATACATTGGGTCTGTGTGTGATTCCAGCAATTGAAAAGAAAGACTAATTATGATTTTGTGAAAGCATTTTCATACACAAATAAGAATAGCAGAAGAAACAGTATTTGAGTGTAGGCTATTAAACAGCAAACCTACCTGCATGCACACTGTAATATTCATACATTTTAAATAGAGGAAAGGTCTGTAAGAAATATTATATATATGAGTATTTTACCAAATTATTTTGCTTAAATAATCTGAATAAACTTTTGTGCACCATTGTGTGTACATTTAGTTGATGAGTATGTGTGTGAGTGTGTATATATAAGCATTTAAACAAGCATTCACACTTACTGGTATTCACAATACATTCACATCAAACTTAAAACATTAAGTTACCAGGTGCTTATAAAACAATAAGTTATTAACAAGGTGTCACACAAGCAGAATGACACATAAGGCTTTGGTTAACGCTGGGGGTAGTGAAATGAACACTTATGTGTATAGATTGAACAGATTCATGTGGTTAGCATAGAGTCATGTCACTGAGAATTGGCTCTACAGCTCATCTGCTAAAGGAAAGTAAATGAAAACTAGAATACGACATTAACAATTCATATTAAGAGACCAGTACTTAAAATTCAACATTTAACAACCTTCCTTTTATGAATTACTTTTCAATACAGAAAGGTATTCCAATGCTTGATCATCTGTTGCGATTATTACTAGAAGAAGCTTTATTGCCTCTTGTTCTGAGATATAAAAATATACATTTTACACGTGGTACTAGAAGACGCGCAGAGTCACCCTGTTTGCAGGGTCTGTCTGCTCTCTGGTTCAGTACAAGGATCTAATGCCTCAGACTCATTCTGGTCAGGATTGGAAACTTCTGGTTCTCCTACTTTTGAAGCTGAAAAACAATCAATCATGTATTCAGTGTTTGATAACTGAGCTCAATTGTAGTTGAAGAAAATGCTGCACACACCTCAGCATTATTTTATTTGCACTTTACCTTAATATCCATGTGCTGCATATAGATTTGCATGTTATAGTTTTTGTATTGATACAGACTTGTGTTAATATGATTATGATTTGATTGTTGCAGATTAAGTCATAAGGCTGTGATCAGTAACCATTTGACTTTCTTCATCCCTCTGCTCCAGTAGAAAACAGCCATCAACAGGAAGAGGAAGGGGAGGCATCTCAGCACTTATGACCCTGACCACTCCACGCTACTGCTGCTGGTGTCTGTAACCACTGAAGGGGCTGGGGCTCAAAGGGTGAAATAGTATTGAGTGCTAAAAATCCTCCATATTGAGGAATTTAAGATGAGGAATGCTATGTGACTAACTCTGTCCTTAATGTTGTCTGTACTTGACGTTCTTTTAGGACAAACAAGTATCCAGAATGTCTGTTTTCTCTGTGGTTCTCAAGAGAAACCGTCAAAATATTCTCGGACTGCTCCTCATGGTGTGTGTTAAGATAATGGACATAACTCCCTGTCTGCCCAGCAACAAGATCTGTAATGCTGTAATATGTCCTAAAGAGACTGATATGTCTGAAGAGATTGGAAGAGTGTCCGTCGCATCATGTACTATATCATATAAATATGTGTGTGTGTGGAAAGTGCCTTTGAGAAAACTGCTTCCGTAGAGACTGTCTCTATGGGCATTTTTCTCCCGAGCTGCTTGTATTCGCAATAAACTTCTATCTTCACATATTTCTGGTTCATCAGTCTGACTTATTGAGAAAGATCCATACACAGATAAAAGTTGGATTCAACACCACTAAATAAACAAACGAAAAATCAGACTTCTGCCTCAGAGTACATGCATTCATGTCAATCCAGTATTGATCTTTTATGTTTATTGCTGCTGTTGCTGCATGTATCTCCAACAAACCAACATATGATTACAAGAGACACTTTGTAAGTGAGTTGAAGGAATATACTAGTTTTCACAATAACATATTTCTTGTATTGTAGTCCACTTAAACTCACAAGAATGTATAGGTCAGATGGAGATGGATTCAGGCGATGTTTGTATCTATTAAAGAAAAACAAATATTGGTAAAGATGTCTTAACCTTTGTTTGCAAATAATGTGTACATTGTGTGGATATATAGAGTTCAGCATGTACCTGTATTGCAAGTGCTTATAAAGGATATTGAATTTTAAACCCAGGAAGAACTCCCTTTTCTTTAGACTAATGCGTTAATAACCAGTTAATGGGTTGACTTGACATCACTGCTCTGTCAATACGTGTCAAAACTACCCATTAACGTAATTGGTATGTGCCATACAACAGTAAGTGTTATATTGCACAGTTGGCTTTAGAAAATGTCCAATAAGGAGTATAATTCAAATAGAAACTCTGTTTTTAATTGTATTTATTTCTTACAGTCCAGTCCTGCAGTGGACTACAGATGCTTCTTTAAGTTCCTGGGAAATGCTTATTTAATTATTTACAGCACCTGTGCAGAAACAGTTGTGATTGTTGTGTTTTTATTAGTGACACGTGTCAAGTGTTGTCACTAGATAGCTGCCAGTTTGTCTGAATAGATCGATCTTTAAGAGCAGTCAGTACACTGAAATGACAAGGAGAACTTCCTGTGGGAGCAGGAAGCAGGTGAAGGACTCCCATGTTGTGTAATGGCCTTGAGTGTGGACACCGTCCTCCCAGGCTCAGAGCACTTCTGTACGATCATTACTTCACAGCCTCTTCTGTCCACAATTCTCCCAGTGCAACTACAGCACAGCTCACATGGTACTGCTGCGCAAAGTTACCTCTGATACTTCGTTATGGAGGCCTGAGCCCATCTTTCTTTGCAGTGGAAGAACTATCGAACAATCCAGTACTTATAGTCAGAAATAAAACCACATTTGATTGTTGATTTGTTTCAACTTTATTTTACCTTATGTTTGATTCCAAGGTTAAAGTAGCATTAACTGCATTTATTCTCAATACATAACTTTCTTCATACTTAAAAAGTAATTTTAATATAAAGGCTCAATTAATAAAATCGAAACCTTATTGTCCTATAATGTCCTTAAAATGTTTTAAACTCCAACCAAAAACATTGCTTCAGTTTAAAAACATTTTGATACATGCAAGATAAAATGTCACATCTACATTTCCATGATTAGTCTAAAGTGTGGAATATACTGTGTACAGGTATAAGTATAATGAGACCCTTACACTTGAGTTAAAGTCCTCATCAACAATTGAACATCTACACCCACGATAAAAAGTCCAAGATGATCAACACTCAAACCAAGATTTGCAAACAATCAGTAATCTGTGTCATTAAATGAGAAAGCAAAAACATTATAGATGTGAGTATTCATTTTCTCTGATATGTGTTTTCCGTTTGTCTGTCATGCATCAAAATTTGTCTTCCTCAGAGGGGGCCAGCTCACAATCAAGACACTCGTTCCCTCTCATTCTCAGTGCTAAAAATAATTAAAACACACACACATATACAAAGATTTCAAACAAGACATATATTTGCATGTGAAATTAATTTGGCAATAGTGTGTGCAATATTTAATTCTTTTTATATTAAACCCCAAAACTATTCAATTCTTACCACCACTTTAAAAGCAATAGGTAAAAAATGATTAAAGGTAATATGTGCAAACATGCCTCAAAGTATTAATTTAATGTTAAGGGAACTGTATTAACAATTATTAAAGTTAAGTTTAATTATGATAATGGTGTAATGCTTATACCAGTCTAAAGGGGGCTGATAACACCATGACACCTCTATAAAGTCTACGTAATATGTCATGAGGCGGAACAACTTGTCCATGCGTCATAATAGGTCCATAATTATTCATAGCATTTGCCCTAGCATTATGACGTCACAGAGAGAGCCGCATTGCAATACAGCGTTATCTGATCAAGACACAGCTTCGCGAGACAGATCGTCGTCGCCTTCGCCGAGGATAACATCGCAGATGAACAGATCCCTCCTGACGGGTCCGAACAACGAAACGATGACACGCGGCTGGAGATCGCTATTTCTGCCCCGAGTGACCAAGCAGTCCCTGCATGTGTATGGGAGTGAGGCCGCGGTGCAGAAAGAGTGTGACCGCCAGAGAGAGACCAGCTCATGGGTGATTCACCCCTTCAGCGCCATCAGGTAGGGCCGGGCAACGCGCTCCGCCCACAGAGAACCGTGTTTTTCCATGTCAATTATCTGCTGATAACATGCAGTTTGTGTGTTTCCCATGTCATAGATCTATGCAGTATGTAGATTTCAATGAGTAGACATTTCTTCAGTTTGCAGTAGGAGGCGCAATCCCGCATCTATGCAACAGGAAACGCTGTAACTCAGGTCTTTAGTTGTATTTCTGAGCCGCACCTTTAGTTTTTTCTCTGATATTGCGTATTTGCAGGAAAGCGGCAACAAAACGGCAGAAGACACATTTTCTTCTGTACTGTCGGTTTTTATCTGTTTTCCTTTCAAAAACGAGCCGCGATGTGAATGAACTCGCTGCACCGAATACAGTATTTCTGGAGTCAATCGTCCCATTTTTAACAGGACACTCACGGACGTTTAATTATAATAAACTAAATAACACGCTGACCGCTAATCAGACCAGGTGGTCCATAGGCTGAACGCTGTGTCGTTTAGGTTCGTTGATCTATAATGTTGATCCATATTGACTGTCACTCTCACAATGTACGGGTAGAGTCACTGCGCCTGCGCTGTAGCCAATCAGAGCGCTGCACTGCTCGAGTTCCAGCGCACGGGGGCGGGATCCGGGCCAAGATGGCTGCGCCCATGTGCCGGCGTGTCTCTCCCAAACAGAAAGGAAAACGCGAGAAACACTGTGATTATACGTGTGTCATACATGTCAGCAGAGTGGAAATGAGCAGTACAGCCTCCTACAGCACTGCGGGGGAGTAAAGCAGTCGAAAGCGCCCTGAACTGACACCGGACATCAGCTGTCAATGAAGATCGCCTTGTCACGCGTGATTTGCATCAAATAAGATCGGTTTCAACTGACCAGCTGCAGACGACTCATACACTGTTTATCTCCCTTTTTGCAGGAATTACTACATCTTGCTGATGCTGGTGCTGACATTTCTCAACCTTCTTGCGATCCCCATCGGAATCGCCTTTCTGGATTCGGAGCACCACTTCCGCGCCTGGGAGATCTTCAACCTCTTCTCGGACACGGTCTTCGTGCTGGATATTCTCGTCAACTTTCGGATGGGTGTCATCACGGATCAGGTAGCAGAGTTGTTAACCACTGGTGCTAAAAATGGGACAAATGTGTAGAGTTTTACATTCGTGGGCAAAATGATGGGGTCCCTGCAACTCCTACTCAGGTGCCACAGAGAAAGGAGACTTTACTCAAATGCTTGGCAAAAGTTCACTAAAATGAAACTGTGGGTACATTTTATTGGCAGTTTACATTAAATGAAAAAGAAAAATATTTCTGGAGAATTAACATGGAGATGTTCGTTACTGGTCAACACATGTGTTAGCTTTGTATCTGTAGATACATTCTCACTCTTTCTTTCTTTCTCTTGCTTTAGAAAGTGATTTTGCAGCCAAAGGAAATCCGGCACCACTACTTGAAAAGTTGGTTCGCCTTGGATTTGATTTCTGCCTTTCCTCTGGATTACATCATCCTAATCGCAAAGGTAATGGAATGTCTTCTGGGATTATTTACGAGTTATTATATTGTTTGCTTGTATAAGTGTCCATCCCCCTGGTGATAGCAATCCTAATGTGTAAGCAATCGCCTCCAAAATCAAGTACACAGTTAAGTGTAGTGATTCACAGGATTTCAGGATTAATTCAGCAGTTTCTAGAGTGAACCTGTGCTGGGTCGTGCATTTCAAAGCAAAGACTCAACCACTGTTTCCCCAATAGCAGTGTGGAGGATTGTGTAGAAAAGTGGAAGAAATCCTAATTTAAATGCATGAAAAGTGTCTTTATAGGCACTGTGTGTGATGTTATGTGTCCGGAGTGTCCTATAAGTGTTTATGTGCTAATCAACACATGAATATGGCTTTTGTTTATTCCTAGCTTTTTACGTGTCAGTCGTGTCTTTTATTTAATATCACACCGTATGCTCTGATTGTCTAGAGTTTTGAAGAGCACAGTGACACCTCTTCCTTCTCTGCCTCTAAACTGGTGAGAGTCATCATGTTCGCGAGGATCTTCAGTTTGGCTCGCCTGCTCCGAGTGTCGAAGTTATGGAGGTTCTTCACAGAATGGGAACAGGTTTGTTTTTTGATTGGTGAATTCAAAATTGTTACATTGCTTCTCTAGGTACAAAATGTGTTGAATAAAGGGTACACTTGAAAAATAAATGAAAGATTTAGTTGAATGCTCAGATTGATTGCACTGGGTTTATCAGATTTACAGATTTGCACCCTTTTAACAGAGAATTGTATGAAGAGCTCGTGAGATTTATACTGTATTCCTGAGTGTTGGAAGTCATGGCAGTCCCTGGTCAAAAGTTACTTTAAAACTGTTCTAATGGTTTAAAATGATATATGGTTACAATTGGCTGGTGTATTATTCTGAAGTGCTGATGATAGTGTGTGACTCAACATCAGTTCCACGCGTTTCTTACAGTATAGCCCAACTGTCTGTCTTTTTAGGTTTCGAATGCAAACATGGAAGCGGTGCGCCTGATCCTCCGCATTATGGGTCTGTTCTTGATGATTCTTCTTCTGTGCCACTGGAATGGATGTATTCAGTTCCTTGTTCCCGTTTTGCAAGAATTTCCTGAGCACTCTTGGGTTGTCAGGGAAAACTTGACGGTAAGAACAATGAAATCTAGCTGGAAATGTCCTGAAAATGTGTGTTTATAATTGACATTAATTTGATTAATCTGCAGAGGATTCATCTTAATGTACATGCCCTTCCTGTATGACCTGAATTCAACTAGTCTATAAAACCAACCACTAATTATCAACATTATGGATCATTTTCCAATCAAGTCCAGTTCTTTTAACTGTCTGTTTTGCCACCCAATGAATGTTGTCTGAAAACAGAAATATTGGAAGATTTCTGATAATCAAGTACTTAGTTCTTAAAGAACAGCTATTATACAGGTTAGGCCAGGTGAGTTCTTAAAGAACAGATGAGGCAGTTGTTTGATCACAGAAATCTGTAATTAATTGTCTAGTAGCTCTGTTCAAACAATACATGCGAGTGGTAATCGGGGAAGGAACAGATCTGCAGCAGTTTTCACAGACAGATTCAGTTCTGTGAAGCAGCATCTTTACTGACCGCCTCTTCTCTTCTAGAATGCCACTCTGGGAGAGCAGTACTCCGTTGCTGTTTTTCGGGCGCTTTCCCACATGATTGGCATCTCCTATGGCTCCGCCGAACCCCCCTCAGGTGACGAATACCTATGTTTACTGTTTTGATTTCAAACCACAGGCACGTTTGATGAAAACACATGTCATTAAACCTTCATTTGATATCTTGCAGATGAAACTGAGCTATGGATTGTCATGACGAGCATGGTTTCAGGAGCTTTGATGTACACAATGATGGTCGCCAGCATAGCAGCAATGATGACCAACGGCGACGCACCAGCAAAAGCCTTCAGAAGCAAAGTATGTTTCCTCTGCACTGTAAAGAAAAAGAACAATGCTTTATCTCTCATTTAAAAGTGACTGAACTTCAGGATCTTGAAGATTAACACATTCATTGTTACAGTTTTGGAAATCCTGTAATTTGGATAGAGAATTTAAATTGTATAATGCTTATTATGAAAAGCTTTGTCTACATTGAATTTTAAAAATCACACATTTGTGTATCTCTCTGTGTCACTGTCACAGATGAGTCAGCTGGAAGACTACATGACGTACAGAAAGCTACCCCGAGAACTACGGACTCGGATATGCAATTACTTCCAGGCCAGGCACCAGGGGAAATGGTTTGACGAGGAGGACATTTTTAAACTGGTCTCCAGACCCTTGAGAGAGGTAGGACTGCATGTTTCGACAAGTAACATTCAAATGATATGACTGCTGGACCCATAATCACAAACCTTAATTACCGTAACTGAGCATACCACTAAAGACAGAACAAATGAATACAGACATTTTACACCGAAAACATGACATTATCTGATTGGTCACAAATAACAGGACTTGTTTAAGTATGCATGAAATCCGTGATACATTTCTATAAAAGCATCAATAACTAGCTATCCTGTAAAAGTGCAAACAGACGTGAGTTGTGGACACTCAGAAAAAAAAAAAAAAACGTAATGAAAAGTTATCAATCAGTGAATCATGAATGCATTTTTTATTAGGTTGAAATACTGCCTTAAGCTATGCATGTAGTCCTATATCCATGAATGCTCAATCAGCAAAGCATTGATAAACTAACCACACAGCCTTTCGTAATTGTTAATAATATCCTGCTAACATTACACTTGGAAAACTACTGCCGGTGGAATTTCTACGAGATTGAATTTGCTAATTTGATCCCTTTGCTGAACACGTGTATGATAAACCGTTTTATTTCTGTTCCATCCAGGAGATTCTCAATGTCCGATGCGCCAATGTGCTGAACAGTGTCCCAATGTTCAGGAATCGGGATGCCAATTTCAGCAACGCTGTCTTGCTGAAACTGCGCAGAGAGGTTTTCCAGGAAGGGGACCTCATCACACATCCGAATGCTCCCGGAGATCGTATGTTCTTCGTCGAGCGCGGGAGAGTCCTGGTCACGACAGCCACTGTCCAGGCGGAGCTGTGTGATGGGGACTGTTTTGGAGGTGGGTTACCTAAAATTATTATTTGCATTGGATGCAAAAATAAACACTCCCTAGATTCATGTTTTTATTATTTTTGATTTTTTTTTGTATATTATTTCTATTATCTGCATATGCATGTTTTGTTCAGGACACCCCTTTTATATATTTAAAGGTTTTGATTAATTACAATACTTAATCGTATCAATAAAATCATATAGAACAATTGACCTCTTGGAATCTGCATTTTGGAGGAATCATGACTGAAATAAATGATCTGGAAAGTGAATACATCAGAGCACTGTGTGTAGTGTGCACAGTAGTGGCTTTCAAGGCTGTTAACGGCAGACTGTTGATTTTATTTTCAGAGCTGTGTCTCCTGAACAAGGGCCACTGCACGGCGATGGTGCAGGCCACGAGTCTGGTTCGGCTCTACTCTCTGTCCGCTGGGAGCTTTGAGGAAGTTCTGCAAGGTTTCCCAGAGATCAGAGAGGAGCTGTATCAAACCGCACACGAGAGGCTGCGTGTTTAAGAGGTGAGTCGACAAGATCCCTTTCATCCCACGAGTCTGGCACTAAAATGAAGGCCAGAAAAACATCTCTGACACTTCACAGCTTTCTCTGAAGTGACTGTGATATTTTAATTTTCCTGTTAGATGCTGTAATTCTAGTCACTACACAATTAGTGTCCTTTAATAATGTATTTGACTGCATTTCACTTTAAGTTGAAGATTTAAGGGCACTAGCCAGCTTCCCCTCCCTGCACAAACTGGGAGCCACTCAGAATAACATTCCCATTATATCTGCAAAGCACCCGGTTTACAGTTGTGTATCTCTGTATGACCAGGTACATCTATTCCCACTATTGGTTAAAACACTGATGAGACACATGGATATGTTATGGCACTGACCACGACTTTTGATAATGATTATTTGGTATTTCTATGCTGGCCAGTTTCTACTGAGGTAAATACAGTGGCAATAACTGGGGGAGCAATGATTGTATAAGAATCCCTTCATCTTTCAGTTTTTTTTGTTTTTGTTTGTTTATTTGAACTTCAGTAATTAGTGTTTTTTTTTGTTTTTGTTTTAGAATCTCAAATGGGACATGACCATCAGTCAGACATGAATAACTTGTAAGAGGAGGCTATAGTGAAAATGTACATCTGATTTATAATTTGACAATGGATTCGTTAAAGTACCTGTAAGTGCAGAAATAATTACGCATACCTGGATTGATGAGGTGTAGGCCAGTAGAATCACAATTTGAGAAGAATGTACAAGCTGCACACTCAATAGCTCCGATGCAGAATCATTCAATAAACCAACATCAATGATGCTGAGAAAAACTGGTTTATAAAGTGTAACAGGTAATCACATACAGGTGTAGGCCTATGGATCTAATTCACAAGACATTCAACATTTTCATTTAATAATCAAACTCATTGTCATTTACATTATGGCAAATTAATCAAAATAGCAAAACCAAGAGACTACCATAATGGTACAGTAAATACAAGCGATACAGACTATTTACAAGTCATCAGTACGACAATAAGATACATATTCCATTCACAAGAAGCACTTCAAATTGAACTCCATGTTTAGACCGAAGGGCAACAGTCCTCAGCCTATGGATCCAAGCCACCTCTCGTCTCAGCAAGAGATGATCAGAGTCACTCCTCTCTTGGGCGGAGACGCCTCGTCTGTCCCTATGTAGCGCAGGGACCAAACGGACAGATTGTTCTCTACGAAATGCACCGTCACTGGGTGTGTGATGTTCCTGCATCGTCCAGTACTACGATGTGCTGCGATGCGCACTTTGAGTTCACATTTTCTTACAACACGTGCTCTGGCACAAGGACATGGCAGTAGATAAATAACCCCCTTAGTGGAGCAGGATACGACTCCTTTACTGGGAATCTGTTTGCCCGAGTGGGTGTTTAAAGTATCTACATTTATAAGTGCCACTGAGCACAAGAGTTACATTATAGTTGGCATCCAGGAGCGGGGCATGTCTGCGTTGCTGTGGCACTGGCAGAGGGGCGAGTCCGATCTGACCAAGGAGTCCTTTAGGTTACGTCCACGTGAATATACTACTAGAGGGGATCTGAAAATGTTACTGATACTACTACCTGTCTGTAGAATGTGCCAATGTTTGTGAAGGATACCTCTGATACCGTCGGCACATTTACAATAGCGAGTGGAGAAGATACAAGGATGTGTTTTTCTGAGTATGTCTGGAACAACTCGTCTGTAGATCTTGAATCTTGACTGCGTTATTTATCTGGGTATCAATGTAACCTCTCTTGAAACTTAGACTTCATTTCTGCCATATTTCTCTAAAAAACTGTCTTTTGGCAGAAATGAAGTCTAAGTTTCAAGAGAGGTTACAAAGATGCCCAGATAAATAATGTGGTCTAGAAGATTCAGGATAAATCTTCTCCACTCGCTATTGTAAATGTGCCGACGGTATCAGAGGTATCCTTCACAAACATTGGCACATTCTACAGACAGGTAGTAGTATCGGTAACATTTTCAGATCCCCTCTAGTAGTATATTCACGTGGACGTAACCTAAAGGACTCCTTGGTCAGATCGGACTCGCCCCTCTGCCAGTGCCACCGCAACGCAGACATGCCCCGCTCCTGGATGCCAACTATAATGTAACTCTTGTGCTCAATGGCACTTAAAAATGTAGATACTTTAAACACCCACTCGGGCAAACAGATTCCCAGTAAAGGAGTGGTATCCTGCTCCACTAACGGGGTTATTTATCTACTGCCATGTCCTTGTGCCAGAGCACGTGTTGTAAGAAAATGTGAACTCAAATTGCGCATCGCAGCACATCGTAGTACTGGACGATGCAGGAACATCACACACCCAGTGACGGTGCATTTCGTAGAGAACAATCTGTCCGTTTGGTCCCTGTGCTACATAGGGACAGACGAGGCGTCTCCGCCCAGGAGAGGAGTGACTCTGATCATCTCTTGCGGATACGAGAGGTGGCTTGGATCCATAGGCTGAGGACTGTTGCCCTTCGGTCTAAACATGGAGTTCAATTTGAAGTGCTTCTTGTGAATGGAATATGTATCTTATTGTTGTACTGATAACTTGTAAATAGTCTGTATCGCTTGTATTTACTGTACCATTATGGTAGTCTCTTGGTTTTGCTATTTTGATGAATTTTCTATAATGTAAATGACAATGAGATTGAGTATTAAATGAAAATATTGAATGTCTTGTGAATTAGTTCCTGCACAAGATGTTGATTTACCTACACCTGTATGTGATCAACTGAGACATAACAGGTATTCTCAGCATCTCCTCAAGATCCTGACGAAGGCAGCTTGTCTGACGCAATGTTGGTTTATTCAATTATTCTGCATCGGAGCTGTTGAGTGTGCGGCTTATTAGCAACATGTTAATAAAATTAAAAATGAGGCCAATACATTTTTGTTTGTTTTCTCTCGTGTCAATTCCCGGGCTCCATAATTAACATTTCACATGTTATTATTAATGTCTTTTGGCGTATTATATTCCAGGCTCTGGAACACACCGAGTCAGAACATTGCGTGCTGCGCATCCTTTATTTTTAGGACAATGGCTTATATAGCACATCTTACAAAACATATGCAGGGGTCACTAACAAAGCAATTGAAAATTAACCAAAGAAATATAGAAATATTGAAATATTGCCACATTGCTGGTCTCTATCCAAAGACAGACTGAGGCCAGGCATTGTTTGTACTCATAGAGGTGGAAGGTGGTCGTGGGGGGAAGTTGCTCTTCATACTCATCTGGGTGGCACCATAGAGACCCCATTGCCCAGCCCTTCCTGCAGTTTCTGGAGTAAACGGGTAGCCAAGTAGCTGCGCGCGTTACAGGGCTCTTCCTCAATGGCAGCTCACATCAGGGGGAGGGTTGTGGATCTTCCACTCTAGGTCCACAAGAAGCTGATGAATGCGGCTCTTATCCACTGAAGAAGGCCCATCCCTGGAGCAGGCCACCGCATGTATGCTAGAGGGTTCAGCCACAGAGATGAAGTTTTCTGGCCTCTCCATTTCTTTCTCGTCCTCCTCCACACACTCTTGGTGCCCCATCACCACCCAGCGCAGCCAGTCGTAGTTCTATTCCAGTGTTATAGGGGTGGACGTTGCCTGCTCCTCTGGCGTCTTCTGCTCTTTGTCTCTTCCTGGATCTGCTTGCGAATGTCCTCCTCTGCTTGCCCTGAGTAGCCTGATCACAAGGGAAGGGAGCTGGAGGGGGGGTGTCCTATCAATGAAGGGTTATCATGTTTGTAACTGCTGTGAAGACACTGCTGACACTAGTGTAGTTATTCCAAATTTATATTAAGCTTTTTTCCAAATGGAAAATTGGGACCAGTAACACTTTACTAAGTACATGTTATATATCTAAATACATATATTAGTAACTTCATGTGTAACCAACATTCATGAAAAACCGGTAGTTACAAATGTTAGAATTGTGTACTTATACATATGGTTTGTATGATGGATTCAAAAACACGTAGACTGCAGTATACAAGACGACGGAAGACTGCAACAAAGTCACTGTCTAACAATTAAGAATTCTGAATCTGATAGTAATGAGATGCTGCCATTGCATGTTGAACATAATGAAACGGAACAAATACGACATGAGTTATGTAGCAACCATGGTGAAGATTAGAGTGCAAGCTTTCTGAAAAAGAGCTGGAATGTGGCAGACCAATGACATGATCACACAGAGCCGTTTCTAGGCACAAGTGAAGTGACAAAAGTGGCTGCTTTGGCCCCCATCCACTAGGGGGGCCACTAGAGAAAACTAATTAATACATTGAATAAGTTTTCAATTATTTTCTATAATTGATCACAGTAATTCGTTTTCAGATTGGATTTTATGTTAGATCATGGAATCAAACATTAGTTGTTCTAGAAGCCTATCAATTTGGTTTTGGTATGGGTTGGATGTAGTAATTTCTTATTTAATTTTTTTAATCAAGGAAGGCTCGGTCTAGTTACAGTTAAATGTAGGAAATTTAAATTTTACAAACATTATTATTATTCTAAAATGACTAAAAATGAATAAAAAGCTTTCGCTTAAAGTTCTTCTGTTCCAAAGCAACAGTGACGTTTTTGTACAGTGTCCTGGGGTACCCTAAAAGGCACTCCAAAATAAATTTTACATTTTTATGTAACGTAAATTAATATAATATATGTAGCCCAGAGTAGGGTCACATACATGGCAGGCAGAGACCAGGTTAAAAGAGATTACAACTTTTATTCCATCAATTAGAAGCACTTAAAAACAGACTGTAATGAAACAACTGGAGTTCAAAAGTGTAGATCCCAATCAAAATGTTGTATTTAAAATAACTAAAAACAAAGTAACACTATTACAATATGAAATAGAATTTATTTATCAATTAAAAGTTGATCACATACATCAAATGCAAATTACTTTATCAATCCACCAGATTACACGGCAAGGTTATATATAATTCCTAATAAATAACTTCTAAGAAAACCACTGCACAAAATTTATAAATAATCCAATATCCAAAACTTCACTCAGTGTAAAACCTAAGAAATATATATATATATATATATATATATATATATATATACACCGATCAGCCATAACATTATGACCACCTGCCTAATATTGTTTTAAATAAAGCTTCTTGCTTTAATGTACAGTATTTTAAAATAGATAAATACACTCACCTAAAGGATTATTAGGTGCATTATCCTGCTGGAAGTAGCCATCAGAGGATGGGTACATGGTGGTCATAAAGGGATGGACATGGTCAGAAACAATGCTCAGGTAGGCCGTGGCATTTAAACGATGCCCAATTGGCACTAAGGGGCCTAAAGTGTGCCAGGAAAACATCCCCCACACCATTACACCACCACCACCAGCCTGCACAGTGCTAACAAGGCATGATGGATCCATGTTCTCATTCTGTTTACGCCAAATTCTGACTCTACCATCTGAATGTCTCAGCAGAAATCAAGACTCATCAGACCAGGCAACATTTTTCCAGTCTTCAACTGTCCAATTTTGGTGAGCTTGTGCAAATTGTAGCCTCTTTTTCCTATTTGTAGTGGAGATGAGTGGTACCCGGTGGGGTCTTCTGCTGTTGTAGCCCATCCGCCTCAAGGTTGTACGTGTTGTGGCTTCACAAATGCTTTGCTGCATACCTCGGTTGTAACGAGTGGTTATTTCAGTCAAAGTTGCTCTTCTATCAGCTTGAATCAGTCGGCCCATTCTCCTCTGACCTCTAGCATCAACAAGGTATTTTCGCCCACAGGACTGCCGCATACTGGATGTTTTTCCCTTTTCACACCATTCTTTGTAAACCCTAGAAATGGTTGTGCGTGAAAATCCCAGTAACTGAGCAGATTGTGAAATACTCAGACCGGCCCGTCTGGCACCAACAACCATGCCATGCTCAAAATTGCTTAAATCACCTTTCTTTCCCATTCAGACATTCAGTTTGGAGTTCAGGAGATTGTCTTGACCAGGACCACACCCCTAAATGCATTGAAGCAACTGCCATGTGATTGGTTGGTTAGATAATTGCATTAATGAGAAAATGAACAGGTGTTCCTAATAATCCTTTAGGTGAGTGTATGTCATGTTTAGTCTCGATGGAAAAGGCATTCAACCAAATGAACGACTAAGTAAAAGAAGACTAGCTTTTACATTTTTACTTCAATCTCTTAAATAATGGACTAAACAAACCCTAATCACCATCACTGGCACAATGCTCTCCCTCTTAGGAGGACAAGAGGACCCCTAGTGCCCAAGAGAAGGAGGACACTGTGACAGCCCTTAAATGGTCACAAATGAATATTCTTTTTAAATTCACCGATTACAATTTACTGAGATTGAAACCCTGCCTAGCACGTGTATGTCTGAGGTCCAAAAGGGGGATTCTAAAAGATAACACAATCCAAAACAGTTAAACAACTACAGCAGCTGGGAACTAAAAGCTAAACCTTTACGATGTCAAAACATGCCATATTGTTTAATATACTTGGCAACCAAGTCCTCAAGTCGACACCGTCTACCAGGCCTCCCCGCTATTGAACTCTGCCTAACTGAACCCCAGTAAACCACACAGGTAGTAAACTTTGTGTACTATTCAAGCATTAGGTAAGTCACAGTTACATAAAACCTAGTTGCGTATGGGCTCGAAGTGTAGCAACAGGTAGCGTTAAAATTTAATTTAATTTTATCTTACATGCTTTGTGCCTCGAGTGAAACTTGAGTATTAGATAGATCTCTCTCTCTCTCTCTCTTTTAATCCATCCACCCTGCTTTTCTCCCTCCTACTTTTACCATTACGTGTTGTCCATTTACATTTTAGTAAAAAAACATATATCCTATTTGTCAATTCATGCAGATCAACCTCACCGCTAATCTGAATTCGTATTAGTAAAGTATTGTGGTAACTTGCGTATCAACTCGGTCTCGTTTCAGATAATTTGACCGCTGTGGGTTGTATGTGCGGAAACTCCTGGGCCAATCGAAAGTACTTACTAATTAAACAATAACTGTAATGATAAATTAAAACAATTTGTCCATTGCAACAT
The DNA here is from genome assembly GCF_036373705.1 of Amia ocellicauda. Classification (NCBI taxonomy): domain Eukaryota; kingdom Metazoa; phylum Chordata; class Actinopteri; order Amiiformes; family Amiidae; genus Amia; species Amia ocellicauda. The sequence continues at coordinate 18,060,975 of NC_089862.1, read as the reverse complement.
TTTGGCTGTATCTTATCAGATCAGCATCCTATCATTTCATTAAACTATTTAAGTGCTTTAAGCAAAGGGCCACACAGGAGTCTCCTGGCTGGGCATTTGTATCTCTTTCAGATCAAATGAAATCAGAATTATTAATGTAAGAGCTCAGTTGGAAACTCAGCTGGAATGGAAACAATTTTTCAACATGTAGTGCATGAGTACATGTTGATTAAGGGCCACATAAGCAACAAGCCAATAATGAAAAGTATTGCCTACCACACAGAGAGCTCACCTGCTAATGTCCTTTTCCTTTTGTGATAAAACAACAAAATTACCAAAAATATGGACAGAGGAAGATACCTCAGCACACCAAGACCAATGACGGCATCTGAAATCAACGAATAAAGAACAGAGAGCTTTGATTCATTCTTTGTGGGTTGAAGCGAAACATGCAGAATTCAGCAGAAAAGCGTCAACCAAACTTTAGCCTTCATATGTTTCTACAGTTAGAAATCACACATGTTGTGTTACTGTTTCTAGACGTGTTATTATTGGCTTACAGGAATAGTATTCAATAAGATTGTCCATCTTTATACTGCTGTACAAAAAAATAGATTTTTTCCATGACTTCCTCAGCCTTCCTATGTCATTTATTTTTGCTTCATTAGTGATAGCTATTATGAAAATTAATTAACTGCTGTCCAAAACAAGATTGATGAAGAAAGTATCCTACTGTTTTGGATCGTAAAAGTACTTGTGTTGTTCTTAACCATTTTAACTATTATATGGGGTATTTACATTGCAATTCACAATTTAAATATTGTTCCTTTTCTTGGATTGAATATGGTCTTATGAAAATGTTGTGATGATATAATTGATGCATCATCCCAAACCAAATACATTAAAACCAGTCACAAATTCACAGGTTCATATTGGTAGCTGGCTGGTTTGCACTAGTTTCACTAGTGAATCCTCTGAACATTGAAAAGGTGCATTCAGATTAAAAATTATAATTGTAATTACAGACTTCAAAGATTTCATTTGGTCTGGACCACAGTCCTCTCAAAATTATACACAATTATTTTATTAGTCAGTGTAGTCAATAACGCAGCGTGTTTGTATGGTTGTTTGTGTAAAAAGTTCATCGCTAAATCATTTGTAGAACCGTGTGGGAAATAAGTGGAGAAGTCACGGATATAAAGCAAATAGAACTTTAATCGAGCCGCTCGGAAGCCCCACGTCGGGAATAATTCCTTCAGTGAGACTTAATGTTTACACACATGAGTACAGCTTTATAGGAAAATGACGTAACATCTTATGGCCGTTCATCCAATCAGAAGATACAGGTCCGGGTCCGTTTACGATCTGTCCTCCCGTGAAGAGGTGATGGATAAAAAAAGCAGATGTCTGTCTTTGATGTGCACTAGGAAGATGCGATCCCATGGTCGTCATTTACCTAGTGTCAATCGCTCATTAACAGAAACGGCACTGTGTGATCTTTCATTACTGACAGGAGTTTCTAACAAATCAACCTTGTTGACCCTTTACTTGTCCTGCTAAATCTAATCCACTCAGTCTGTATACAAACTACTTAATGATGCTAGTATTAATATAAAACATTATATAATTATCACAAAACACTTTCTTCAACTTCCTATACAGTCTTCATCATTCAATCTGAAAGTTAACTGCCTCTCAGAAATTGAACAAACTAGATTTAAGGCATTCATATTTTATAGTTATATTTATAACAGTATTATAAGATCATCAATAGAAGTTAATACACAATCTATACAATATTAACATGCAATGAATAACAACCTATAAATTATATTTTAATATTATTAACAGCTATTAATTTTATCTTAAGAACATATTGTTATATCACTATTGCAATATATGATCTGAGGAAGATGTGATTCAACAGCAACATTTTAATTATTTGTCTGATTACTATTACATCTTGTCTGTGATTGTAATTGATTACATAAATGTAAACGATTGCCTTTAAAGTGCTCCTGCCTTAACTGTTCTGGAAGGGACTTAATTCATGAAGGTTTATAACTACATTAACAATACTTGTATAGATTGTTAATCATTATCAATTAACATTATACAGATTGCTTTATCGAAAGCTATCAATGTATACGTGTTACTGGTTTATGTTGATTGCTTTTGTTAGCACTCTTAAAGCAGCAAACTGCATTCAACTGTTACCAGTTTTATTTGTTCAAAAGTCAATCAAATGTTTCCAAATCTGGGTCCAGATTACGGCAAACCCGTCCCACCTACAAACCTCTACTCAGTGGTTGCTTTATTTCTTTGTCAGATGCTTCCTTCTACTCAAAGTCTATCCTAGTCTAATTATATTGAAGCAAGTTTTAAGAACAATTATACTATTTTAGACTCGTATTCAAATACCTCTGCATGTAATTATAATTCACCTGCAAATACTGCTCTTGAAATTGGTCTATTTAATCCTCTTATTTTCCTAAAGAAATGATAATAAATATTTTAGACATATCACCTTGTTTTATTTCTGAATGCTTTAAAAATGATCTCTTCTGAACCGGAAACTCGACAGATAAAATGTTCTGACCACCTTTTTTTAGATTTTTAGATTAATTCTTGCCTGCAAATGTTTTCCACTGTTCCAATCTTACTGTCTTATATTTCCTTTAGTGTTTCTGAGTTTCAAAATGTTTGATTTAATCAACTCTTCAAGCCTTTTTAAAACCTGTCTAATGAAGTGTTGTTTTGAATATAATAGATTAGTAATTAATTACAGTTACAAGCAGGTAGATGCAGTTAAAATGAATACTTTCCAAATATGAATAAATCAGATGTCTTGCATTATAGTTTCCTTTTTATTTGTTAAACATGAATTACCATTAATCTGTTCCAGCAATACTTTGTTTCTCACTTCTTTTCTGATTCTTGAAAGTGCAAAGAGCATAAGATTACTCACCTGTATTTATATTTTCTGCTGCTTCTACTGTTAGATTTGTTCCACTTCCTTCTCCTGTGATGAACTTAGGGATCTCAATAATTGCTTTACATAAGTATTTCCCCGTATCATTTTTGGATACTTTTGAAATTGTCAATTTAGAACAATTCCTGGAAATAGAAAAAACACACTTATTCAGATTGACTTCTGTGGACCCATTTTTAATGTTATGAAAACTAGATTTAATTCGATTTCTATCCTTCCACCATTCAACTCTTATTCGTTCCAAATCCAGATCTGTTTCCCAGCAGCACAACATCTGAACGGACTCTGCCTGTCTCACTGTTATCTTGTGAGGAGACTGCATGATATTCATGTTTCCATTAACATCTAAGACAAGGAAGAAAAAAAACATCAACAAAAATCCAAATAATGCCTTTAGCTTTTATTACTGTAGTGTATATTATTGTAAGACAATTGTATATTAGTTAATTTTTTGAGGCCTAGGTTAGAATGAACAAAAGAAAACCATGTAAATCTAAGTGGATAAAAACAAATATAAAATGAACACACAGCTTATTTATCATATCATTCATCCAACCCCACCCACAGCCACAATATGCTTTAGCAACACACAATAAGTGTTATAAAGGAGAACATAGAGACCCAACAGAATTTAATGAATATATATTACAAAACCTCTATTCAGCAGAAGCTTTAAGTTTTTCATTTTAGATTTTTATGGCTGATAACTTGATGTGAAATATTGTACCCACAGTGGACACACCAGATCAACTTAATGTTTCAGTTTCAGCATTTCACTCTTCCTTTGGAGAATCCAAGATTCATACCACTAGTTGTTTCCAGTTTCTTGTCATATTTACTTTAATACATATTTAAAATATAAATCAACCACTGTCAGTACACTGTTAGTTGAAGATGTCAAAGTGTACGACACTGGTTATACAGGTCGAGATGTCTTGCAGAGACCGAACCAGAAGCACATATATAAACATATACATACGTTTGTGTGTGTGTGTGTGCAGTGTATATTGCTTGAGAATTAAAAGCATCAGCGATTCTCACCCCGGGAAATCAAAGAGGAGACATGCAGACAGCCTAGCAGGACAGTGAGCAGGTTCATTGCTGCGTTGAGGCAGTGGTGCTCAGTGCCGCATGATGGACTGAATAGACTGGACAGTGTAGGCTCTTGACAGGACTCTCTGAAGTTCAGTCATTCACACCTCCACAGACACCCAAGTATGTATAGAAGAGCTATGAAGTGACTACAATGACCACAAGCTCATTCTCAATGTCAGCATATTAAAGTTTTCTAGCTGATTTACAGGAAGAGATTTACTTCCTCAGATAAACCTACATGTATTCCATCACATAGTACTGCTGGCAACATATAGAAAACAAACATCATTTAGTTGGTTTATTTGTTTCTAATCTTGTTTTACTAACAACTAACCTAAGACGAGCAGTGTACAGGCCCAGGCTTCACAGCACTATCTATGGCCTGGGCCAAATCACAACTTTAGGTTTTCCACACATTAGATCTCACAAACTTGTACCGTAACAATGTTTTATTTATATACAGAAGACACGTGCCTCTGACCATACATTCATTTGCAACATCATCGTTATAAAATGATTAACCAAATGTCCAAAACAAACAGAATATGTCTCAGATAAGGCTTTGGTTAACGCTGGGGGAAGTGAGATCACTGTGACAGATGGAGGCAGGACCTACAGCAACTGTTCCAGTATGATGACCAATCTCCCCAGTCTCCTCCTTGCTGCAGCATGTGGACCCTTTCCAGGGTAGAGACCCTGCAGTGGCAGCTTTCTTTTATAACACTTTTATGTTATGAAATATTTTGTACTATATTTTGAAATATGAAAAAACACTCAATTGAGATGTTTAAAAATGCATAATTGTGTAGTGCATCACTCACATCTGTTTATTCATCTTCTTGAGTAATGTTATTGTTCCCCCCTGAAGAGTCCAAATAATTGAGAGAGATATGCATTTTCAATCAAGAGGAAGAGTCTTAGAGAAGTTACAAAGTACAGGCACTTTTATGCAGACCAGACAGGAGAGAAAGATAACAGGCCCACATGTCTGTCCCAGGATGAGTGGAAAATTAATGCATATGTACTTTTTAATACAAGGGGGGCTTGTACGATGTATCAAGCCCAAATTGCTGGAGAAAACTGGTTCTTATCAGACCCTGTTCTCCTAGTTATCAAGGTGGGAACTATAGCACAGCACTGTACACAGTGAGACCGTGGGACAGTGACTTGACACACAGGGAAAGAAATGCAGATCTTCACCCCATTGTTGTTCATGTGTTTGTGTTTTTGAGTGTCTGAAGGCTAACCTAGGTGTATGTAAAGGTTCAGTCTGTCCTTGGTAGGAGTGGGGGGCAGCAGACTGGTGGTTGTGAGTGGAAATGTTAAAGTATGGTGGCCAAATCTGAAGACCTGGTCAGTACAGAGAATCTTCGGTTTCAGACTTCTGCACTTTTGAACTTGGCAGTTAATAAAGACCCTGCCACTAGATGTGCATTGCGGTTTGCTATCTATTTTGTACATACAAATCGACACCTTGTGAGAGCATGCTTACCCTCAACAAGAACCGAGGTGTGATAAACATATTCTGAGATGATAATCTCACCCCTGCCTCCTCCGCCCCTCTGCACGTCTCTGAGGATGAGTACTGTAAGGCTGGAGTGAAGACCCAGGCGCTAAAGTTAAGTTCGTGCTGTTTACTTGAATGTCCTGAGTAACATGTGCATTCTCACTACACTGGATGCTATTATTTTGTGAACCGGAACGACAAATATGCAAACAATATTCTCAATTAGAATCCAGACAGAAGTCAAACAGAATGCTAATGCAGGTAAATATACTATGTACATAAATGCAATGACATTACCTGTATGATGTATGATTACATAATTATAGTGATTGCATCAAACCAATTATCCATGCAACCGTGTAACCATGTGGTCAACTGTTTATCTACACAGCATATCAAAATACACAATTAAATTACAAAATATTAACAGAAACCGACTTTAACTGATGATATATACAATATTACTTACAAGCAAAGGGTTTAACATGTGCAGATGGAGGAAGGTTGCAAAAGACAAGCTCAAAGTATGCTCTCTCTATTGTTTTTCTGAGTGAAGTAAGATTACACTTTGATCTTGCAATGTGACCAAAGGCAACCAATTAGAAAATACTAAGAATTGGTAAGAATACAGCAGGCTGCAACTACAAGCTCATAACAATGCTCTCATGAAGTCTAGTGTACATGTTACTTATTATTAATTCGGCAAACATATGCAATATGACACTTATCTTAATATCTATGCACTGCATGTGATTTGCATGTTATACAGTGTGAATATGATAATCTGGTTGTTGCAGATTAAGTCATAAGGCTGTGATCAGTAACCATTTGACTTTTTTAAACTCGAAGGGTCAAGCACATAACTGGCCTGTTCTTCATCCCTCTAATCAAGTAGAAAACAGCCATCAACAGCGAGAGGAAGGGAAGGCATCTCAGCAAGTACGACACTGACCACTCCACGCTGTCGCTGGTGTCTAAACAACTGATCCATCAGGCTTTTGCATCAGAGTACATGCATTTATGCCATGTCAGTCTTTATATGTTTGTTTGTTTGTTTTAAATGTCTTTATAGATAATAATGAGCAATCTAGCACATGGCATCAACTTGCTTGCAAAGTGTCCCTTGTATTTAGTATGTCCTTCACTAGGCTGTGCCTGTCCCAGTTTGAGCCAGATGCAGACATCACCAGTTTGATTTAGCTCTTACAGAGATAATGCATCGTCTCCTGAAATGGAAACACCTTATACTAAAAATACATTGTTTTGCAAATTACCGAAAGACACACACACAAGCAAAACCTGCCCCACATACGTACTATACAATACCTACATACACTTCAGACACATTGTTAGCATTTATGCCTGATGGAAGTGGTGCACACAACAGTGAATATTGCCTCGGGAGACACATATTTCATACAGATGACACTATGCAAGTGAGTTGGAGGAATGTGCTTATTTGCTCATGATCATTTATAATGTTGATTGACTTTTGATGCAAGAAAACCTGTAACAGTTTAATGCAGTAACTGTTTTAAGAGTAATAACACAAAACAATCACGTTTCCAAATCTGGGGGCAGATTAAGACGCACCCTTTTCTGGGTTGAATTTGAAGTTTTAAGACAGTCCCTAGTCTAATGGTTTTGCAGTGTGTTAAAAACACTTATAATTCTAGTCTCTCCTATGATTTTCAGATATTTTAGACTGATGTTCAAATTGCACTGCATGTAACTAAAATTCACCTGCAAATGCTACTGTGGATTATGTTCTATTTAATGCTCCTCTTATTGGTAAATAAATGTCAATACATATTTTACAGACATATGACCTTATTTTATTTCTGAATACTTATGAAATGATCTATTCCTAACCAATCCTGGAAATTGAACACATCATTGTTCTGATCACAATTCTAGATTTTTAGATTAGAATTTTTTTTTTTTCTTTTTAGGTAGATAGGTTTTGGTTATTAGAATAAAATTATGAAATTATAACTTGTCCGCTCATTTGTTCCAATCTTACTGTTTTATATTTCCTTTAGTGTTTCTGAGTTTCAAAATGTTTGATTTAAAGCCTCTTTTAAACCTCATTAAGTTTTGCTTTGAATATAATAGATTAGTAATGAATTAGTTACAAGCAGGTAGATGCACAGTTAAAATGGATACTTTACCAAATGCAAGTAAATCAGATGTCTTGCATTATAGTTTGCTTTCAAATTCTTAAAAATGCATTACCATTAATGTAACAGGACTGCCAGGGGTTGTGGACCCAAGTGCGTGACTAAAGATATAGGTCAAAACAGTCGTGTGGTCAAGAACTGGCAAACTGGGCAATGGAGGTTAAGCTAGTGTCGTGGTCGGGGTAAACAGGCTATAAGTCGGATGATCAGGCAGAGTACAGAGGGAGATCCAAGAGACGGAAATCAAAGAACAAGCAAAGGCCAGGAACAGGAGACCTCAGACATAAGAAAACTAATGCTCAGTAGTGCAGCACAGGAGGCTTTACAGGACTTTGCAAGGAGCTGTAGAAACAGGGGGGGTTAAACACTGAGCTAATGAGCCCAGGTAACAGGGAACAGGTGTGCTAATTGGTAAATAAATGGAGAGCACTTGACCTGAATTAACCCTGAGCAGGAGAACAGAAAACTGAGAAAGGGTAGAAGGTGAGAGACATTGACCTCTGGTGGAGAGACTAGGAACAGGCTCAGGCTTATAAGATTTTCATATTTCATTCATAAAGCTGTCAAACATAACTTGATGACGTAAGATATTGTGTCCACAAAATAAGTCTAGAGAGAAGTGTTCAATGCATCCAGTTAATTTGGCCAATTGAGGAGCTGAGATTATTTTGAAAATGGACACACCAAATAGAATCAACTTAATTTCTCAGTTTCAGCATTTTAGTCTTGCTTTGGAGAGTCCAAGATTCATACCACTAGTTGTTTCCAGTTTTATGTCAGATTTACTTTAAGAAATATCTAAAATATAATCCATCTCCAACCACAGTTGAAAATGTCAAGCTGTACAACTGGTTATACAGGTGAAAATATACATACGTGTGTGTGTGTGTGTGTGTGTGCAGTGTATATTGCTTGAGAATTAAAAGCATCAGCGATTCTCACCCCGGGAAATCAAAGAGGAGACATGCAGACAGCCTAGCAGGACAGTGAGCAGGTTCATTGCTGCGTTGAGGCAGTGGTGCTCAGTGCCGCATGATGGACTGAATAGACTGGACAGTGTAGGCTCTTGACAGGACTCTCTGAAGTTCAGTCATTCACACCTTCACAGACACCTTTACATTACGCTGGAGTCCATATTGACCCCGACCACTTTACATAATCAGTATGTATAGAAGAGCTGTGAAGTGACTAAAATGATCTCAAGCTCATTTATCTTCAATGGCAGCATGTGAAGACACGCAGGGGTCGGTTTTAGCTGACAGACATGTTTATTCAGTAGCCGAAACAAACAAAATGAACGATATCCTCCTCATGGAGGAGCCTTCAGACTCCTGGCAGGAGTTATAAAGAAACACAATAACAAACAGAAAACATAAGAACCGCATTTTATAAATGAAGAAAACTGGCATAGGGAGTGAGTCTCAGACGCTCTGAGGCTGAACACCGGTCGAGGTGCTATGGGATCTCCCTGAAACAAACAACTGGGAGGTAAAATAAGGTGAGGCACAGCGGCAGTGAGGGAACTGATTGCTGTCTGCATCTGCAGCACAGGTGCGTATAAATACCTGGTGCAGAGCATCTAAATGAGACGCCGCTGCTAACGCTGATGCATGAAAAGCAGTGTACAGGCCCAGGCTGCACAGCACTGCAGACACTATAGCCTTGGCCAAATAAAAACTTAAGGCTATCTGAGAATAGCTAAAACAGATTACATGTGCATAAGTGAATCAATGTGTCAAAGTTTTCAATCCTTTTATATTTCTAAGCTTATATTGTTTCATTTTACTGTTTCAGTAAATTACAAAATAAGAAAATAAAAGTTTTATATATTTTAGGTTATAATGTTTTATGGTACTGTTTTAAGTAAATTAAAAAACGAGAAAAACAAAAGTTTTAAATACATATATATGTATTAGATTATATTGTTTTATGATACTGTTTTAGTAACTTAAAAGATATGAAAAGTAAAAGTTTTAAATACATATATATATTAATTTAGGTTATATTTTTTATGATAATGTTTTAGTAACTTATAAAATATGAAAAATAAAAGTTTTAAATACATATATTTTAATTTCGGTTATAATGTTTTATGATACTGTTTTAGTACATTAAAAGTAAGAAAAATAAAGTTTTAAATACATTTATATATCAGATTATATTGTTTTATGATACTGTTTTAGTACCTTAAAAAATAAGAAAAACAAAAGTTTTAAATACATATATATATATATATATGTATTAGATTATATTGTTTTATGATACTGTTTTAGTAACTTAAAAGATAAGAAAAGTAAAAGTTTTAAATACATATATATATTAATTTAGGTTATATTTTTTATGATAATGTTTTAGTAACTTATAAAATATGAAAAATAAAAGTTTTAAATACATATATTTTAATTTCGGTTATAATGTTTTATGATACTGCTTTAGTACATTAAAAGTAAGAAAAAAGTTTTAAATACATTTATATATTAGATTATATTGTTTTATGATACTGTTTTAGTACCTTAAAAAATAAGAAAAGTAAAAGTTTTAAATACATATATATATTAATTTAGGTTATATTGTTTTATGATACTGTTTTAGTAACTTAGAAAATAAGAAAAATAAAAGTTTTAAATACATATATTTTAATTTCGGTTATGTTTTATGATGCTGTTTTAATACATTAAAAGTAAGAAAAATAAAGTTTTAAATATATTTATATATTAGATTATATTGTTTTATGATACTGTTTTAGTAAATTACAAAATAAGAAAATAAAAGTTATATATTTTAGTTATACTGTTAGCTGTTATACAGTTAAATTGTTAGATTATGCCTTAACTTAGATATGTGCATTACCAAAAAAACAAAATTGTGACTTTAACCCCAATAAATATGTCTTTTTAGGTACCAAAAACGTGTTTTTTTTACCAAATCCGCCATCTTGGATTTTCTTTACCTATCGTCGTTAAACAGATGTTTTAAAACTTATTAAAAGTAAAAATATTAATAACAACCACATTTATCTTAGTACAAGACCCTTGTCTAACGTTTGCATGTGTTAGTTGATACATGTGTGTGAACTACAGCCCAAAACATCGGCACATGGTGCGAGTCCGGCGTTTGCGCAGAAACGGCACCGAGACGAGCAGAAGCGCATCCACGCAGCCCGGAGCTCAACACTGACACTGCAACACAATACAACCTGCACACAGGAGCGTAATTACACTAGACCAGGAAGTTAAATATAATGAGCATTATATTAAGTGCATATTTAAGTAGTGTGCACTGCAAACGCAAGTTCATGTTTTGAACTGATCAATACATCGGTTTACTATTGGTCATCATCGTGTCCTGTTAAAACTGCGTATCTATTTCCAGGAGAATCGCAAAATGTTTGCAGCACATTACTGTAACGTGATCAAGTACCAAGAATAATAACTGCAGGCACAATGAAAGGCTGCTTTCACATGCCACTCACAAAACAATTATATAAGTTATATAAATGGCGCTTTGATTGTAAATAGCCTACAATGTAATTGCAGACAGTTCAGAAAATATTAAACACAAAAACATACATTAAAACAGCAGGACATTCTTCCCAGAAAATAAAAATCAACCATGGAAACTTTTAATTTAATCAACACTTTATTTAAGTTTAAAACTTGTAAGTTTTCTGAAAGAAGAATAACAAACATCACATTTGTTAAAGTTAATGTAGCTCTACCTTCATGTAATTTGACCACTTTTTTGCAAATTACAAAATAAGGAATAGCATTTCCTGTGGCTCTTGTCTTCTCTCTCAACAACTGGTCAAAAATCCCCAAATCCCTCTCACAACTGGCACGGGTTTTTGGACCGGACTGCAGCTAATTGCGCAGCTCTGCTGATACCTCAGCATACCACCCATGCTCTAGGTCTGGGGTTCCCCATGTCTGGTGATGGAGGGCCCTTTTCCAGAGGTTGCATGGGATGGGGGGGGCACAGTAGAAAATTAACCACCAGTGAAAACGAAATATGTCCCAAATCATACCTTTTTATTTCCTATACATTTCTGTTAGGGAACATTTATTCAATTGAAATTCTTGTTTTATTGTTTTCCCCCACATTACATGTGCATTTTGTAACAGAAAATGTTCAGAAACTGTACAAATATAGTAAAGGTTCAGAAAAGGGGGGGTTGAAGGTTTGCTTTGGGGGGCCGCACCAAACATCCTTGAGGGCTGCACTTTGGGAACCCCTGCTCTAGGTGATCAGCTATCATCCTGTAGTACACTTTAACAAGACTAGCTGGAATTAACTCCACTACCGGCACAGTCATGCTGTCAAAATCTGCAGTTGTCTCCTCTGTAAGTTTCTGAAGGACAGGCTACACCATCACTTCTACATCATCGAATAATTGAACATCTCCTCTAACAAAGCTCTGGCCGTCTGGCTGCCATGCCTTCGGTTTGCGGACAAGTTCCTGATACCCGTCATTCATCTCAAGAACATGCTCCTTTCCTTGACAAAACTCTCAAAAGAGGCTCTGTCACAATTTTACAAATTAATCCAAGTGCCCAACATCCTGCCATGTACTGTCTAACATTTAGATCAGCAAAAAGAGCTCCACTAATTTGTTTTCATGCTGAATTTCTCTACTGAATTCCAGCAAATCAGAGAGCAGGTAAAAAGCACTGAAAAATGTAGCGTTGATTCTGTTACCTTTGAATGGTACCAGTGGCACATATTCAGATTTATCCTTGCCTAACAGAGCTGTCTTGAATTGCACTGGTTTTCCACTTTTTTCACAGCCTCTTTTCTGCACTGCCTTGCATACAGTTCTGATCAATCTAACTGTCCCGCTTTCTCGTACTGTTTTGTGTACCCAATGTAAGCACAAACTAACTACTCTGTCTCCACCATTTCCTCTCTCAGATAGAAGTGGTGGACCAAACCATAAACTAAATGCAATCCACAGAAAAGCTAATTTAAAAGTCTAAGTTTAGCCTTATCAGCCTCACTGTGCTGTTCAAAGTCTTCCACAATTGTTGTGATAAATTCACTCACAAAAATTTACATTCAAGTCACCCCCCCCACTTCTGACTATGTCCTGAACCATTTCTCTGACAGTATCAAATGAACACTGAGCAGAGCCTGATGCCTGTTCCCCGAGTCCTAAATGCATCCTTATGCCATCCTTAAAAAATATGCCAGCAGTGTCATACTTGTGACCTATTTTTGTCCCATCTGTGCAGAGCCCAATCATTTTTTGTAAGAATTCTACTCTGCAGTCTTTCTGTGTACCAACCAGTTTTTTAAAAAACTACTCTAACAACTTGACATGCCTTATGTGTGCTAACTCCCATATTAGCAACTAAGTCCATGTACACTTCACCTGCGCCTGCGTGTGAAGCCGCGCCGAGTCCGAGTCACGACCCTGCAACCGCGCTGAACCACCGCGCTGCTGCTCTACTGCGCACACTGTACAGCACACAGCCCCCCATCAGTCACACACTGTACAGCACACAGCCCCCCATCAGTCACACACTGTACACCACCCAGCCCCCCATCAGTCACACACTGTACAGCACACAGCCCCCATCAGTCACACACTGTACACCACCCAGCCCCCCATCAGTCACACACTGTACAGCACACAGCCCCCCATCAGTCACACACTGTACAGCACACAGCCCCCATCAGTCACACACTGTACAGCACACAGCCCCCCATCAGTCACACACTGTACAGCACACAGCCCCCCATCAGTCACACACTGTACAGCACACAGCCCCCATCAGTCACACACTGTACAGCACACAGCCCCCCATCAGTCACACACTACAGCACACAGCCCCCCATCAGTCATCAGTCATATACATTAATGCCTTTTTAATCATAATATGGGCAATAATAAAAATGCACACTTCAAATGACTCCCCCAGTCATATGCAACAACAACAACACAAAGCCTGCACTGACACTTTATTAAGAGGAATAAGACACACAGCTCGGCTGCAGTCAGAGCCGCGTCCTCGTCTCTTATCACACAGTGACGCGTGCGTGCTCCCGCGGCTGAGGGAAATGGCGGCTCGTGTTGGAATTTGTCTTTTCCCAGAAATACGCAGCGCAGCTTGTGTTTAAAACCCAGCGGATTACAGAGCCCAAAAAGTTATGCTTTGGTCTGTATAAAAATTGAAAGTAGAGGGGTACGGCCACCTCCCATATGAGTGGCGACACAGGCGTTTTATGTTCAGACTAGCAGCACACGTGTTAAAGCAAACAAACCTGTTTTTTTCTAACTTCCTGACTTCGGGTGCAAAAAAGCTCGTAAGGTTATAATGTTTTATGATACTTTCTTAGTAAATTAAAAACTAAAAAGAGAATAACGAAATAAAGTATAAAATAAATAAATAAAATATTCACCCAGGGTGGGGTTCGAACCCATGCGGACATACGTCCATGTGTTTTTAGTTCATATGTTTTATGATTAGGCTTAGGATGATGCTGTGGTAGAAATAAAAGATACGAAAAAATGAATTAAGAAATGTATAGACTTACTTATAATATATTGCATCTCATTATATATATATATATATATATATATATATATATATATATATACACTCACCTAAAGGATTATTAGGAACACCATACTAATACTGTGTTTGACCCCCTTTCGCCTTCAGAACTGCCTTAATTCTACATGGCATTGATTCAACAAGGTGCTGAAAGCATTCTTTAGAAATGTTGGCCCTTATTGATAGGATAGCATCTTGCAGTTGATGGAGATTTGTGGGATGCACATCCAGGGCACGAAGCTCCCGTTCCACCACATCCCAAAGATGCTCTATTGGGTTGAGATCTGGTGACTGTGGGGGCCAGTTTAGTACAGTGAACTCATTGTCATGTTCAAGAAACCAATTTGAAATGATTCGACCTTTGTGACATGGTGCATTATCCTGCTGGAAGTAGCCATCAGAGGATGGGTACATGGTGGTCATAAAGGGATGGACATGGTCAGAAACAATGCTCAGGTAGGCCGTGGCATTTAAACGATGCCCAATTGGCACTAAGGGGCCTAAAGTGTGCCAAGAAAACATCCCCCACACCATTACACCACCACCACCAGCCTGCACAGTGGTAACAAGGCATGATGGATCCATGTTCTCATTCTGTTTACGCCAAATTCTGACTCTACCATCTGAATGTCTCAACAGAAATCGAGACTCATCAGACCAGGCAACATTTTTCCAGTCTTCAACTGTCCAATTTTGGTGAGCTTGTGCAAATTGTAGCCTCTTTTTCCTATTTGTAGTGGAGATGAGTGGTACCCGGTGGGGTCTTCTGCTGTTGTAGCCCATCCGCCTCAAGGTTGTACGTGTTGTGGCTTCACAAATGCTTTGCTGCATACCTCGGTTGTAACGAGTGGTTATTTCAGTCAAAGTTGCTCTTCTATCAGCTTGAATCAGTCGGCCCATTCTCCTCTGACCTCTAGCATCAACAAGGCATTTTCGCCCACAGGACTGCCTCATACTGGATGTTTTTCCCTTTTCACACCATTCTTTGTAAACCCTAGAAATGGTTGTGCGTGAAAATCCCAGTAACTGAGCAGAGTGTGAAATACTCAGACCGGCCCGTCTGGCACCAACAACCATGCCACGCTCAAAATTGCTTAAATCACCTTTCTTTCCCATTCAGACATTCAGTTTGGAGTTCAGGAGATTGTCTTGACCAGGACCACACCCCTAAATGCATTGAAGCAACTGCCATGTGATTGGTTGGTTAGATAATTGCATTAATGAGAAATTGAACAGGTGTTCCTCATAATCCTTTAGGTGAGTGTGTATATATATATATATATATATATGCAAACACACATACATACCTATATCTCTTTAGTTTATATTTATCAATAGACTCTAAAGACATACACACCACTTTTCTTAGAGAACAACAGTGAAATGTATAGAATTATACACTGTAAACCCTAACTTTGTCTAAAATTAACAATGTTAATTGAATGTACTTCATTTTGAGTAATATGTTATGATCACTAAAGCAAATTAGCTTACTTTACCTTTTGCATGCAAATATCCAGTTACTAATGCAGTTAAGTGGAGTCCCCTTACAATGTTATTCAAGTTAAGTTAAGAAAACCTGCTGCCTCCTACTCGGAAAAATGAAATGCGATAATGTTCTGTTTTGTAAAGTCGTTTTGATCAGGTTCCGGCCTTAGTCAACCAAAACATTTACATACATTTAAATTCAGTTTTGTCCTCGTCTACTTTAGACTGATTAAACAAGTAAAACTGTACTAGTTGCTCAAAGTGAAGAGTGCACGGGAGTATAACACCACTAAATATTTTTAACATAAATTTGTGAATTAGTGAATTAGTCGTCTCGTATTTTTGCTGACAAAAATGAAACGCATTTTATAATATCGTCATCGCTGAACATTTCATTATTTTTTTCATATTTAAACAACAAACAAAACGTTCGTTGAGGAACATTTTCGTCATCAATTTCGTCACTGAAATTAATAGTGCTGACAATGAAATGTAGTTTCAAGTACGACTTTCAAACACTCTCAGGCAACATTAGCTGGCAATGCAACTTTGGATAAGGTGCTAGCATCATGATCATGTTGATGGCTTGCTGCACCTGCAAGCAGCTTTGGTAAAACGATTTTTACTGAGAGCAGAGTGGTCATCTGCCTTTCACACAGGGACTGTGTCCTAAGGGTGTGAGGGAGAGACATCGCTATAGTCTTAGAGTTTAACTGTTCTGGCTTTGCTATACAGATATGAAGCTTATTTGGATTGCTAGAATATATAATTGGCAATACATCTTGATTCGCTGATGTGCAACGCGGCAGTTTTAACTGTAGCTCGAGTACCTCTAAAGTTTTTGGGGGTGGGTCTGACACAGTCTGGCAGTTTGATCTGCTTTAATCCTTTGACCATTTATGCTTGTAGGTTTTTGTTTTAGAAAGATGCTGCATATAGGTAATTTTGTTAAACTACTTTTTCAACGTAGATTAATGCAATTGTGTAATTGTGTAAAATCACAACTATGCATTAAAAACAATTTAATATTATGTATATTTTGCATGGTTCAACAGATCAACAGTCGCTCTACCTCACACTCCTAGTTAAATACTGCTGAAGGTTGCTAAATATTTCAGAGGATTTCAATTGTGTGTAATGAAAATCTCATGTTTGTTGTTGTTTTCTTACAGGTGACAGGCAAATATGTTGTGGAAGTGGAAGTATGGCACTTTTAACTCTGAATAAAGAGCCGAGCTGTTGAAGCACTACTGGCTAAAACATGGACGCTACACAAGAACAGTACCTTTTCCATGTCTACACCAGGAAGCCCTTGTACATATAACTCCATCAATGCACTTATGGTGCATCTTTAAAAAATTCACTCCCAACCTCTGGTTAGACCTTCACAGTCAGGCGAAACAGATCAAATGACATTCAGCTGTCAATTATGTGAATATTGTGAGCCCTGCACAGAGGCAGATTTTTTCACCCACTTGCGTGGCAGACACTTTGGCAGACAGTTTATCAAAAAGTACAGTGCCCATTTAAAGGTTGTAGCTTCCAATCTAGTGTGTACTCAACATTCAATGCTCATAGAAGTAAAGAGCACAGGGAACATAATTGGAGGATGTTCAAGCCAGAGATTGTACCTGCTACTGATTATGTTACTGAAAATGATCTAGCACAAAAAGAGGGAGCCTTAGACCAGTCTGAGAAAGACAGCAGTGAAGAACTGAGTAATGCTGATCTTCAAGATCTAGGCAGTCAGTTGGAGCACAACTTGGCAGCTCTTTTATTGAAGATCCAAACAATCCTTCACATACCAGAGAGTTCTGTACAAGAAGTTATTCAACAGCTTACTCAGATACATCAACTGTCACTTCCACTAATGCAATGCTCAGTACAGGGAATTCTCAATAAATATTTTCCAAATGTAGATTACTCAGTTGTGAGAGAGTTGTGTTGTGAGAATAGTACTGTCTCAATGAACATTGTTCTTCTGAAATCATGTGGCACAGGTGGATCCTTGTCTACTACTAAAAGGAGAGCATCATATATGTTGAGAGAATTCCCCATAGTAATGCCCAAGTGGAATATATGTTTGACAAAGACCAGAAATCGTCTGTGTATGTTCCAATACAGCCAATGCTACAGAAATTTAATGTTAAACAAGATGGATATTTTGGACAAAGCTCTTTCAGTACAAGTGCATTCTCCACATGAGTACAGCACATATCAAGATGGTTCTTGTAGAACCGCCTCAGAAATAAGTGGAGAAGTCGCGGAGATAAAGCAAATAGAACTTTAATCGAGCCGCTCGGAAGCCCCACGTCAGAAATAATTCCTTCAGTGAGACTTAATGTTTAGAAACATGAGTACAACTTTATAGGAAAAATAACGTAACATCTTATCGCCGTTCATCCAATCGGAAGATACAGGTCCGGGTCCATTTACGATCTGTCCTCCCGTGAAGAGGTGATGGATACAAAAAGCAGATGTCCGTCTTTGATGTGCACTAGGAAGATGCGATCCCACGGTGGTCATTTACCTAGTGTCAATCGCTCATTAACAGAAACATTCCTGCCTATCTGGAGAAACGATTAAGTCATAAACAAATTCACAGCAGACATCTGTAGGCTATTTCAGCACTGTGTAATATTTCATTACTGACAGGAGATTCTAACAAACCAACCTTGTTGACCCTTTACTTGTCCTGCTAAATCTAATCTGCTCAGTCTGTATACAAACTACTTCTAATGCTAGTATTAATATAAAACGTTATATAATTATCACAAAACACTTTCCTCAACATCCTATACAAAGTCTTCAGTTCTAATTCCAAGGAAAATAGCCTTCTTAAAGATGGAGAGTTCAGTATTGCTCTAGGCCTTTACATTGATGACTTTGAAGTAGCCAACCCATTGGGAACATCTAGAAAAAAGCACAAGTTGTGTGCTGTGTACTGGGTAATCGCTAATGTGCCAGTAAAGTACAGGTCCACACTTCACTACATCCAGCTTGCTCTCCTGTGTAATGTGTCTACTGTGAGAGAGTGTGGCTATGCAAGTATCTTACGTCCTCTTATCCAAGATCTTATTTCCCTTGAGCAGCAAGGTGTAAATATTGAGCTGTTAGGAGCAAGTGTCAAAGGTACAGTCTTGTATGTGGCAGCTGATAATTTGGGTGCCCATTCTCTTGCAGGATTTCATGAGAACTTTACAGTGGACAGATTCTGTAGATTCTGCATGGTGACAAGCAGTGAAGTTCAAGAGAAAGAGGTACGTTCGGGAGCCTTTGAACCCCGAACCAAAGAAAATCATGATAGGCAGGTGTATGAGGTACAGCAGGACCCAACCTTGAGCAAAGAGTATGGTGTGAAAGGAGGATGTCCTTTGTCTGACAATCTGGAACACTGTCATGTTATCAGTGGCTACCCTCCAGACATCTTGCATGACATATTTGAGGGGATAGTTCCCATTGAAATGTGTCTGTGCATTCAGACTTAATAGCGAAAAAGCATTTCACGCTAGTGTCACTGAATCAGGCTACCAGAGGCTTTCTGTACACATTAACTGACAAAACTGACCAACCTCAGCCCATTGCCAAGGGCTTCACCACTAAAGGAACCATTGGTGGAAATGGTCATGAAAATTGGATCCTAGTCAGACTACTTCCACTTATCATAGGTCATAACATCCCTGAAGGGGACAATACATGGGAAGTTCTGATACTCCTCAAAGACATAGTTGAAATGGCTGTAGCATCAAGACATACTGAGGAGTCCATCTATTTTTTAGAGTGTAAAGTGTCAGAACACAGAGAACTGTTGCAAGCTACATTTCCTGCTTTTAGATTGCGACCAAAGCACCATTTCATTGAGCATTATCCTCTACTGATTAAGGCATTTGGTCCACTCTCAGATGTCTGGACAATGCATTTTGAGGGTAAACACAAGTTCTTTAAGAAGGTGAAGCACAGAAAGCCATTGTAGAAGAAATGCAGAAAAGGACACCAAATGAATCAACTTTAAAACTGAAGATTTTAGCTGAGGACTTGACATTTGCTCTGAGACGGAGAGAAGTGGTTGAGTCAGAGCCTGCCATAACCCAGATGGTTGAACGTTGGCCTGCTCTCTTCAAGGAAAATCAGGTGTGTTTGAGTGAATGCTGTTGCAATATTATCCAAGATGCATCATGTCAGTTGCATTAATTTTGGCTTTATTAATATTTAGTTATTTGTTTCACTTTTATCAAAATTGGTGTTTTACAGGTCTACATGGAGTTCAACAGGATTGCTGGCAAGAACCTGAAGCAGGAGTTCCATGAAGGTTTAGATCGTCACAGTGCTCGTTTCATGGAGATTTTCAGATCCAAGCCTGGGAATGCTGGGCAATTGCTGTCAGGCCTTTTACAGGAAGTCAAGGTTTGTGTAAGTTTCATTCACATGTGTACCATTGTCTGACATGTTACTAACTAAATCATATTATCGTTAGACTGCACAGCTTTAGTTATATTTGTAGTGCTAAAAGAATGCTGATGCGCTTTGTTGAGTGATTCTGTAGGTTATAAGGGCAGACAAAGTGTTCATCAATGGGTCATACTTTAAGTAGATGCATGAAACTGTAATGCCACAGGGTGAATCATGTAAATGACCAAAAATAGGCTTATTTGTTTTTGCTTCACCGTTTCATGCATCTTCACATTTGTACTGTCATACTGTCACGTACTGTATTAACATTTATTTTGTTGGTGACACAGACTACCTTATTATCATAATTGCATAGACTTCCAACTGAGGTCTTGCAGTAAAAGTCTACATAACTTATATTCTTGCTCTGTGTCCAAACGTCCGAGCCTACTGATGTGCGAACTCTGGTGCTGAGAGTGCTTCCTGTCCTACTGGGTGACAACTCCAGAGAGTTCTTCAAGCCATGCTTTGTAAGTGTGCTTATGAGTTGACAAAATCTGCATAGCATACAAGGCTAATGTAGCTCATCACTGCCCTCTTGTTCCACTTCTCCAACCTCTTAGTTACCTACGTAGTATGCAGCCCATTAGGAATGTCCTTGTTTTAATTCACCAGATATTGATGAATGCATGGTTTGAAATAACTGAAATGCTATTGCCTTTTCTTCAGGATGTTGATGATGAGGATTCATTCAGCCACATTTTGATCGGGATTCTCCTCATCGAGCCAGAGTATGAAGAACAACGTCCAAATTCCATACATCTCAATCCACACTCTGCTGCCATTGTCCTAGAGGGAAAGATAGTAATGGACAATCTACAAGACCTGCCACAGGCTATGTGCATTCTTTTTGGTCTCACGTACGCACTACACCTCTCCTACCCCAAGTGTATGAAGTACACATTTGAGTTCATTCAAAGAGTGCTTTTGACTTTGGGGCCGAATGACCTGAAACCTCAAACCAGAGGAGCTTTTCCAGATCAGCAGGGACACACGCACCCGGGGACACAAATGGAAATTGGGCTTCAAGGCATTCAAAACGGAAAACAGGAGACACTTCTTTACACAGAGAGTAGTCACAATCTGGAATAAACTACCCAGCGATGTGGTAGCAGCTGAAAGTTTGGGAGCATTTAAAAATAGACTGGATAGGATCCTTGGATCACTTAGATATTAATGAACACCAAACGAGCACGATGGGTCGAATGGCCTCCTCTAGTTTGTAAACTTTCTTATGTTCTTATGAAACCAAAACTAACTTCACTGAAAAACCTGCTGTATCAATAAATGCTCAACTCTTTGAGTGTAGATGAGCACGTTTGTTTTGTGTGTTATGGACTTGGAATGGTTACTGTAAGGTTCCAAAGCCTTTATGTTTGTGAATTTGAGGTTTTATAGGTTATAGCAGCATGTGAAAATTGACCATTTAAAAACAACATTTCTGGAATAAATAAAACATGAGACTGAAATTAGGAATAGGTTGATGGCTACAGTATTAGATTATATTTTTTCCCCTCGCTCTTTCTGGCAAAAATAGAGCATTGCTGTTTTAAACCAAATAGTTTGCTATTCCTTTCAAAGCAAGTTACAGTTCAGAAAGATGAGTAATGCTGGATTTTGTATTGTATATGTTAACAGTGCACTAAGATTTCTACAGTGTTAACATCTGTAATGGCAAATGATCCTGCAGGGAATGTTCAAAGTTAGGGTTTTCCAAACGTAGCCTTTTTTTTCCTTGTCACCAGATTTTTTTTCTAACCTTTTTTACATTTAACAAGACTCATTGTAAGCAATCTGCTTGTTGCAAAGAGAGGTTTTTAAGTCAAGTTCTGCAACTTCAGTGAGTTAAATATACATTTGGAAGTCAATTGCTATTCAGTATTGCTTTTCTTGAAACAATAAAAGGATTATAACTTAAAAGTAGATGTCATTGTGTGGGTTGTTTTACACAGGTTTATGTCAGCATTTCAGATCACTTGAAGAATTTGAGGGAACAGGTTTCCTTGATTTAATTGAGTGTTAATAACTTATTATGATACATTTTGGAATACTACTACAAACTTAAACAATTGAAAGCATTCAGGATCTACAGTTGTATAAACGTAGTAAAAATATGTATCTGAAATAAAGTTATTAGTGCATTGCACTTAGAGGGTCAAGTAAATTGAATTTATCAGCTTTATCTAAACCTTACTTAATAAACAAAGTTACTGAACTTAATTAAATCAAGGCAACGAGTTTCCACAATTTTTTTAAGTAATCTGAACTTATCAGGGTTTACAGTGTATATGTATATTTTGACCAGCCCTGTACTTATTATATTTGTTGCATTAGTGAATGCTCAAACGTAGCCTTAACATGTATCATATTTAAGAATATACTGCATTTCATTTCATTACATATATGGGTGAAAGACGAATAAGGTTTTCAAAACTGAAAAAAATCAAAATTGAAAAATGCAGCAAAACTAACCTCCCATTGGATGGCATAGTCTTACCTTTATGGGAATATATTTGTCCACATTAGATCTAATTCTTTTTTTTTTTTTTGGGCAGGATATAGCTAATTTGTGGCCTGAAAACGTCCTATGGTGTGACAACAACATTTTCTTAAAATAAATGTATATGATTGTTGTTGCAATAACAAGTTTAAATATAAAATAATATATGTGTAACTGTTGTTACTATGACCAAAACCTATTTTTTGCATTGTTTTTAATGCAAGATAGGCCATTTAAAAAACTAATTATAAATTCCTATTCTATGCATCACACCAAAGGACACAAAAAAATTACACGCCCTACAGGGAAGTATAGATGGTGATTTAAATTATATTTCTAAGAGATTGACTTATCTTCATGCATGTGCAGGGGGTCCTCCTAAGACATGCTGACTTCCTGTTGTCCAATATTAAGTGCAGTCGTCTTCAAAAATGCTTGAATTTCTTGGCAGATTAACCATCACACCATAGGACATTGATTTTGGTGACAACTTTTTTTTTTTAGAAACAAAAGTGGAAATTTATATTTGTTTTAATGGTGTGATATACTAGCATAGGAAACCCCTGTAGAATCAGTTTAGGAGCCTTATATTGCATTTTCCATGCATGCAAGATTGAGTTTTTATAACTGCACACCTCCGGGGACAGTCACACCACACGACATTTTGAGTATTCGGAGTGAAAAAAATCAAATATGAAATAATCCTTCTTTACTAAAAATCATTGTATAAGTTAGTCCATAGCAAGTAGTTTTATGGAGTATAAAATTAAATATGTTTTATCGCGTATCACTTATGTTGCTAGGACATGAAAATGGCTAAATGAAATGAAAATGCTAAGACATGTTTTTTGTATCAAATGTATCATGTTGTATTACTATGTACATGAATGTTGTTTATACTTTTCATTTAAGGTGGTAAACATAATGTTATCATATTTTAATTACAAATGAATATATAAAAATAACAAATACTATATAATAATAATAATAATAATAATAATGAATTAAACACCCACCAAGACTGAGAATTCATGTTTCTGTCCTTGTTTTACAAGTCACCTACAATCTGTTGAAATAGTGGATGATGGTCTACAGCACAGGTTCCCCATCCTGAGGTTCTGACAGAGTCATTATAACCTAATATATATATATATATATATATATATATATATATATATATATATATATATATATATATTCATATTCTTTTTTCATTTACTAAAACAGTATGATAAAACATTATAACCTAGAATATATAAAACTTTTATTTTCTTATTTTGTAATTTACTAAAACTGTACCATAAAACAATATAACCTTACAAATATATAAGTATTTAAAACTATAATTCTACTTATTTTTTAATATACTGAAACATTATCATGACACAATATAACCTAAATTAAAATATATATGTATTTAAAACTTTATTTTTAATTTTTTAATTTACTGAAACAGTATCATAAAATATAACCTAAATTAAAATATATATGTATTTAAAACTTTAATTTTTATGTTTTAATTTACTGAAACAGTATCATAAAATATTATAACCTAAATTAAAATATATGTATTTAAAACTTTTATTTTTCTTATTATTTAAGTTACTAAAACAGTATCATAAAACAATATAATCTAATATATATTTAAAACTTTAATTTGTCTTATTTTTTTTAATTTACTGAAACAGTACCATAAAACAATATAACCTTAAATATATTTAAGTATTTAAAACTTTTTTTTTTTTAATTGACTGAAACTATCATAAAAAATTAAAACCTAAATTATAAGATACATGTATTTAAAACTTTTGTTTTTCTTAATTAGTTAAAACAGTATCATTAAACATTATAACCTTACAAAACAGTTTATGCTATTAAACATTACACCTCCACACCAGCAGGGTGAGGGGTGCCCTTGGACGCCCATGATGGATGTCACATGATCAAGACACAGCTTCGCGAGACAGATCGTCGTCGCCTTCGCCGAGGATAACATCGCAGATGAACAGATCCCTCCTGACGGGTCCGAACAACGAAACGATGACACGCGGCTGGAGATCGCTATTTCTGCCCCGAGTGACCAAGCAGTCCCTGCATGTGTATGGGAGTGAGGCCGCGGTGCAGAAAGAGTGTGACCGCCAGAGAGAGACCAGCTCATGGGTGATTCACCCCTTCAGCGCCATCAGGTAGGGCCGGACAACGCGCTCCGCCCACAGAGAACCGTGTTTTTCCATGTCAATTATCTGCTGATAACATGCAGTTTTTGTGTTTCCCATGTCATAGATCTATGCAGTATGTAGATTTCAATGAGTAGACATTTCTTCAGTTTGCAGTAGGAGGCGCAATCCCGCATCTATGCAACAGGAAACGCTGTAACTCAGGTCTTTAGTTGTATTTCTGAGCCGCACCTTTAGTTTTTTCTCTGATATTGCGTATTTGCAGGAAAGCGGCAACAAAACGGCAGAAGACACATTTTCTTCTGTACTGTCGGTTTTTATCTGTTTTCCTTTCAAAAACGAGCCGCGATGTGAATGAACTCGCTGCACCGAATACAGTATTTCTGGAGTCAATCGTCCCATTTTTAACAGGACACTCACGGACGTTTAATTATAATAAACTAAATAACACGCTGACCGCTAATCAGACCAGGTGGTCCATAGGCTGAACGCTGTGTCGTTTAGGTTCGTTGATCTATAATGTTGATCTATATTGACTGTCACTCTCACAATGTACGGGTAGAGTCACTGCGCCTGCGCTGTAGCCAATCAGCGCGCTGCACTGCTTGAGTTCCAGCGCACGGGGGCGGGATCCGGGCCAAGATGGCTGCGCCCATGTGCCGGCGTGTCTCTCCCAAACAGAAAGGAAAACGCGAGAAACACTGTGATTATACGTGTGTCATACATGTCAGCAGAGTGGAAATGAGCAGTACAGCCTCCTACAGCACTGCGGGGGAGTAAAGCAGTCGAAAGCGCCCTGAACTGACACCGGACATCAGCTGTCAATGAAGATCGCCTTGTCACGCGTGATTTGCATCAAATAAGATCGGTTTCACCTAAACAGCTGCAGACGATTCATACACTGTTTATCTCCCTTTTTGCAGGAATTACTACATCTTGCTGATGCTGGTGCTGACATTTCTCAACCTTCTTGCGATCCCCATCGGAATCGCCTTTCTGGATTCGGAGCACCACTTCCGCGCCTGGGAGATCTTCAACCTCTTCTCGGACACGGTCTTCGTGCTGGATATTCTCGTCAACTTTCGGATGGGTGTCATCACGGATCAGGTAGCAGAGTTGTTAACCACTGGTGCTAAAAATGGGACAAATGTGTAGAGTTTTACATTCGTGGGCAAAATGATGGGGTCCCTGCAACTCCTACTCAGGTGCCACAGAGAAAGGAGACTTTACTCAAATGCTTGGCAAAAGTTCACTAAAATGAAACTGTGGGTACATTTTATTGGCAGTTTACATTAAATGAAAAAGAAAAATATTTCTGGAGAATTAACATGGAGATGTTCGTTACTGGTCAACACATGTGTTAGCTTTGTATCTGTAGATACATTCTCACTCTTTCTTTCTCTCTCTTGCTTTAGAAAGTGATTTTGCAGCCAAAGGAAATCCGGCACCACTACTTGAAAAGTTGGTTCGCCTTGGATTTGATTTCTGCCTTTCCTCTGGATTACATCATCCTAATCGCAAAGGTAATGGAATGTCTTCTGGGATTATTTACGAGTTATTATATTGTTTGCTTGTATAAGTGTCCATCCCCCTGGTGATAGCAATCCTAAAGTGTAAGCAATCGCCTCCAAAATCAAGCACACAGTTAAGTGTAGTGATTCACAGGATTTCAGGATTAATTCAGCAGTTTCTAGAGTGAACCTGTGCTGGGTCGTGCATTTCAAAGCAAAGACTCAACCATTGTTTCCCCCATAGCAGTGTGGAGGATTGTGTAGAAAAGTGGAAGAAATCCTAATTGAAATGCATGAAGAGTGTCTTTATAGGCACTGTGTGTGATGTTATATGTCCGGAGTGTCCTATAAGTGTTTATGTGCTAATCAACACATGAATATGGCTTTTGTTTATTCCTAGCTTTTTACGTGTCAGTCGTGTCTTTTATTTAATATCACCGTATGCTCTGATTGTCTAGAGTTTTGAAGAGCACAGTGACACCTCTTCCTTCTCTGCCTCTAAACTGGTGAGAGTCATCATGTTCGCGAGGATCTTCAGTTTGGCTCGCCTGCTCCGAGTGTCGAAGTTATGGAGGTTCTTCACAGAATGGGAACAGGTTTGTTTTTTGATTGGTGAATTCAAAATTGTTACATTGCTTCTCTAGGTACAAAATGTGTTGAATAAAGGGTACACTTGAAAAATAAATGAAAGATTTAGTTGAATGCTCAGATTGATTGCACTGGGTTTATCAGATTTACAGATTTGCACCCTTTTAACAGAGAATTGTATGAAGAGCTCGTGAGATTTATACTGTATTCCTGAGTGTTGGAAGTCATGGCAGTCCCTGGTCAAAAGTTACTTTAAAACTGTTCTAATGGTTTAAAATGATATATGGTTACAATTGGCTGGTGTTTTATTCTGAAGTGCTGATGATAGTGTGTGACTCAACATCAGTTCCACGCGTTTCTTACAGTATAGCCCAACTGTCTGTCTTTTTAGGTTTCGAATGCAAACATGGAAGCGGTGCGCCTGATCCTCCGCATTATGGGTCTGTTCTTGATGATTCTTCTTCTGTGCCACTGGAATGGATGTATTCAGTTCCTTGTTCCCGTTTTGCAAGAATTTCCTGAGCACTCTTGGGTTGTCAGGGAAAACTTGATGGTAAGAACAATGAAATCTAACTGGAAATTTCCTGAAAATGTGTGTTTAAAATTGACATTAATTTGATTAATTTAATTCATCTGCAGAGGATTCATCTTAATGTACATGCCCTTCCTGTATGACCTGAATTCAACTAGTCTATAAAACCAACCACTAATTATCAACATTATGGATCATTTTCCAATCAAGTCCAGTTCTTTTAACTGTCTGTTTTGCCACCCAATGAATGTTGTCTGAAAACAGAAATATTGGAAGATTTCTGATAATCATGTACTTAGTTCTTAAAGAACAGCTATTATACAGGTTAGGCCAGGTGAGTTCTTAAAGAACAGATGAGGCAGTTGTTTGATCACAGAAATCTGTAATTAATTGTCTAGTAGCTCTGTTCAAACAATACATTCGAGTGATAATCGGGGAAGGAACATATCTGTAGCAGTTTTTACAGACAGATTCAGTTCTGTGAAGCAGCATCTTTACTGACCGCCTCTTCTCTTCTAGAATGCCACTGTGGGAGAGCAGTACTCCATTGCAGTTTTTTGGGCACTTTCCCACATGATTGGGATCCCCTATGGCTCCGCCGAACCCCCCTCAGGTGACGTATACCTATGTTTACTGTTTTTATTTCAAACCACAGGCACGTTTGATGAAAATACATGTCATTAAACCTTCAATTGCAGATGAAAATGAGCTATGGATTGTGATGACGAGCATGGTTTCAGGAGCTTTGATGTACACAATGATGAACGGTGACACACCAGCAAAAGCCTTCAGAAGCAAAGTATGTTTCCTCTGCACTGTAAAGAAAAAGAACGATGCTTTATCTCTCATTTAAAAGTGACTGAATTTCAGGATCTTGAAGATTAACACATTAATTGTTAGTCTTGGAAATCCTGTAACTTGGATAGAGAATTAAAATTGTATAATGCTTATTATGAAAAGCTTTGTCTACATTGAATTAAAACAAAATCACACATTTGTGTATCTCTGTCTCACTGTCACATATGAGTCAGCTGGAAGACTACATGTGTCCCAGTTCCCTAGCCCTGACCCTCTTTCCCCACTAGAGGCCACCAATGTTCCCTCGCCTTTTCCTGCTCCCTTCACTGCTTTCCTTTTCTCTCTCTGTCAATTAACATTCCTCCACAGCCTTGTGCACTTCTGTTCCTGTCCTTTGTTCTCATTGGTCCTGCTCTTGTCTTCCTAGTTTCTGCTCTCCTTTATAAACCCCTCACTGCTCTCCCTGCATCACCAAGCCCTGTTCCTTGTTCTCCTGGTTCCTTGTTCTCCTGGTTCCTTGTTCTCCTGGTTCCTTGTTCTCCTTAGCTCCTTGTTCTCCTTAGCTCCTTGTTCTCCTTAGCTCCTTGTTCTCCTTAGCTCCTTGTTCTCCTTAGCTCCTTGTTCTCCTTAGCTCCTTGTTCTCCTTAGCTCCTTGTCCTGTAACCCTGTCTCTCTCGCTCGCTCCCCGTCCTCCCTCTTTCGCTCTCTGTCCTGTCTTGGTCTCTATCTCTCTCTCTCTCTGTGTTCTGTATCTGTTTCTCTTGACCTCCTGGATTTCGACCTTAGCTTGTGACCTCGACTACCGCTTTACGGTCCTCCCACGAGGCAGCCGTGACAACATGACATACAGAAAACTACCCCGAGAACTACGGACTCGGATATGCAATTACTTCCAGGCCAGGCACCAGGGGAAATGGTTTGGCGAGGAGGACATTTTTAAACTGGTCTCCAGACCCTTGAGAGAGGTAGGACTGTACGTTTCGACAAGTAACATTCAAGTGATATGAGTGCTGGACCCATAATCACAAACCTTAATTACTGTAACTGAGCATACCACTGAAGACAGAACAAATGAATACAGACATTTTACACCGAAAACATGACATTATCTGATTGGTCACAAATAACAGGACTTGCTTAAGTATGCATGAAATCCGTTATACATTTCTATAAAAGCATCAATAACTAGCTATCCTGTAAAAGTGCAAACAGACGTGAGTTGTGGACACTCAAAAAAAGAAAAACTTAATGAAACGTTATCAAACAGTGAATCATGAATGCATTTTTTATTAGGTTGAAATACTGCCTTAAGCTATGCATGTAGTCCTATATCCATGAATGCTCAATCAGCAAAGCATTGATAAACTAACCACACAGCCGTTCGTAATTGTTAATAATATCCTGCTAACATTACACTAGGAAAACTACTGCCGGTGGAATTTCTACGAGATTGAATTTGCTAATTTGATCCCTTTGCTGAACACGTGTATGATAAACCGTTTAATTTCTGTTCCATCCAGGAGATTCTCAATGTCCGATGCGCCAATGTGCTGAACAGTGTCCCAATGTTCAGGAATCGGGATGCCAATTTCAGCAACGCTGTCTTGCTGAAACTGCGCAGAGAGGTTTTCCAGGAAGGGGACCTCATCACACATCCGAATGCTCCCGGAGATCGTATGTTCTTTGTCGAGCGCGGGAGAGTCCTGGTCACGACAGCCACTGTCCAGGCGGAGCTGTGTGATGGGGACTGTTTTGGAGGTGGGTTACCTAAAATTATTATTTGCATTGGATGCAAAATTAAACCGATTCATGTTTTTCTTTTATTTATTTTAGCCCGTATGTTAATGTTTCTATTATCTGCATGTGCACGTTTTGTTGAGGACACCGCTGAAATATATATATATATATATATAATTATATATTTAAATGTTTGGATTAATTGCAATAATTAATCATATCGATAAAATCATATAGAACAATTGGCAGACTGTTGATTTTATTTTCAGAGCTGTGTCTCCTGAACAAGGGCCACTGCACGGCGATGGTGCAGGCCACGAGTCTGGTTCGGCTCTACTCTCTGTCCGCTGGGAGCTTTGAGGAAGTTCTGCAAGGTTTCCCAGAGATCAGAGAGGAGCTGTATCCAACCGCACACGAGAGGCTGCGTGTTTAAGAGGTGAGTTGACAAGATCCCTTTCATCCCACGAGTCTGGCACTAAAATGAAGGCCGGAAAAAACATCTCTGACACTTCACAGCTTCCTCTGAAGTGACTGTGATATTTTAATTTTCCTGTTAGATGCTGTAATTCTAGTCACTACACAATTAGTGTCCTTTAATAATGTATTTGACTGCATTTCACTTTAAGTTGAAGATTTAAGGGCACTAGCCAGCCTCCCCTCCCTGCACAAACTGGGAGCCACTCGGAATAACATTCCCATTATATCTGCAAAGCACCTGGGTTACAGTTGTGTATCTCTGTATGACCAGGTACATCTATTCCCACTATTGGTTAAATCACTGATGAGACACATGGATATGTTATGGCAATTTAAATTATTCTCGCGGTCCAGTCAAAAGCGTCTGGCGGTCCGGATTTGGCCCGCGGGCCGCCTATTGACTACACCTGAAATACAACATGAGTTATGTAGCAACTATGGTAAAGATAAGAGTGCAAGCTTTCTGAAAAAGAGAGCTGGAATATGGCAGACCAATGACATGATCACACAGAGCCTTTTCTAGGCACAAGTTAAGCAACAAAAGCGGCTGCTAGGGCCCCCAGCCACTAGGGGGGCCACTAAAAAAACTAATTAATAAATTGAATACATTTTAAATTATTTTCTATAATTGATCACAGTAATCAGTTTTCAGATTGGATTTTATGCTTGATCATGGAATCAAACATTAGTTGTTCTAGAAACCTATCAATTTGGTTTTGGTATGGGTTGGATGTAGTAATTTTTTATTTTATTTTTTAAATCAAGGAAGGCTCGGGTTAGTTACAGTTAAATGTAGGAAATTTAAATTTTACAAACATTATTATTATTCTAAAATGACTAAAAATAAATAAAAAGCTTTTGCTTAAAGTTCTTCTGTTCCAAAGCAACAGTGACGTTTTTGTACAGTGTCCTGGGGTACCCTGAAAGGCACTCCAAAATAAATTTTACATTTTTATGTAACGTAAATTGATATAATATATGTAGCCCAGAGTAGGGTCACAAATACATCGCAGGCAGAGACCAGGTTAAAAGAGATTACAACTTTTATTCCATCAATTAAAAGCACTTAAAAACAGACTGTAATGAAACAACTGGAGTTCAAAAGTGGAGATCCCAATCAAAAATGTATATTTAAAATAACTTAAAACAAAGTAAAACTATTACAATATAAAATAGAAATTACATATCAATTAAAAGTTGATCACATACATCAAATTCAAATTACTTTATCAATCCACCAGATTACACGGCAAGGTTATATATAATTCCTAATAAATAACTTCTAAGAAAACCACTGCACACAATTTATAAATAATCCAATATCCAAAACTTCACTCAGTGTAAAACCTGTCTAAGAAATATATATATATATATATATATATATATATATATATATATATATATACACCGATCAGCCATAATATTATGAGCACCTGCCTAATATTGTTCTAGGTCCCCCTTTTGCCGTCAAAACAGCCCTGACCCGTCGAGGCATGGACTCCACTAGACCTCTGAAGGTGTGCTGTGGTATCTGGCACCAAGACGTTAGCAGCAGATCCTTTAAGTCCGGTTCACCACCTTTCCTTCCTTGGACACTTTTGATAGGTACTGACCACTGCAGACCGGGAACACCCCACAAGAGCTGCAGTTTTGGAGATGCTCTGACCCAGTCGTCTAGCCATCACAATTTGGCCCTTGTCAAAGTCGCTCAGATCCTTACACTTGCCCATTTTTCCTGCTTCTAACACATCAACTTTGAGGACAAAATGTTCACTTGCTGCCTAATATATCCCACCCACAGACAGGTGCCATGATAACAAGATTATCAGTGTTATTCACTTCACCTGTCAGTGGTCATAATCTTATGGCTCATCGGTGTACATATATAAATATATATATATATATATATATATACACACACAACCCAATAAAGAAAATGATATACACCAAATAAACGTGTGGAATATATTTTTACCCTGACAGATTTCTAGGAGGTGTTTTAAATAAAGCTTCTTGCTTTAATGTAAAGTATTTTAAAATAGGAAGTCGACATAAATATAACAGCTTACACGGACACCTTAAAATGTAAAAACAAACTATACATGTAATCCATAGAAACTGAGAATCCATAGAAACTCTTACCAAACAGTATAGCAGCACTTCACCTCCTAGTCATCAAATCAAAGAGGATCTTGTAAACATTTGTGCCTCAGACAGATGTCTAAACAACAAAGCATCCCTGTCCAGACACCTTTGGAATGCAAGCACAGTCATCAAGGGGACAGAGAGTAAGATGAGGCTCACCAGACAAGCCGTTTGACACCCAGCACAACCCTGTCTCATCTGCAAGCATACCAACTAAAACCTCGGAAACAAAGAAGGGATGAATTCATATTTGGTAGCAAAACTACCTAAAATTACCAGTTTAATACAGGTTCTTCTCCCCCCCTAAAATTAATATCAAACGGGACAAGGGACCATGGCACTCAGACCAACTCCATTCAAAACTAAAATAACAGTGACAACCAAAAGTCAAACCATATTCAAACACATCCTATCATTTCATTAAACTATTTACAAGTGCTTTAAGCAGAAGGGCCACACAGGAGTCTCCTGGCTGGGCATTTGTATCTCTTTCAGATCAAATGAAATAAGAATTATTAATGTAAGAGCTCAGTTGGAAACTCAGCTGGAATGGAAACAATTTTTCAACATGTAGTGCATGAGTACATGTTGATTAAGGGCCACATAAGCAACAAGCCAATAATGAAAAGTACTGCCTACCACACAGAGAGCTCACCTGCTAATGTCCTTTTCCTTTTGTGATAAAACAACAAAATTACCAAAAATATGGAGAGAGGAAGATACCTCAGCACACCAAGACCAATGACGGCATCTGAAATCAACGAATAAAGAACAGAGAGCTATGATTCATTCTTTGTGGGTTGAAGCGAAACATGCAGAATTCAGGGTCAACCAAACTTTAGCCTTCATATGTTTCTACAGTTAGAAATCACACATGTTGTGTTACTGTTTCTAGACGTGTTATTATTGGCTTACAGGAATAGTATTCAATAAGATTGTCCAGCTTTATACTGCTGTACAAAAAAAATAGATTTTTTCCATGACTTCCTCAGCCTTCCTATGTCATTTATTTTTGCTTCATTAGTGATAGCTATTATGAAAATTAATTAACTGCTGTCCAAAACAAGATTGATGAAGAAAGTATCCTACTGTTTTGGATCGTAAAAGTACTTGTGTTGTTCTTAACCATTTTAACTATTCTATGGGGTATTTACATTGCAATTCACAATTTAAATATTGTTCCTTTTCTTGGATTGAATATGGTCTTATGAAAATGTTGTGATGATATAATTGATGCATCATCTCAAACCAAATACATTAAAACCAGTCACAAATTCACAGGTTCATATTGGTAGCTGGCTGGTTTGCACTAGTTTGACTAGTGAATCCTCTGAACATTGAAAAGGTGCATTCAGATTAAAAATTATAATTGTAATTACAGACTTCAAAGATTTCATTTGGTCTGGACCACGGTCCTCTCAAAATTATACACAATTATTTTATTAGTCAGTGTAGTCAATAATGCAGCGTGTTTGTATGGTTGTTTGTTTTAAAAGTTCATCGCTAAATCATTCAATCTGAAAGTTAACTGCTTCTCAGAAATTCAACAAACTAGATTTTCGGAATTTATATTTTATAGCTATATTTATGGGTAAAACAGTATTATAAGATAATCAATAGATGTTAATACACAATCTATACAATATTAACATACAATGAATAACAACCTATACATTATATTTTAATATTATTAACAGCTATTCATTTTATCTTAAAAACATATTGTTATATCAATATTGCAATATATGATCTGAGGATGATGTGATTCAACAGCAGAAATCATATTTTTTGTCTGATTACTATTACATCTTGTCTGTGATTGTAATTGATTACATAAATGTAAATGATTGCCTTTAAAGTGCTCCTGCCTTAACTGTTCTGGAAGGGACTTAATTCATGAAGGTTTATAACTACATTAACAATACTTGTATAGATTGTTAATCATTATCAATTAACATTATACAGATTGCTTTATCGAAAGCTATCAATGTATACGTGTTACTGGTTTATGTTGATTGACTTTTGAACAAATAAAGCTGGTAACAGTTGAATGCAGTTGCTGCTTTAAGAGTGCTAACAAAAGCAATCAAATGTTTCCAAATCTGGGTCCAGATTACGGCAAACCCGTCCCACCTACAAGCCTCTACTCAGTGGTTGCTTTATTTCTTTGTCAGATGCTTCCTTCTACTCAAAGTCTATCCTAGTCTAATTATATTGAAGCAAGTTTTAAGAACAATTATACTATTTTAGACTCGTATTCAAATACCTCTGCATGTAATTATAATTCACCTGCAAATACTGCTCTTGAAATTGGTCTATTTAATCCTCTTATTTTCCTAAAGAAATGATAATAAATATTTTAGACATATCACCTTGTTTTATTTCTGAATGCTTTAAAAATGATCTCTTCTGAACCGGAAACTCGACAGATAAAATGTTCTGACCACCTTTTTTTAGATTTTTAGATTAATTCTTGCCTGCAAATGTTTTCCACTGTTCCAATCTTACTGTCTTATATTTCCTTTAGTGTTTCTGAGTTTCAAAATGTTTGATTTAATCAACTCTTCAAGCCTTTTTAAAACCTATCTAATGAAGTGTTGTTTTGAATATAATAGATTAGTAATTAATTACAGTTACAAGCAGGTAGATGCAGTTAAAATGAATACTTTCCAAATATGAATAAATCAGATGTCTTGCATTATAGTTTCCTTTTTATTTGTTAAACATGAATTACCATTAATCTGTTCCAGCAATACTTTGTTTCTCACTTCTTTTCTGATTCTTGAAAGTGCAAAGAGCATAAGATTACTCACCTGTATTTATATTTTCTGCTGCTTCTACTGTTAGATTTGTTCCACTTCCTTCTCCTGTGATGAACTTAGGGATCTCAATAATTGCTTTACATAAGTATTTCCCCGTATCATTTTTGGATACTTTTGAAATTGTCAATTTAGAACAATTCCTGGAAATAGAAAAAACACACTTATTCAGATTGACTTCTGTGGACCCATTTTTAATGTTATGAAAACTAGATTTAATTCGATTTCTATCCTTCCACCATTCAACTCTTATTCGTTCCAAATCCAGATCTGTTTCCCAGCAGCACAACATCTGAACGGACTCTGCCTGTCTCACTGTTATCTTGTGAGGAGACTGCATGATATTCATGTTTCCATTAACATCTAAGACAAGGAAGAAATAAAACATCAACAAAAATCCAAATAATGCCTTTAGCTTTTATTACTGTAGTGTATATTATTGTAAGACAATTGTATATTAGTTAATTTTTTGAGGCCTAGGTTAGAATGAACAAAAGAAAACCATGTAAATCTAAGTGGATAAAAACAAATATAAAATGAACACACAGCTTATTTATCATATCATTCATCCAACCCCACCCACAGCCACAATATGCTTTAGCAACACACAATAAGTGTTATAAAGGAGAACATAGAGACCCAACAGAATTTAATTAATATATATTACAAAACCTCTATTCAGCAGAAGCTTTAAGTTTTTCATTTTAGATTTTTATGGCTGATAACTTGATGTGAAATATTGTACCCACAGTGGATACACCAGATCAACTTAATGTTTCAGTTTCAGCATTTCACTCTTCCTTTGGAGAATCCAAGATTCATACCACTAGTTGTTTCCAGTTTCTTGTCATATTTACTTTAATACATATTTAAAATATAAATAAACCACTGTCAGTACACTGTTAGTTGAAGATGTCAAAGTGTACGACACTGGTTATACAGGTCGAGATGTCTTGCAGAGACCGAACCAGAAGCACATATATAAACATATACATACGTTTGTGTGTGTGTGTGTGTGTGCAGTGTATATTGCTTGAGAATTAAAAGCATCAGCGATTCTCACCCCGGGAAATCAAAGAGGAGACATGCAGACAGCCTAGCAGGACAGTGAGCAGGTTCATTGCTGCGTTGAGGCAGTGGTGCTCAGTGCCGCATGATGGACTGAATAGACTGGACAGTGTAGGCTCTTGACAGGACTCTCTGAAGTTCAGTCATTCACACCTTCACAGACACCTTTACATTACGCTGGAGTCCATATTGACCCCGACCACTTTACATAATCAGTATGTATAGAAGAGCTGTGAAGTGACTAAAATGATCTCAAGCTCATTTATCTTCAATGGCAGCATGTGAAGACACGCAGGGGTCGGTTTTAGCTGACAGACATGTTTATTCAGTAGCTGAAACAAACAAAATGAACGATATCCTCCTCATGGAGGAGCCTTCAGACTCCTGGCAGGAGTTATAAAGAAACACAATAACAAACAGAAAACATAAGAACCGCATTTTATAAATGAAGAAAACTGGCACAGGGAGTGAGTCTCAGACGCTCTGAGGCTGAACACCGGTCGAGGTGCTATGGGATCTCCCTGAAACAAACAACTGGGAGGTAAAATAAGGTGAGGCACAGCGGCAGTGAGGGAACTGATTGCTGTCTGCATCTGCAGCACAGGTGCGTATAAATACCTGGTGCAGAGCATCTAAATGAGACGCCGCTGCTAACGCTGATGCATGAAAAGCAGTGTACAGGCCCAGGCTGCACAGCACTGCAGACACTATAGCCTTGGCCAAATAAAAACTTAAGGCTATCTGAGAATAGCTAAAACAGATTACATGTGCATAAGTGAATCAATATGTCAAAGTTTTCAATCCTTTTATATTTCTAAGCTTATATTGTTTCATTTTACTGTTTCAGTAAATTATAAAATAAGAAAATAAAAGTTTTATATATTTTAGGTTATAATGTTTTATGGTACTGTTTTAAGTAAATTAAAAAACGAGAAAAACAAAAGTTTTAAATACATATATATATGTATTAGATTATATTGTTTTATGATACTGTTTTAGTAACTTAAAAAATAAGAAAAGTAAAAGTTTTAAATACATTTATATATTAGATTATATTGTTTTATGATACTGTTTTAGTACCTTAAAAAATAAGACAAGTAAAAGTTTTAAATACATATATATATGTATTAGATTATATTGTTTTATGATACTGTTTTAGTAACTTAAAAAATAAGAAAAGTAAAAGTTTTAAATACATTTATATATTAGATTATATTGTTTTATGATACTGTTTTAGTACCTTAAAAAATAAGACAAGTAAAAGTTTTAAATACATATATATTAATTTCGGTTATAATGTTTTATGATACTGTTTTAGTACATTAAAAGTAAGAAAAATAAAGTTTTAAATACATTTATATATCAGATTATATTGTTTTATGATACTGTTTTAGTACCTTAAAAAATAAGAAAAATAAAAGTTTTAAATATATATATATACATTTTGGTTATAATGTTTTATGATACTGTTTTAGTATATTAAAAGTAAGACAAATAAAGTTTTAAATACATTTATATGTTAAATTATATTGTTTTATGATACTGTTTTAGGAACTTAAAAAATAAGAAAAATAAAAGTTTTAAATACATATATATTTTAATTTCGGTTATAATGTTTTATGATACTGTTTCAGTAAATTGAAAAATTTAGAAAAAATAAAGTTTTAAATCCTTTTATATTTCTAAGGTTATATTGTTTCATGGCACTGTTTTAGTAACTTAAAAAATAAGGAAAAAATGTTTTAAATACATATATATTTTAATTTCGGTTATGTTTTATGATGCTGTTTTAATACATTAAAAGTAAGAAAAATAAAGTTTTAAATACATTTATATATTAGATTATATTGTTTTATGATACTGTTTTAGTAAATTACAAAATAAGAAAATAAAAGTTATATATTTTAGTAGGGTGGTCAATACATTTAAAAAAAAATAATTAAAGCTGTTATACAGTTAAATTGTTAGATTATGCCTTAACTTAGATATGTGCATTACCAAAAAAACAAAATTGTGACTTTAACCCCAATAAATATGTCTTTTTAGGTACCAAAAACGTGTTTTTTTACCAAATCCGCCATCTTGGATTTTCTTTACCTATCGTCGTTAAACAGATGTTTTAAAACTTATTAAAAGTAAAAATATTAATAACAACCACATTTATCTTAGTACAAGACCCTTGTCTAACGTTTGCATGTGTTAGTTGATACATGTGTGTGAACTACAGCCCAAAACATCGGCACATGGTGCGAGTCCGGCGTTTGCGCAGAAACGGCACCGAGACGAGCAGAAGCGCATCCACGCAGCCCGGAGCTCAACACTGACACTGCAACACAATACAACCTGCACACAGGAGCGTAATTACACTAGACCAGGAAGTTAAATATAATGAGCATTATATTAAGTGCATATTTAAGTAGTGTGCACTGCAAACGCAAGTTCATGTTTTGAACTGATCAATACATCGGTTTACTATTGGTCATCATCGTGTCCTGTTAAAACTGCGTATCTATTTCCAGGAGAATCGCAAAATGTTTGCAGCACATTACTGTAACGTGATCAAGTACCAAGAATAATAACTGCAGGCACAATGAAAGGCTGCTTTCACATGCCACTCACAAAACAATTATATAAGTTATATAAATGGCGCTTTGATTGTAAATAGCCTACAATGTAATTGCAGACAGTTCAGAAAATATTAAACACAAAAACATACATTAAAACAGCAGGACATTCTTCCCAGAAAATAAAAATCAACCATGGAAACTTTTAATTTAATCAACACTTTATTTAAGTTTAAAACTTGTAAGTTTTCTGAAAGAAGAATAACAAACATCACATTTGTTAAAGTTAATGTAGCTCTACCTTCATGTAATTTGACCACTTTTTTGCAAATTACAAAATAAGGAATAGCATTTCCTGTGGCTCTTGTCTTCTCTCTCAACAACTGGTCAAAAATCCCCAAATCCCTCTCACAACTGGCACGGGTTTTTGGACCGGACTGCAGCTAATTGCGCAGCTCTGCTGATACCTCAGCATACCACCCATGCTCTAGGTCTGGGGTTCCCCATGTCTGGTGATGGAGGGCCCTTTTCCAGAGGTTGCATGGGATGGGGGGGGCACAGTAGAAAATTAACCACCAGTGAAAACGAAATATGTCCCAAATCATACCTTTTTATTTCCTATACATTTCTGTTAGGGAACATTTATTCAATTGAAATTCTTGTTTTATTGTTTTCCCCCACATTACATGTGCATTTTGTAACAGAAAATGTTCAGAAACTGTACAAATATAGTAAAGGTTCAGAAAAGGGGGGGTTGAAGGTTTGCTTTGGGGGGCCGCACCAAACATCCTTGAGGGCTGCACTTTGGGAACCCCTGCTCTAGGTGATCAGCTATCATCCTGTAGTACACTTTAACAAGACTAGCTGGAATTAACTCCACTACCGGCACAGTCATGCTGTCAAAATCTGCAGTTGTCTCCTCTGTAAGTTTCTGAAGGACAGGCTACACCATCACTTCTACATCATCGAACAATTGAACATCTCCTCTAACAAAGCTCTGGCCGTCTGGCTGCCATGCCTTCGGTTTGCGGACAAGTTCCTGATACCCGTCATTCATCTCAAGAACATGCTCCTTTCCTTGACAAAACTCTCAAAAGAGGCTCTGTCACAATTTTACAAATTAATCCAAGTGCCCAACATCCTGCCATGTACTGTCTAACATTTAGATCAGCAAAAAGAGCTCCACTAATTTGTTTTCATGCTGAATTTCTCTACTGAATTCCAGCAAATCAGAGAGCAGGTAAAAAGCACTGAAAAATGTAGCGTTGATTCTGTTACCTTTGAATGGTACCAGTGGCACATATTCAGATTTATCCTTGCCTAACAGAGCTGTCTTGAATTGCACTGGTTTTCCACTTTTTTCACAGCCTCTTTTCTGCACTGCCTTGCATACAGTTCTGATCAATCTAACTGTCCCGCTTTCTCGTACTGTTTTGTGTACCCAATGTAAGCACAAACTAACTACTCTGTCTCCACCATTTCCTCTCTCAGATAGAAGTGGTGGACCAAACCATAAACTAAATGCAATCCACAGAAAAGCTAATTTAAAAGTCTAAGTTTAGCCTTATCAGCCTCACTGTGCTGTTCAAAGTCTTCCACAATTGTTGTGATAAATTCACTCACAAAAATTTACATTCAAGTCACCCCCCCCACTTCTGACTATGTCCTGAACCATTTCTCTGACAGTATCAAATGAACACTGAGCAGAGCCTGATGCCTGTTCCCCGAGTCCTAAATGCATCCTTATGCCATCCTTAAAAAATATGCCAGCAGTGTCATACTTGTGACCTATTTTTGTCCCATCTGTGCAGAGCCCAATCATTTTTTGTAAGAATTCTACTCTGCAGTCTTTCTGTGTACCAACCAGTTTTTTAAAAAACTACTCTAACAACTTGACATGCCTTATGTGTGCTAACTCCCATATTAGCAACTAAGTCCATGTACACTTCACCTGCGCCTGCGTGTGAAGCCGCGCCGAGTCCGAGTCACGACCCTGCAACCGCGCTGAACCACCGCGCTGCTGCTCTACTGCGCACACTGTACAGCACACAGCCCCCCATCAGTCACACACTGTACAGCACACAGCCCCCCATCAGTCACACACTGTACACCACCCAGCCCCCCATCAGTCACACACTGTACAGCACACAGCCCCCCATCAGTCACACACTGTACAGCACACAGCCCCCCATCAGTCATCAGTCATATACATTAATGCCTTTTTAATCATAATATGGGCAATAATAAAAATGCACACTTCAAATGACTCCCCCAGTCATATGCAACAACAACAACACAAAGCCTGCACTGACACTTTATTAAGAGGAATAAGACACACAGCTCGGCTGCAGTCAGAGCCGCGTCCTCGTCTCTTATCACACAGTGACGCGTGCGTGCTCCCGCGGCTGAGGGAAATGGCGGCTCGTGTTGGAATTTGTCTTTTCCCAGAAATACGCAGCGCAGCTTGTGTTTAAAACCCAGCGGATTACAGAGCCCAAAAAGTTATGCTTTGGTCTGTATAAAAATTGAAAGTAGAGGGGTACGGCCACCTCCCATATGAGTGGCGACACAGGCGTTTTATGTTCAGACTAGCAGCACACGTGTTAAAGCAAACAAACCTGTTTTTTTCTAACTTCCTGACTTCGGGTGCAAAAAAGCTCGTAAGGTTATAATGTTTTATGATACTTTCTTAGTAAATTAAAAACTAAAAAGAGAATAACGAAATAAAGTATAAAATAAATAAATAAAATATTCACCCAGGGTGGGGTTCGAACCCATGCGGACATACGTCCATGTGTTTTTAGTTCATATGTTTTATGATTAGGCTTAGGATGATGCTGTGGTAGAAATAAAAGATACGAAAAAATGAATTAAGAAATGTATAGACTTACTTATAATATATTGCATCTCATTATATATATATATATATATATATATATACTCACCTAAAGGATTATTAGGAACACCATACTAATACTGTGTTTGACCCCCTTTCGCCTTCAGAACTGCCTTAATTCTACGTGGCATTGATTCAACAAGGTGCTGAAAGCATTCTTTAGAAATGTTGGCCCTTATTGATAGGATAGCATCTTGCAGTTGATGGAGATTTGTGGGATGCACATCCAGGGCACGAAGCTCCCGTTCCACCACATCCCAAAGATGCTCTATTGGGTTGAGATCTGGTGACTGTGGGGGCCAGTTTAGTACAGTGAACTCATTGTCATGTTCAAGAAACCAATTTGAAATGATTCGACCTTTGTGACATGGTGCATTATCCTGCTGGAAGTAGCCATCAGAGGATGGGTACATGGTGGTCATAAAGGGATGGACATGGTCAGAAACAATGCTCAGGTAGGCCGTGGCATTTAAACGATGCCCAATTGGCACTAAGGGGCCTAAAGTGTGCCAAGAAAACATCCCCCACACCATTACACCACCACCACCAGCCTGCACAGTGGTAACAAGGCATGATGGATCCATGTTCTCATTCTGTTTACGCCAAATTCTGACTCTACCATCTGAATGTCTCAACAGAAATCGAGACTCATCAGACCAGGCAACATTTTTCCAGTCTTCAACTGTCCAATTTTGGTGAGCTTGTGCAAATTGTAGCCTCTTTTTCCTATTTGTAGTGGAGATGAGTGGTACCCGGTGGGGTCTTCTGCTGTTGTAGCCCATCCGCCTCAAGGTTGTACGTGTTGTGGCTTCACAAATGCTTTGCTGCATACCTCGGTTGTAACGAGTGGTTATTTCAGTCAAAGTTGCTCTTCTATCAGCTTGAATCAGTCGGCCCATTCTCCTC
This sequence comes from Amia ocellicauda, assembly GCF_036373705.1. Classification (NCBI taxonomy): domain Eukaryota; kingdom Metazoa; phylum Chordata; class Actinopteri; order Amiiformes; family Amiidae; genus Amia; species Amia ocellicauda. Next base: position 18,018,013 of record NC_089862.1, on the reverse strand, counting down.
TGACCTCTAGCATCAACAAGGCATTTTCGCCCACAGGACTGCCTCATACTGGATGTTTTTCCCTTTTCACACCATTCTTTGTAAACCCTAGAAATGGTTGTGCGTGAAAATCCCAGTAACTGAGCAGAGTGTGAAATACTCAGACCGGCCCGTCTGGCACCAACAACCATGCCACGCTCAAAATTGCTTAAATCACCTTTCTTTCCCATTCAGACATTCAGTTTGGAGTTCAGGAGATTGTCTTGACCAGGACCACACCCCTAAATGCATTGAAGCAACTGCCATGTGATTGGTTGGTTAGATAATTGCATTAATGAGAAATTGAACAGGTGTTCCTCATAATCCTTTAGGTGAGTGTGTATATATATATATATATATATATATGCAAACACACATACATACCTATATCTCTTTAGTTTATATTTATCAATAGACTCTAAAGACATACACACCACTTTTCTTAGAGAACAACAGTGAAATGCATAGAATTATACACTGTAAACCCTAACTTTGTCTAAAATTAACAATGTTAATTGAATGTACTTCATTTTGAGTAATATGTTATGATCACTAAAGCAAATTAGCTTACTTTACCTTTTGCATGCAAATATCCAGTTACTAATGCAGTTAAGTGGAGTCCCCTTACAATGTTATTCAAGTTAAGTTAAGAAAACCTGCTGCCTCCTACTCGGAAAAATGAAATGCGATAATGTTCTGTTTTGTAAAGTCGTTTTGATCAGGTTCCGGCCTTAGTCAACCAAAACATTTACATACATTTAAATTCAGTTTTGTCCTCGTCTACTTTAGACTGATTAAACAAGTAAAACTGTACTAGTTGCTCAAAGTGAAGAGTGCACGGGAGTATAACACCACTAAATATTTTTAACATAAATTTGTGAATTAGTGAATTAGTCGTCTCGTATTTTCGCTGACAAAAATGAAACGCATTTTATAATATCGTCATCGCTGAACATTTCATTATTTTTTTCATATTTAAACAACAAACAAAACGTTCGTTGAGGAACATTTTCGTCATCAATTTCGTCACTGAAATTAATAGTGCTGACAATGAAATGTAGTTTCAAGTACGACTTTCAAACACTCTCAGGCAACATTAGCTGGCAATGCAACTTTGGATAAGGTGCTAGCATCATGATCATGTTGATGGCTTGCTGCACCTGCAAGCAGCTTTGGTAAAACGATTTTTACTGAGAGCAGAGTGGTCATCTGCCTTTCACACAGGGACTGTGTCCTAAGGGTGTGAGGGAGAGACATCGCTATAGTCTTAGAGTTTAACTGTTCTGGCTTTGCTATACAGATATGAAGCTTATTTGGATTGCTAGAATATATAATTGGCAATACATCTTGATTCGCTGATGTGCAACGCGGCAGTTTTAACTGTAGCTCGAGTACCTCTAAAGTTTTTGGGGGTGGGTCTGACACAGTCTGGCAGTTTGATCTGCTTTAATCCTTTGACCATTTATGCTTGTAGGTTTTTGTTTTAGAAAGATGCTGCATATAGGTAATTTTGTTAAACTACTTTTTCAACGTAGATTAATGCAATTGTGTAATTGTGTAAAATCACAACTATGCATTAAAAACAATTTAATATTATGTATATTTTGCATGGTTCAACAGATCAACAGTCGCTCTACCTCACACTCCTAGTTAAATACTGCTGAAGGTTGCTAAATATTTCAGAGGATTTCAATTGTGTGTAATGAAAATCTCATGTTTGTTGTTGTTTTCTTACAGGTGACAGGCAAATATGTTGTGGAAGTGGAAGTATGGCACTTTTAACTCTGAATAAAGAGCCGAGCTGTTGAAGCACTACTGGCTAAAACATGGACGCTACACAAGAACAGTACCTTTTCCATGTCTACACCAGGAAGCCCTTGTACATATAACTCCATCAATGCACTTATGGTGCATCTTTAAAAAATTCACTCCCAACCTCTGGTTAGACCTTCACAGTCAGGCGAAACAGATCAAATGACATTCAGCTGTCAATTATGTGAATATTGTGAGCCCTGCACAGAGGCAGATTTTTTCACCCACTTGCGTGGCAGACACTTTGGCAGACAGTTTATCAAAAAGTACAGTGCCCATTTAAAGGTTGTAGCTTCCAATCTAGTGTGTACTCAACATTCAATGCTCATAGAAGTAAAGAGCACAGGGAACATAATTGGAGGATGTTCAAGCCAGAGATTGTACCTGCTACTGATTATGTTACTGAAAATGATCTAGCACAAAAAGAGGGAGCCTTAGACCAGTCTGAGAAAGACAGCAGTGAAGAACTGAGTAATGCTGATCTTCAAGATCTAGGCAGTCAGTTGGAGCACAACTTGGCAGCTCTTTTATTGAAGATCCAAACAATCCTTCACATACCAGAGAGTTCTGTACAAGAAGTTATTCAACAGCTTACTCAGATACATCAACTGTCACTTCCACTAATGCAATGCTCAGTACAGGGAATTCTCAATAAATATTTTCCAAATGTAGATTACTCAGTTGTGAGAGAGTTGTGTTGTGAGAATAGTACTGTCTCAATGAACATTGTTCTTCTGAAATCATGTGGCACAGGTGGATCCTTGTCTACTACTAAAAGGAGAGCATCATATATGTTGAGAGAATTCCCCATAGTAATGCCCAAGTGGAATATATGTTTGACAAAGACCAGAAATCGTCTGTGTATGTTCCAATACAGCCAATGCTACAGAAATTTAATGTTAAACAAGATGGATATTTTGGACAAAGCTCTTTCAGTACAAGTGCATTCTCCACATGAGTACAGCACATATCAAGATGGTTCTTGTAGAACCGCCTCAGAAATAAGTGGAGAAGTCGCGGAGATAAAGCAAATAGAACTTTAATCGAGCCGCTCGGAAGCCCCACGTCAGAAATAATTCCTTCAGTGAGACTTAATGTTTAGAAACATGAGTACAACTTTATAGGAAAAATAACGTAACATCTTATCGCCGTTCATCCAATCGGAAGATACAGGTCCGGGTCCATTTACGATCTGTCCTCCCGTGAAGAGGTGATGGATACAAAAAGCAGATGTCCGTCTTTGATGTGCACTAGGAAGATGCGATCCCACGGTGGTCATTTACCTAGTGTCAATCGCTCATTAACAGAAACATTCCTGCCTATCTGGAGAAACGATTAAGTCATAAACAAATTCACAGCAGACATCTGTAGGCTATTTCAGCACTGTGTAATATTTCATTACTGACAGGAGATTCTAACAAACCAACCTTGTTGACCCTTTACTTGTCCTGCTAAATCTAATCTGCTCAGTCTGTATACAAACTACTTCTAATGCTAGTATTAATATAAAACGTTATATAATTATCACAAAACACTTTCCTCAACATCCTATACAAAGTCTTCAGTTCTAATTCCAAGGAAAATAGCCTTCTTAAAGATGGAGAGTTCAGTATTGCTCTAGGCCTTTACATTGATGACTTTGAAGTAGCCAACCCATTGGGAACATCTAGAAAAAAGCACAAGTTGTGTGCTGTGTACTGGGTAATCGCTAATGTGCCAGTAAAGTACAGGTCCACACTTCACTACATCAAGCTTGCTCTCCTGTGTAATGTGTCTACTGTGAGAGAGTGTGGCTATGCAAGTATCTTACGTCCTCTTATCCAAGATCTTATTTCCCTTGAGCAGCAAGGTGTAAATATTGAGCTGTTAGGAGCAAGTGTCAAAGGTACAGTCTTGTATGTGGCAGCTGATAATTTGGGTGCCCATTCTCTTGCAGGATTTCATGAGAACTTTACAGTGGACAGATTCTGTAGATTCTGCATGGTGACAAGCAGTGAAGTTCAAGAGAAAGAGGTACGTTCGGGAGCCTTTGAACCCCGAACCAAAGAAAATCATGATAGGCAGGTGTATGAGGTACAGCAGGACCCAACCTTGAGCAAAGAGTATGGTGTGAAAGGAGGATGTCCTTTGTCTGACAATCTGGAACACTGTCATGTTATCAGTGGCTACCCTCCAGACATCTTGCATGACATATTTGAGGGGATAGTTCCCATTGAAATGTGTCTGTGCATTCAGACTTAATAGCGAAAAAGCATTTCACGCTAGTGTCACTGAATCAGGCTACCAGAGGCTTTCTGTACACATTAACTGACAAAACTGACCAACCTCAGCCCATTGCCAAGGGCTTCACCACTAAAGGAACCATTGGTGGAAATGGTCATGAAAATTGGATCCTAGTCAGACTACTTCCACTTATCATAGGTCATAACATCCCTGAAGGGGACAATACATGGGAAGTTCTGATACTCCTCAAAGACATAGTTGAAATGGCTGTAGCATCAAGACATACTGAGGAGTCCATCTATTTTTTAGAGTGTAAAGTGTCAGAACACAGAGAACTGTTGCAAGCTACATTTCCTGCTTTTAGATTGCGACCAAAGCACCATTTCATTGAGCATTATCCTCTACTGATTAAGGCATTTGGTCCACTCTCAGATGTCTGGACAATGCATTTTGAGGGTAAACACAAGTTCTTTAAGAAGGTGAAGCACAGAAAGCCATTGTAGAAGAAATGCAGAAAAGGACACCAAATGAATCAACTTTAAAACTGAAGATTTTAGCTGAGGACTTGACATTTGCTCTGAGACGGAGAGAAGTGGTTGAGTCAGAGCCTGCCATAACCCAGATGGTTGAACGTTGGCCTGCTCTCTTCAAGGAAAATCAGGTGTGTTTGAGTGAATGCTGTTGCAATATTATCCAAGATGCATCATGTCAGTTGCATTAATTTTGGCTTTATTAATATTTAGTTATTTGTTTCACTTTTATCAAAATTGGTGTTTTACAGGTCTACATGGAGTTCAACAGGATTGCTGGCAAGAACCTGAAGCAGGAGTTCCATGAAGGTTTAGATCGTCACAGTGCTCGTTTCATGGAGATTTTCAGATCCAAGCCTGGGAATGCTGGGCAATTGCTGTCAGGCCTTTTACAGGAAGTCAAGGTTTGTGTAAGTTTCATTCACATGTGTACCATTGTCTGACATGTTACTAACTAAATCATATTATCGTTAGACTGCACAGCTTTAGTTATATTTGTAGTGCTAAAAGAATGCTGATGCGCTTTGTTGAGTGATTCTGTAGGTTATAAGGGCAGACAAAGTGTTCATCAATGGGTCATACTTTAAGTAGATGCATGAAACTGTAATGCCACAGGGTGAATCATGTAAATGACCAAAAATAGGCTTATTTGTTTTTGCTTCACCGTTTCATGCATCTTCACATTTGTACTGTCATACTGTCACGTACTGTATTAACATTTATTTTGTTGGTGACACAGACTACCTTATTATCATAATTGCATAGACTTCCAACTGAGGTCTTGCAGTAAAAGTCTACATAACTTATATTCTTGCTCTGTGTCCAAACGTCCGAGCCTACTGATGTGCGAACTCTGGTGCTGAGAGTGCTTCCTGTCCTACTGGGTGACAACTCCAGAGAGTTCTTCAAGCCATGCTTTGTAAGTGTGCTTATGAGTTGACAAAATCTGCATAGCATACAAGGCTAATGTAGCTCATCACTGCCCTCTTGTTCCACTTCTCCAACCTCTTAGTTACCTACGTAGTATGCAGCCCATTAGGAATGTCCTTGTTTTAATTCACCAGATATTGATGAATGCATGGTTTGAAATAACTGAAATGCTATTGCCTTTTCTTCAGGATGTTGATGATGAGGATTCATTCAGCCACATTTTGATCGGGATTCTCCTCATCGAGCCAGAGTATGAAGAACAACGTCCAAATTCCATACATCTCAATCCACACTCTGCTGCCATTGTCCTAGAGGGAAAGATAGTAATGGACAATCTACAAGACCTGCCACAGGCTATGTGCATTCTTTTTGGTCTCACGTACGCACTACACCTCTCCTACCCCAAGTGTATGAAGTACACATTTGAGTTCATTCAAAGAGTGCTTTTGACTTTGGGGCCGAATGACCTGAAACCTCAAACCAGAGGAGCTTTTCCAGATCAGCAGGGACACACGCACCCGGGGACACAAATGGAAATTGGGCTTCAAGGCATTCAAAACGGAAAACAGGAGACACTTCTTTACACAGAGAGTAGTCACAATCTGGAATAAACTACCCAGCGATGTGGTAGCAGCTGAAAGTTTGGGAGCATTTAAAAATAGACTGGATAGGATCCTTGGATCACTTAGATATTAATGAACACCAAACGAGCACGATGGGTCGAATGGCCTCCTCTAGTTTGTAAACTTTCTTATGTTCTTATGAAACCAAAACTAACTTCACTGAAAAACCTGCTGTATCAATAAATGCTCAACTCTTTGAGTGTAGATGAGCACGTTTGTTTTGTGTGTTATGGACTTGGAATGGTTACTGTAAGGTTCCAAAGCCTTTATGTTTGTGAATTTGAGGTTTTATAGGTTATAGCAGCATGTGAAAATTGACCATTTAAAAACAACATTTCTGGAATAAATAAAACATGAGACTGAAATTAGGAATAGGTTGATGGCTACAGTATTAGATTATATTTTTTCCCCTCGCTCTTTCTGGCAAAAATAGAGCATTGCTGTTTTAAACCAAATAGTTTGCTATTCCTTTCAAAGCAAGTTACAGTTCAGAAAGATGAGTAATGCTGGATTTTGTATTGTATATGTTAACAGTGCACTAAGATTTCTACAGTGTTAACATCTGTAATGGCAAATGATCCTGCAGGGAATGTTCAAAGTTAGGGTTTTCCAAACGTAGCCTTTTTTTTCCTTGTCACCAGATTTTTTTTCTAACCTTTTTTACATTTAACAAGACTCATTGTAAGCAATCTGCTTGTTGCAAAGAGAGGTTTTTAAGTCAAGTTCTGCAACTTCAGTGAGTTAAATATACATTTGGAAGTCAATTGCTATTCAGTATTGCTTTTCTTGAAACAATAAAAGGATTGTAACTTAAAAGTAGATGTCATTGTGTGGGTTGTTTTACACAGGTTTATGTCAGCATTTCAGATCACTTGAAGAATTTGAGGGAACAGGTTTCCTTGATTTAATTGAGTGTTAATAACTTATTATGATACATTTTGGAATACTACTACAAACTTAAACAATTGAAAGCATTCAGGATCTACAGTTGTATAAACGTAGTAAAAATATGTATCTGAAATAAAGTTATTAGTGCATTGCACTTAGAGGGTCAAGTAAATTGAATTTATCAGCTTTATCTAAACCTTACTTAATAAACAAAGTTACTGAACTTAATTAAATCAAGGCAACGAGTTTCCACAATTTTTTTAAGTAATCTGAACTTATCAGGGTTTACAGTGTATATGTATATTTTGACCAGCCCTGTACTTATTATATTTGTTGCATTAGTGAATGCTCAAACGTAGCCTTAACATGTATCATATTTAAGAATATACTGCATTTCATTTCATTACATATATGGGTGAAAGACGAATAAGGTTTTCAAAACTGAAAAAAATCAAAATTGAAAAATGCAGCAAAACTAACCTCCCATTGGATGGCATAGAGTCTTACCTTTATGGGAATATATTTGTCCACATTAGATCTAATTCTTTTTTTTTTTTTTGGGCAGGATATAGCTAATTTGTGGCCTGAAAACGTCCTATGGTGTGACAACAACATTTTCTTAAAATAAATGTATATGATTGTTGTTGCAATAACAAGTTTAAATATAAAATAATATATGTGTAACTGTTGTTACTATGACCAAAACCTATTTTTTGCATTGTTTTTAATGCAAGATAGGCCATTTAAAAAACTAATTATAAATTCCTATTCTATGCATCACACCAAAGGACACAAAAAAATTACACGCCCTACAGGGAAGTATAGATGGTGATTTAAATTATATTTCTAAGAGATTGACTTATCTTCATGCATGTGCAGGGGGTCCTCCTAAGACATGCTGACTTCCTGTTGTCCAATATTAAGTGCAGTCGTCTTCAAAAATGCTTGAATTTCTTGGCAGATTAACCATCACACCATAGGACATTGATTTTGGTGACAACTTTTTTTTTTTAGAAACAAAAGTGGAAATTTATATTTGTTTTAATGGTGTGATATACTAGCATAGGAAACCCCTGTAGAATCAGTTTAGGAGCCTTATATTGCATTTTCCATGCATGCAAGATTGAGTTTTTATAACTGCACACCTCCGGGGACAGTCACACCACACGACATTTTGAGTATTCGGAGTGAAAAAAATCAAATATGAAATAATCCTTCTTTACTAAAAATCATTGTATAAGTTAGTCCATAGCAAGTAGTTTTATGGAGTATAAAATTAAATATGTTTTATCGCGTATCACTTATGTTGCTAGGACATGAAAATGGCTAAATGAAATGAAAATGCTAAGACATGTTTTTTGTATCAAATGTATCATGTTGTATTACTATGTACATGAATGTTGTTTATACTTTTCATTTAAGGTGGTAAACATAATGTTATCATATTTTAATTACAAATGAATATATAAAAATAACAAATACTATATAATAATAATAATAATAATAATAATGAATTAAACACCCACCAAGACTGAGAATTCATGTTTCTGTCCTTGTTTTACAAGTCACCTACAATCTGTTGAAATAGTGGATGATGGTCTACAGCACAGGTTCCCCATCCTGAGGTTCTGACAGAGTCATTATAACCTAATATATATATATATATATATATATATATATATATATATATATATATATATATTCATATTCTTTTTTCATTTACTAAAACAGTATGATAAAACATTATAACCTAGAATATATAAAACTTTTATTTTCTTATTTTGTAATTTACTAAAACTGTACCATAAAACAATATAACCTTACAAATATATAAGTATTTAAAACTATAATTCTACTTATTTTTTAATATACTGAAACATTATCATGACACAATATAACCTAAATTAAAATATATATGTATTTAAAACTTTATTTTTAATTTTTTAATTTACTGAAACAGTATCATAAAATATAACCTAAATTAAAATATATATGTATTTAAAACTTTAATTTTTATGTTTTAATTTACTGAAACAGTATCATAAAATATTATAACCTAAATTAAAATATATGTATTTAAAACTTTTATTTTTCTTATTATTTAAGTTACTAAAACAGTATCATAAAACAATATAATCTAATATATATTTAAAACTTTAATTTGTCTTATTTTTTTTAATTTACTGAAACAGTACCATAAAACAATATAACCTTAAATATATTTAAGTATTTAAAACTTTTTTTTTTTTAATTGACTGAAACTATCATAAAAAATTAAAACCTAAATTATAAGATACATGTATTTAAAACTTTTGTTTTTCTTAATTAGTTAAAACAGTATCATTAAACATTATAACCTTACAAAACAGTTTATGCTATTAAACATTACACCTCCACACCAGCAGGGTGAGGGGTGCCCTTGGACGCCCATGATGGATGTCACATGATCAAGACACAGCTTCGCGAGACAGATCGTCGTCGCCTTCGCCGAGGATAACATCGCAGATGAACAGATCCCTCCTGACGGGTCCGAACAACGAAACGATGACACACGGCTGGAGATCGCTATTTCTGCCCCGAGTGACCAAGCAGTCCCTGCATGTGTATGGGAGTGAGGCCGCGGTGCAGAAAGAGTGTGACCGCCAGAGAGAGACCAGCTCATGGGTGATTCACCCCTTCAGCGCCATCAGGTAGGGCCGGACAACGCGCTCCGCCCACAGAGAACCGTGTTTTTCCATGTCAATTATCTGCTGATAACATGCAGTTTTTGTGTTTCCCATGTCATAGATCTATGCAGTATGTAGATTTCAATGAGTAGACATTTCTTCAGTTTGCAGTAGGAGGCGCAATCCCGCATCTATGCAACAGGAAACGCTGTAACTCAGGTCTTTAGTTGTATTTCTGAGCCGCACCTTTAGTTTTTTCTCTGATATTGCGTATTTGCAGGAAAGCGGCAACAAAACGGCAGAAGACACATTTTCTTCTGTACTGTCGGTTTTTATCTGTTTTCCTTTCAAAAACGAGCCGCGATGTGAATGAACTCGCTGCACCGAATACAGTATTTCTGGAGTCAATCGTCCCATTTTTAACAGGACACTCACGGACGTTTAATTATAATAAACTAAATAACACGCTGACCGCTAATCAGACCAGGTGGTCCATAGGCTGAACGCTGTGTCGTTTAGGTTCGTTGATCTATAATGTTGATCTATATTGACTGTCACTCTCACAATGTACGGGTAGAGTCACTGCGCCTGCGCTGTAGCCAATCAGAGCGCTGCACTGCTTGAGTTCCAGCGCACGGGGGCGGGATCCGGGCCAAGATGGCTGCGCCCATGTGCCGGCGTGTCTCTCCCAAACAGAAAGGAAAACGCGAGAAACACTGTGATTATACGTGTGTCATACATGTCAGCAGAGTGGAAATGAGCAGTACAGCCTCCTACAGCACTGCGGGGGAGTAAAGCAGTCGAAAGCGCCCTGAACTGACACCGGACATCAGCTGTCAATGAAGATCGCCTTGTCACGCGTGATTTGCATCAAATAAGATCGGTTTCACCTAAACAGCTGCAGACGATTCATACACTGTTTATCTCCCTTTTTGCAGGAATTACTACATCTTGCTGATGCTGGTGCTGACATTTCTCAACCTTCTTGCGATCCCCATCGGAATCGCCTTTCTGGATTCGGAGCACCACTTCCGCGCCTGGGAGATCTTCAACCTCTTCTCGGACACGGTCTTCGTGCTGGATATTCTCGTCAACTTTCGGATGGGTGTCATCACGGATCAGGTAGCAGAGTTGTTAACCACTGGTGCTAAAAATGGGACAAATGTGTAGAGTTTTACATTCGTGGGCAAAATGATGGGGTCCCTGCAACTCCTACTCAGGTGCCACAGAGAAAGGAGACTTTACTCAAATGCTTGGCAAAAGTTCACTAAAATGAAACTGTGGGTACATTTTATTGGCAGTTTACATTAAATGAAAAAGAAAAATATTTCTGGAGAATTAACATGGAGATGTTCGTTACTGGTCAACACATGTGTTAGCTTTGTATCTGTAGATACATTCTCACTCTTTCTTTCTCTCTCTTGCTTTAGAAAGTGATTTTGCAGCCAAAGGAAATCCGGCACCACTACTTGAAAAGTTGGTTCGCCTTGGATTTGATTTCTGCCTTTCCTCTGGATTACATCATCCTAATCGCAAAGGTAATGGAATGTCTTCTGGGATTATTTACGAGTTATTATATTGTTTGCTTGTATAAGTGTCCATCCCCCTGGTGATAGCAATCCTAAAGTGTAAGCAATCGCCTCCAAAATCAAGCACACAGTTAAGTGTAGTGATTCACAGGATTTCAGGATTAATTCAGCAGTTTCTAGAGTGAACCTGTGCTGGGTCGTGCATTTCAAAGCAAAGACTCAACCATTGTTTCCCCCATAGCAGTGTGGAGGATTGTGTAGAAAAGTGGAAGAAATCCTAATTGAAATGCATGAAGAGTGTCTTTATAGGCACTGTGTGTGATGTTATATGTCCGGAGTGTCCTATAAGTGTTTATGTGCTAATCAACACATGAATATGGCTTTTGTTTATTCCTAGCTTTTTACGTGTCAGTCGTGTCTTTTATTTAATATCACCGTATGCTCTGATTGTCTAGAGTTTTGAAGAGCACAGTGACACCTCTTCCTTCTCTGCCTCTAAACTGGTGAGAGTCATCATGTTCGCGAGGATCTTCAGTTTGGCTCGCCTGCTCCGAGTGTCGAAGTTATGGAGGTTCTTCACAGAATGGGAACAGGTTTGTTTTTTGATTGGTGAATTCAAAATTGTTACATTGCTTCTCTAGGTACAAAATGTGTTGAATAAAGGGTACACTTGAAAAATAAATGAAAGATTTAGTTGAATGCTCAGATTGATTGCACTGGGTTTATCAGATTTACAGATTTGCACCCTTTTAACAGAGAATTGTATGAAGAGCTCGTGAGATTTATACTGTATTCCTGAGTGTTGGAAGTCATGGCAGTCCCTGGTCAAAAGTTACTTTAAAACTGTTCTAATGGTTTAAAATGATATATGGTTACAATTGGCTGGTGTTTTATTCTGAAGTGCTGATGATAGTGTGTGACTCAACATCAGTTCCACGCGTTTCTTACAGTATAGCCCAACTGTCTGTCTTTTTAGGTTTCGAATGCAAACATGGAAGCGGTGCGCCTGATCCTCCGCATTATGGGTCTGTTCTTGATGATTCTTCTTCTGTGCCACTGGAATGGATGTATTCAGTTCCTTGTTCCCGTTTTGCAAGAATTTCCTGAGCACTCTTGGGTTGTCAGGGAAAACTTGATGGTAAGAACAATGAAATCTAACTGGAAATTTCCTGAAAATGTGTGTTTAAAATTGACATTAATTTGATTAATTTAATTCATCTGCAGAGGATTCATCTTAATGTACATGCCCTTCCTGTATGACCTGAATTCAACTAGTCTATAAAACCAACCACTAATTATCAACATTATGGATCATTTTCCAATCAAGTCCAGTTCTTTTAACTGTCTGTTTTGCCACCCAATGAATGTTGTCTGAAAACAGAAATATTGGAAGATTTCTGATAATCATGTACTTAGTTCTTAAAGAACAGCTATTATACAGGTTAGGCCAGGTGAGTTCTTAAAGAACAGATGAGGCAGTTGTTTGATCACAGAAATCTGTAATTAATTGTCTAGTAGCTCTGTTCAAACAATACATTCGAGTGATAATCGGGGAAGGAACATATCTGTAGCAGTTTTTACAGACAGATTCAGTTCTGTGAAGCAGCATCTTTACTGACCGCCTCTTCTCTTCTAGAATGCCACTGTGGGAGAGCAGTACTCCATTGCAGTTTTTTGGGCACTTTCCCACATGATTGGGATCCCCTATGGCTCCGCCGAACCCCCCTCAGGTGACGTATACCTATGTTTACTGTTTTTATTTCAAACCACAGGCACGTTTGATGAAAATACATGTCATTAAACCTTCAATTGCAGATGAAAATGAGCTATGGATTGTGATGACGAGCATGGTTTCAGGAGCTTTGATGTACACAATGATGAACGGTGACACACCAGCAAAAGCCTTCAGAAGCAAAGTATGTTTCCTCTGCACTGTAAAGAAAAAGAACGATGCTTTATCTCTCATTTAAAAGTGACTGAATTTCAGGATCTTGAAGATTAACACATTAATTGTTAGTCTTGGAAATCCTGTAACTTGGATAGAGAATTAAAATTGTATAATGCTTATTATGAAAAGCTTTGTCTACATTGAATTAAAACAAAATCACACATTTGTGTATCTCTGTCTCACTGTCACATATGAGTCAGCTGGAAGACTACATGTGTCCCAGTTCCCTAGCCCTGACCCTCTTTCCCCACTAGAGGCCACCAATGTTCCCTCGCCTTTTCCTGCTCCCTTCACTGCTTTCCTTTTCTCTCTCTGTCAATTAACATTCCTCCACAGCCTTGTGCACTTCTGTTCCTGTCCTTTGTTCTCATTGGTCCTGCTCTTGTCTTCCTAGTTTCTGCTCTCCTTTATAAACCCCTCACTGCTCTCCCTGCATCACCAAGCCCTGTTCCTTGTTCTCCTGGTTCCTTGTTCTCCTGGTTCCTTGTTCTCCTGGTTCCTTGTTCTCCTTAGCTCCTTGTTCTCCTTAGCTCCTTGTTCTCCTTAGCTCCTTGTTCTCCTTAGCTCCTTGTTCTCCTTAGCTCCTTGTCCTGTAACCCTGTCTCTCTCGCTCGCTCCCCGTCCTCCCTCTTTCGCTCTCTGTCCTGTCTTGGTCTCTATCTCTCTCTCTCTCTGTGTTCTGTATCTGTTTCTCTTGACCTCCTGGATTTCGACCTTAGCTTGTGACCTCGACTACCGCTTTACGGTCCTCCCACGAGGCAGCCGTGACAACATGACATACAGAAAACTACCCCGAGAACTACGGACTCGGATATGCAATTACTTCCAGGCCAGGCACCAGGGGAAATGGTTTGGCGAGGAGGACATTTTTAAACTGGTCTCCAGACCCTTGAGAGAGGTAGGACTGTACGTTTCGACAAGTAACATTCAAGTGATATGAGTGCTGGACCCATAATCACAAACCTTAATTACTGTAACTGAGCATACCACTGAAGACAGAACAAATGAATACAGACATTTTACACCGAAAACATGACATTATCTGATTGGTCACAAATAACAGGACTTGCTTAAGTATGCATGAAATCCGTTATACATTTCTATAAAAGCATCAATAACTAGCTATCCTGTTAAAGTGCAAACAGACGTGAGTTGTGGACACTCAAAAAAAGAAAAACTTAATGAAACGTTATCAAACAGTGAATCATGAATGCATTTTTTATTAGGTTGAAATACTGCCTTAAGCTATGCATGTAGTCCTATATCCATGAATGCTCAATCAGCAAAGCATTGATAAACTAACCACACAGCCGTTCGTAATTGTTAATAATATCCTGCTAACATTACACTAGGAAAACTACTGCCGGTGGAATTTCTACGAGATTGAATTTGCTAATTTGATCCCTTTGCTGAACACGTGTATGATAAACCGTTTTATTTCTGTTCCATCCAGGAGATTCTCAATGTCCGATGCGCCAATGTGCTGAACAGTGTCCCAATGTTCAGGAATCGGGATGCCAATTTCAGCAACGCTGTCTTGCTGAAACTGCGCAGAGAGGTTTTCCAGGAAGGGGACCTCATCACACATCCGAATGCTCCCGGAGATCGTATGTTCTTTGTCGAGCGCGGGAGAGTCCTGGTCACGACAGCCACTGTCCAGGCGGAGCTGTGTGATGGGGACTGTTTTGGAGGTGGGTTACCTAAAATTATTATTTGCATTGGATGCAAAATTAAACCGATTCATGTTTTTCTTTTATTTATTTTAGCCCGTATGTTAATGTTTCTATTATCTGCATGTGCACGTTTTGTTGAGGACACCGCTGAAATATATATATATATATATATAATTATATATTTAAATGTTTGGATTAATTGCAATAATTAATCATATCGATAAAATCATATAGAACAATTGGCAGACTGTTGATTTTATTTTCAGAGCTGTGTCTCCTGAACAAGGGCCACTGCACGGCGATGGTGCAGGCCACGAGTCTGGTTCGGCTCTACTCTCTGTCCGCTGGGAGCTTTGAGGAAGTTCTGCAAGGTTTCCCAGAGATCAGAGAGGAGCTGTATCCAACCGCACACGAGAGGCTGCGTGTTTAAGAAGTGAGTTGACAAGATCCCTTTCATCCCACGAGTCTGGCACTAAAATGAAGGCCGGAAAAAACATCTCTGACACTTCACAGCTTCCTCTGAAGTGACTGTGATATTTTAATTTTCCTGTTAGATGCTGTAATTCTAGTCACTACACAATTAGTGTCCTTTAATAATGTATTTGACTGCATTTCACTTTAAGTTGAAGATTTAAGGGCACTAGCCAGCCTCCCCTCCCTGCACAAACTGGGAGCCACTCGGAATAACATTCCCATTATATCTGCAAAGCACCTGGGTTACAGTTGTGTATCTCTGTATGACCAGGTACATCTATTCCCACTATTGGTTAAATCACTGATGAGACACATGGATATGTTATGGCAATTTAAATTATTCTCGCGGTCCAGTCAAAAGCGTCTGGCGGTCCGGATTTGGCCCGCGGGCCGCCTATTGACTACCCCTGAAATACAACATGAGTTATGTAGCAACTATGGTAAAGATAAGAGTGCAAGCTTTCTGAAAAAGAGAGCTGGAATATGGCAGACCAATGACATGATCACAGGTTTTGGTATGGGTTGGATGTAGTAATTTTTTATTTTATTTTTTAAATCATGGAAGGCTCGGGTTAGTTACAGTTAAATGTAGGAAATTTAAATTTTACAAACATTATTATTATTCTAAAATGACTAAAAATAAATAAAAAGCTTTTGCTTAAAGTTCTTCTGTTCCAAAGCAACAGTGACGTTTTTGTACAGTGTCCTGGGGTACCCTGAAAGGCACTCCAAAATAAATTTTACATTTTTATGTAACGTAAATTGATATAATATATGTAGCCCAGAGTAGGGTCACAAATACATCGCAGGCAGAGACCAGGTTAAAAGAGATTACAACTTTTATTCCATCAATTAAAAGCACTTAAAAACAGACTGTAATGAAACAACTGGAGTTCAAAAGTGGAGATCCCAATCAAAAATGTATATTTAAAATAACTTAAAACAAAGTAAAACTATTACAATATAAAGTAGAAATTACATATCAATTAAAAGTTGATCACATACATCAAATTCAAATTACTTTATCAATCCACCAGATTACACGGCAAGGTTATATATAATTCCTAATAAATAACTTCTAAGAAAACCACTGCACACAATTTATAAATAATCCAATATCCAAAACTTCACTCAGTGTAAAACCTGTCTAAGAAATATATATATATATATATATATATATATATATACACCGATCAGCCATAATATTATGAGCACCTGCCTAATATTGTTCTAGGTCCCCCTTTTGCCGTCAAAACAGCCCTGACCCGTCGAGGCATGGACTCCACTAGACCTCTGAAGGTGTGCTGTGGTATCTGGCACCAAGACGTTAGCAGCAGATCCTTTAAGTCCGGTTCACCACCTTTCCTTCCTTGGACACTTTTGATAGGTACTGACCACTGCAGACCGGGAACACCCCACAAGAGCTGCAGTTTTGGAGATGCCCTGACCCAGTCGTCTAGCCATCACAATTTGGCCCTTGTCAAAGTCGCTCAGATCCTTACACTTGCCCATTTTTCCTGCTTCTAACACATCAACTTTGAGGACAAAATGTTCACTTGCTGCCTAATATATCCCACCCACAGACAGGTGCCATGATAACAAGATTATCAGTGTTATTCACTTCACCTGTCAGTGGTCATAATCTTATGGCTCATCGGTGTACATATATAAATATATATATATATATATATATACACACACAACCCAATAAAGAAAATGATATACACCAAATAATCGTGTGGAATATATTTTTACCCTGCCAGATTTCTAGGAGGTGTTTTAAATAAAGCTTCTTGCTTTAATGTACAGTATTTTAAAATAGGAAGTCGACATAAATATAACAGCTTACACGGACACCTTAAAATGTAAAAACAAACTATACATGTAATCCATAGAAACTGAGAATCCATAGAAACTCTTACCAAACAGTATAGCAGCACTTCACCTCCTAGTCATCAAATCAAAGAGGATCTTGTAAACATTTGTGCCTCAGACAGATGTCTAAACAACAAAGCATCCCTGTCCAGACACCTTTGGAATGCAAGCACAGTCATCAAGGGGACAGAGAGTAAGATGAGGCTCACCAGACAAGCCGTTTGACACCCAGCACAACCCTGTCTCATCTGCAAGCATACCAAATAAAACCTCGGAAACAAAGAAGGGATGATTTCATATTTGGTAGCAAAACTACCAAAAATTACCAGTTTAATACAGGTTCTTCTCCCCCCCTAAAATTAATATCAAACGGGACAAGGGACCATGGCACTCAGACCAAATCCATTCAAAACTAAAATAACAGTGACAACCAAAAGTCAAACCATATTCAAACACATCCTATCATTTCATTAAACTATTTACAAGTGCTTTTAGCAGAAGGGCCACACAGGAGTCTCCTGGCTGGGCATTTGTATCTCTTTCAGATCAAATGAAATAAGAATTATTAATGTAAGAGCTCAGTTGGAAACTCAGCTGGAATGGAAACAATTTTTCAACATGTAGTGCATGAGTACATGTTGATTAAGGGCCACATAAGCAACAAGCCAATAATGAAAAGTACTGCCTACCACACAGAGAGCTCACCTGCTAATGTCCTTTTCCTTTTGTGATAAAACAACAAAATTACCAAAAATATGGAGAGAGGAAGATACCTCAGCACAACAAGACCAATGACGGCATCTGAAATCAATGAATAAAGAACAGAGAGCTTTGATTCATTCTTTGTGGGTTGAAGCGAAACATGCAGAATTCAGCAGAAAAGCGTCAACCAAACTTTAGCCTTCATATGTTTCTACAGTTAGAAATCACACATGTTGTGTTACTGTTTCTAGACGTGTTATTATTGGCTTATAGGAATAGTATTCAATAAGATTGTCCAGCTTTATACTGCTGTACAAAAAAAAAAGATTTTTTCCATTACTTCCTCAACCTTTCTATGTCATTTATTTTTGCTTCATTAGTGATAGCTATTATGAAAATTAATTAACTTCTGTGCAAAACAAGATTGATGAAGAAAGTATCCTACTGTTTTGGATCGTAAAAGTACTTGTGTTGTTCTTAACCATTTTAACTATTCTATGGGGTATTTACATTGCAATTCACAATTTAAATATTGTTCCTTTTCTTGGATTGAATATGGTCTTATGAAAATGTTGTGATGATATAATTGATGCATCATCTCAAACCAAATACATTAAAACCAGTCACAAATTCACAGGTTCATATTGGTAGCTGGCTGGTTTGCACTAGTTTGACTAGTGAATCCTCTGAACATTGAAAAGGTGCATTCAGATTAAAAATTATGATTGTAATTACAGACTTCAAAGATTTCATTTGGTCTGGACCACGGTCCTCTCAAAATTATACACAATTATTTTATTAGTCAGTGTAGTCAATAATGCAGCGTGTTTGTATGGTTGTTTGTTTTAAAAGTTCATCGCTAAATCATTCAATCTGAAAGTTAACTGCTTCTCAGAAATTCAACAAACTAGATTTTCGGAATTTATATTTTATAGCTATATTTATGGGTAAAACAGTATTATAAGATAATCAATAGATGTTAATACACAATCTATACAATATTAACATACAATGAATAACAACCTATAAATTATATTTTAATATTATTAACAGCTATTCATTTTATCTTAAGAACATATTGTTATATCAATATTGCAATATATGATCTGAGGATGATGTGATTCAACAGCAGAAATCATATTTTTTGTCTGATTACTATTACATCTTGTCTGTGATTGTAATTGATTACATAAATGTAAACGATTGCCTTTAAAGTGCTCCTGCCTTAACTGTTCTGGAAGGGACTTAATTCATGAAGGTTTATAACTACATTAACAATACTTGTATAGATTGTTAATCATTATCAATTAACATTATACAGATTGCTTTATCGAAAGCTATCAATGTATACGTGTTACTGGTTTATGTTGATTGAGTTTTGAACAAATAAAGCTGGTAACAGTTGAATGCAGTTGCTGCTTTAAGAGTGCTAACAAAAGCAATCAAATGTTTCCAAATCTGGGTCCAGATTACGGCAAACCCGTCCCACCTACAAGCCTCTACTCAGTGGTTGCTTTATTTCTTTGTCAGATGCTTCCTTCTACTCAAAGTCTATCCTAGTCTAATTATATTGAAGCAAGTTTTAAGAACAATTATACTATTTTAGACTCGTATTCAAATACCTCTGCATGTAATTATAATTCACCTGCAAATACTGCTCTTGAAATTGGTCTATTTAATCCTCTTATTTTCCTAAAGAAATGATAATAAATATTTTAGACATATCACCTTGTTTTATTTCTGAATGCTTTAAAAATGATCTCTTCTGAACCGGAAACTCGACAGATAAAATGTTCTGACCACCTTTTTTTAGATTTTTAGATTAATTCTTGCCTGCAAATGTTTTCCACTGTTCCAATCTTACTGTCTTATATTTCCTTTAGTGTTTCTGAGTTTCAAAATGTTTGATTTAATCAACTCTTCAAGCCTTTTTAAAACCTATCTAATGAAGTGTTGTTTTGAATATAATAGATTAGTAATTAATTACAGTTACAAGCAGGTAGATGCAGTTAAAATGAATACTTTCCAAATATGAATAAATCAGATGTCTTGCATTATAGTTTCCTTTTTATTTGTTAAACATGAATTACCATTAATCTGTTCCAGCAATACTTTGTTTCTCACTTCTTTTCTGATTCTTGAAAGTGCAAAGAGCATAAGATTACTCACCTGTATTTATATTTTCTGCTGCTTCTACTGTTAGATTTGTTCCACTTCCTTCTCCTGTGATGAACTTAGGGATCTCAATAATTGCTTTACATAAGTATTTCCCCGTATCATTTTTGGATACTTTTGAAATTGTCAATTTAGAACAATTCCTGGAAATAGAAAAAACACACTTATTCAGATTGACTTCTGTGGACCCATTTTTAATGTTATGAAAACTAGATTTAATTCGATTTCTATCCTTCCACCATTCAACTCTTATTCGTTCCAAATCCAGATCTGTTTCCCAGCAGCACAACATCTGAACGGACTCTGCCTGTCTCACTGTTATCTTGTGAGGAGACTGCATGATATTCATGTTTACATTAACATCTAAGACAAGGAAGAAAAAAAACATCAACAAAAATCCAAATAATGCTTTTATTACTGTAGTGTATATTATTGTAAGACAATTGTATATTAGTTAATTTTTTGAGGCCTAGGTTAGAATGAACAAAAGAAAACCATGTAAATCTAAGTGGATAAAAACAAATATAAAATGAACACACAGCTTATTTATCATATCATTCATCCAACCCCACCCACAGCCACAATATGCTTTAGCAACACACAATAAGTGTTATAAAGGAGAACATAGAGACCAAACAGAATTTAATTAATATATATTACAAAACCTCTATTCAGCAGAAGCTTTAAGTTTGTCATTTTAGATTTTTATGGCTGATAACTTGATGTGAAATATTGTACCCACAGTGGATACACCAGATCAACTTAATGTTTCAGTTTCAGCATTTCACTCTTCCTTTGGAGAATCCAAGATTCATACCACTAGTTGTTTCCAGTTTCTTGTCATATTTACTTTAATACATATTTAAAATATAAATAAACCACTGTCAGTACACTGTTAGTTGAAGATGTCAAAGTGTACGACACTGGTTATACAGGTCGAGATGTCTTGCAGAGACCGAACCAGAAGCACATATATAAACATATACATACGTTTGTGTGTGTGTGTGTGTGTGCAGTGTATATTGCTTGTGAATTAAAAGCATCAGCGATTCTCACCCCGGGAAATCAAAGAGGAGACATGCAGACAGCCTAGCAGGACAGTGAGCAGGTTCATTGCTGCGTTGAGGCAGTGGTGCTCAGTGCCGCATGATGGACTGAATAGACTGGACAGTGTAGGCTCTTGACAGGACTCTCTGAAGTTCAGTGATTCACACCTTCACAGACACCTTTACATTACGCTGGAGTCCATATTGACCCCGACCACTTTACATAATCAGTATGTATAGAAGAGCTGTGAAGTGACTAAAATGATCTCAAGCTCATTTATCTTCAATGGCAGCATGTGAAGACACACAGGGGTCGGTTTTAGCTGACAGACATGTTTATTCAGTAGCTGAAACAAACAAAATGAACGATATCCTCCTCATGGAGGAGCCTTCAGACTCCTGGCAGGAGTTATAAAGAAACACAATAACAAACAGAAAACATAAGAACCGCATTTTATAAATGAAGAAAACTGGCACAGGGAGTGAGTCTCAGACGCTCTGAGGCTGAACACCGGTCGAGGTGCTATGGGATCTCCCTGAAACAAACAACTGGGAGGTAAAATAAGGTGAGGCACAGCGGCAGTGAGGGAACTGATTGCTGTCTGCATCTGCAGCACAGGTGCGTATAAATACCTGGTGCAGAGCATCTAAATGAGACGCCGCTGCTAACGCTGATGCATGAAAAGCAGTGTACAGGCCCAGGCTGCACAGCACTGCAGACACTATAGCCTTGGCCAAATAAAAACTTAAGGCTATCTGAGAATAGCTAAAACAGATTACATGTGCATAAGTGAATCAATGTGTCAAAGGGTTCACCTATTTAAAGGTAGCTGTCCTGACAATCCCTTGGTCAATCTGTTAGCATACAGATTGTTCATCAGGACACACTATCGTAAATCTTTGTTATATTATGTTTCCTGTTCCTAGTTATTCAGGGGTATGAATAAATCTGGAGGGCATTGTATAAGAATAGATTTAATTATGTGAAGGCATAATTTGTATAGATATCAAGTAAGTAAATAATGTGGGGAAAATTGTTTGGTGACAATTTGCCTGTTTTTGTTGAAAATAGTTTAGTCCTTTCTTTCCAACCATTGCCATTTGGCAAATATGATACTCTGATTTTGGTATAAAAGAAACACATGTCGAAAATAATACATTGGGTCTGTGTGTGATTCCAGCAATTGAAAAGAAAGACTAATTATGATTTTGTGAAAGCATTTTCATACACAAATAAGAATAGCAGAAGAAACAGTATTTGAGTGTAGGCTATTAAACAGCAAACCTACCTGCATGCACACTGTAATATTCATACATTTTAAATAGAGGAAAGGTCTGTAAGAAATATTATATATATGAGTATTTTACCAAATTATTTTGCTTAAATAATCTGAATAAACTTTTGTGCACCATTGTGTGTACATTTAGTTGATGAGTATGTGTGTGAGTGTGTATATATAAGCATTTAAACAAGCATTCACACTTACTGGTATTCACAATACATTCACATCAAACTTAAAACATTAAGTTACCAGGTGCTTATAAAACAATAAGTTATTAACAAGGTGTCACACAAGCAGAATGACACATAAGGCTTTGGTTAACGCTGGGGGTAGTGAAATGAACACTTATGTGTATAGATTGAACAGATTCATGTGGTTAGCATAGAGTCATGTCACTGAGAATTGGCTCTACAGCTCATCTGCTAAAGGAAAGTAAATGAAAACTAGAATACGACATTAACAATTCATATTAAGAGACCAGTACTTAAAATTCAACATTTAACAACCTTCCTTTTATGAATTACTTTTCAATACAGAAAGGTATTCCAATGCTTGATCATCTGTTGCGATTATTACTAGAAGAAGCTTTATTGCCTCTTGTTCTGAGATATAAAAATATACATTTTACACGTGGTACTAGAAGACGCGCAGAGTCACCCTGTTTGCAGGGTCTGTCTGCTCTCTGGTTCAGTACAAGGATCTAATGCCTCAGACTCATTCTGGTCAGGATTGGAAACTTCTGGTTCTCCTACTTTTGAAGCTGAAAAACAATCAATCATGTATTCAGTGTTTGATAACTGAGCTCAATTGTAGTTGAAGAAAATGCTGCACACACCTCAGCATTATTTTATTTGCACTTTACCTTAATATCCATGTGCTGCATATAGATTTGCATGTTATAGTTTTTGTATTGATACAGACTTGTGTTAATATGATTATGATTTGATTGTTGCAGATTAAGTCATAAGGCTGTGATCAGTAACCATTTGACTTTCTTCATCCCTCTGCTCCAGTAGAAAACAGCCATCAACAGGAAGAGGAAGGGGAGGCATCTCAGCACTTATGACCCTGACCACTCCACGCTACTGCTGCTGGTGTCTGTAACCACTGAAGGGGCTGGGGCTCAAAGGGTGAAATAGTATTGAGTGCTAAAAATCCTCCATATTGAGGAATTTAAGATGAGGAATGCTATGTGACTAACTCTGTCCTTAATGTTGTCTGTACTTGACGTTCTTTTAGGACAAACAAGTATCCAGAATGTCTGTTTTCTCTGTGGTTCTCAAGAGAAACCGTCAAAATATTCTCGGACTGCTCCTCATGGTGTGTGTTAAGATAATGGACATAACTCCCTGTCTGCCCAGCAACAAGATCTGTAATGCTGTAATATGTCCTAAAGAGACTGATATGTCTGAAGAGATTGGAAGAGTGTCCGTCGCATCATGTACTATATCATATAAATATGTGTGTGTGTGGAAAGTGCCTTTGAGAAAACTGCTTCCGTAGAGACTGTCTCTATGGGCATTTTTCTCCCGAGCTGCTTGTATTCGCAATAAACTTCTATCTTCACATATTTCTGGTTCATCAGTCTGACTTATTGAGAAAGATCCATACACAGATAAAAGTTGGATTCAACACCACTAAATAAACAAACGAAAAATCAGACTTCTGCCTCAGAGTACATGCATTCATGTCAATCCAGTATTGATCTTTTATGTTTATTGCTGCTGTTGCTGCATGTATCTCCAACAAACCAACATATGATTACAAGAGACACTTTGTAAGTGAGTTGAAGGAATATACTAGTTTTCACAATAACATATTTCTTGTATTGTAGTCCACTTAAACTCACAAGAATGTATAGGTCAGATGGAGATGGATTCAGGCGATGTTTGTATCTATTAAAGAAAAACAAATATTGGTAAAGATGTCTTAACCTTTGTTTGCAAATAATGTGTACATTGTGTGGATATATAGAGTTCAGCATGTACCTGTATTGCAAGTGCTTATAAAGGATATTGAATTTTAAACCCAGGAAGAACTCCCTTTTCTTTAGACTAATGCGTTAATAACCAGTTAATGGGTTGACTTGACATCACTGCTCTGTCAATACGTGTCAAAACTACCCATTAACGTAATTGGTATGTGCCATACAACAGTAAGTGTTATATTGCACAGTTGGCTTTAGAAAATGTCCAATAAGGAGTATAATTCAAATAGAAACTCTGTTTTTAATTGTATTTATTTCTTACAGTCCAGTCCTGCAGTGGACTACAGATGCTTCTTTAAGTTCCTGGGAAATGCTTATTTAATTATTTACAGCACCTGTGCAGAAACAGTTGTGATTGTTGTGTTTTTATTAGTGACACGTGTCAAGTGTTGTCACTAGATAGCTGCCAGTTTGTCTGAATAGATCGATCTTTAAGAGCAGTCAGTACACTGAAATGACAAGGAGAACTTCCTGTGGGAGCAGGAAGCAGGTGAAGGACTCCCATGTTGTGTAATGGCCTTGAGTGTGGACACCGTCCTCCCAGGCTCAGAGCACTTCTGTACGATCATTACTTCACAGCCTCTTCTGTCCACAATTCTCCCAGTGCAACTACAGCACAGCTCACATGGTACTGCTGCGCAAAGTTACCTCTGATACTTCGTTATGGAGGCCTGAGCCCATCTTTCTTTGCAGTGGAAGAACTATCGAACAATCCAGTACTTATAGTCAGAAATAAAACCACATTTGATTGTTGATTTGTTTCAACTTTATTTTACCTTATGTTTGATTCCAAGGTTAAAGTAGCATTAACTGCATTTATTCTCAATACATAACTTTCTTCATACTTAAAAAGTAATTTTAATATAAAGGCTCAATTAATAAAATCGAAACCTTATTGTCCTATAATGTCCTTAAAATGTTTTAAACTCCAACCAAAAACATTGCTTCAGTTTAAAAACATTTTGATACATGCAAGATAAAATGTCACATCTACATTTCCATGATTAGTCTAAAGTGTGGAATATACTGTGTACAGGTATAAGTATAATGAGACCCTTACACTTGAGTTAAAGTCCTCATCAACAATTGAACATCTACACCCACGATAAAAAGTCCAAGATGATCAACACTCAAACCAAGATTTGCAAACAATCAGTAATCTGTGTCATTAAATGAGAAAGCAAAAACATTATAGATGTGAGTATTCATTTTCTCTGATATGTGTTTTCCGTTTGTCTGTCATGCATCAAAATTTGTCTTCCTCAGAGGGGGCCAGCTCACAATCAAGACACTCGTTCCCTCTCATTCTCAGTGCTAAAAATAATTAAAACACACACACATATACAAAGATTTCAAACAAGACATATATTTGCATGTGAAATTAATTTGGCAATAGTGTGTGCAATATTTAATTCTTTTTATATTAAACCCCAAAACTATTCAATTCTTACCACCACTTTAAAAGCAATAGGTAAAAAATGATTAAAGGTAATATGTGCAAACATGCCTCAAAGTATTAATTTAATGTTAAGGGAACTGTATTAACAATTATTAAAGTTAAGTTTAATTATGATAATGGTGTAATGCTTATACCAGTCTAAAGGGGGCTGATAACACCATGACACCTCTATAAAGTCTACGTAATATGTCATGAGGCGGGACAACTTGTCCATGCGTCATAATAGGTCCATAATTATTCATAGCATTTGCCCTAGCATTATGACGTCACAGAGAGAGCCGCATTGCAATACAGCGTTATCTGATCAAGACACAGCTTCGCGAGACAGATCGTCGTCGCCTTCGCCGAGGATAACATCGCAGATGAACAGATCCCTCCTGACGGGTCCGAACAACGAAACGATGACACGCGGCTGGAGATCGCTATTTCTGCCCCGAGTGACCAAGCAGTCCCTGCATGTGTATGGGAGTGAGGCCGCGGTGCAGAAAGAGTGTGACCGCCAGAGAGAGACCAGCTCATGGGTGATTCACCCCTTCAGCGCCATCAGGTAGGGCCGGGCAACGCGCTCCGCCCACAGAGAACCGTGTTTTTCCATGTCAATTATCTGCTGATAACATGCAGTTTTTGTGTTTCCCATGTCATAGATCTATGCAGTATGTAGATTTCAATGAGTAGACATTTCTTCAGTTTGCAGTAGGAGGCGCAATCCCGCATCTATGCAACAGGAAACGCTGTAACTCAGGTCTTTAGTTGTATTTCTGAGCCGCACCTTTAGTTTTTTCTCTGATATTGCGTATTTGCAGGAAAGCGGCAACAAAACGGCAGAAGACACATTTTCTTCTGTACTGTCGGTTTTTATCTGTTTTCCTTTCAAAAACGAGCCGCGATGTGAATGAACTCGCTGCACCGAATACAGTATTTCTGGAGTCAATCGTCCCATTTTTAACAGGACACTCACGGACGTTTAATTATAATAAACTAAATAACACGCTGACCGCTAATCAGACCAGGTGGTCCATAGGCTGAACGCTGTGTCGTTTAGGTTCGTTGATCTATAATGTTGATCCATATTGACTGTCACTCTCACAATGTACGGGTAGAGTCACTGCGCCTGCGCTGTAGCCAATCAGAGCGCTGCACTGCTCGAGTTCCAGCGCACGGGGGCGGGATCCGGGCCAAGATGGCTGCGCCCATGTGCCGGCGTGTCTCTCCCAAACAGAAAGGAAAACGCGAGAAACACTGTGATTATACGTGTGTCATACATGTCAGCAGAGTGGAAATGAGCAGTACAGCCTCCTACAGCACTGCGGGGGAGTAAAGCAGTCGAAAGCGCCCTGAACTGACACCGGACATCAGCTGTCAATGAAGATCGCCTTGTCACGCGTGATTTGCATCAAATAAGATCGGTTTCAACTGACCAGCTGCAGACGACTCATACACTGTTTATCTCCCTTTTTGCAGGAATTACTACATCTTGCTGATGCTGGTGCTGACATTTCTCAACCTTCTTGCGATCCCCATCGGAATCGCCTTTCTGGATTCGGAGCACCACTTCCGCGCCTGGGAGATCTTCAACCTCTTCTCGGACACGGTCTTCGTGCTGGATATTCTCGTCAACTTTCGGATGGGTGTCATCACGGATCAGGTAGCAGAGTTGTTAACCACTGGTGCTAAAAATGGGACAAATGTGTAGAGTTTTACATTCGTGGGCAAAATGATGGGGTCCCTGCAACTCCTACTCAGGTGCCACAGAGAAAGGAGACTTTACTCAAATGCTTGGCAAAAGTTCACTAAAATGAAACTGTGGGTACATTTTATTGGCAGTTTACATTAAATGAAAAAGAAAAATATTTCTGGAGAATTAACATGGAGATGTTCGTTACTGGTCAACACATGTGTTAGCTTTGTATCTGTAGATACATTCTCACTCTTTCTTTCTTTCTCTTGCTTTAGAAAGTGATTTTGCAGCCAAAGGAAATCCGGCACCACTACTTGAAAAGTTGGTTCGCCTTGGATTTGATTTCTGCCTTTCCTCTGGATTACATCATCCTAATCGCAAAGGTAATGGAATGTCTTCTGGGATTATTTACGAGTTATTATATTGTTTGCTTGTATAAGTGTCCATCCCCCTGGTGATAGCAATCCTAAAGTGTAAGCAATCGCCTCCAAAATCAAGTACACAGTTAAGTGTAGTGATTCACAGGATTTCAGGATTAATTCAGCAGTTTCTAGAGTGAACCTGTGCTGGGTCGTGCATTTCAAAGCAAAGACTCAACCACTGTTTCCCCAATAGCAGTGTGGAGGATTGTGTAGAAAAGTGGAAGAAATCCTAATTTAAATGCATGAAAAGTGTCTTTATAGGCACTGTGTGTGATGTTATGTGTCCGGAGTGTCCTATAAGTGTTTATGTGCTAATCAACACATGAATATGGCTTTTGTTTATTCCTAGCTTTTTACGTGTCAGTCGTGTCTTTTATTTAATATCACACCGTATGCTCTGATTGTCTAGAGTTTTGAAGAGCACAGTGACACCTCTTCCTTCTCTGCCTCTAAACTGGTGAGAGTCATCATGTTCGCGAGGATCTTCAGTTTGGCTCGCCTGCTCCGAGTGTCGAAGTTATGGAGGTTCTTCACAGAATGGGAACAGGTTTGTTTTTTGATTGGTGAATTCAAAATTGTTACATTGCTTCTCTAGGTACAAAATGTGTTGAATAAAGGGTACACTTGAAAAATAAATGAAAGATTTAGTTGAATGCTCAGATTGATTGCACTGGGTTTATCAGATTTACAGATTTGCACCCTTTTAACAGAGAATTGTATGAAGAGCTCGTGAGATTTATACTGTATTCCTGAGTGTTGGAAGTCATGGCAGTCCCTGGTCAAAAGTTACTTTAAAACTGTTCTAATGGTTTAAAATGATATATGGTTACAATTGGCTGGTGTATTATTCTGAAGTGCTGATGATAGTGTGTGACTCAACATCAGTTCCACGCGTTTCTTACAGTATAGCCCAACTGTCTGTCTTTTTAGGTTTCGAATGCAAACATGGAAGCGGTGCGCCTGATCCTCCGCATTATGGGTCTGTTCTTGATGATTCTTCTTCTGTGCCACTGGAATGGATGTATTCAGTTCCTTGTTCCCGTTTTGCAAGAATTTCCTGAGCACTCTTGGGTTGTCAGGGAAAACTTGACGGTAAGAACAATGAAATCTAGCTGGAAATGTCCTGAAAATGTGTGTTTAAAATTGACATTAATTTAATTAATCTGCAGAGGATTCATCTTAATGTACATGCCCTTCCTGTATGACCTGAATTCAACTAGTCTATAAAACCAACCACTAATTATCAACATTATGGATCATTTTCCAATCAAGTCCAGTTCTTTTAACTGTCTGTTTTGCCACCCAATGAATGTTGTCTGAAAACAGAAATATTGGAAGATTTCTGATAATCAAGTACTTAGTTCTTAAAGAACAGCTATTATACAGGTTAGGCCAGGTGAGTTCTTAAAGAACAGATGAGGCAGTTGTTTGATCACAGAAATCTGTAATTAATTGTCTAGTAGCTCTGTTCAAACAATACATGCGAGTGGTAATCGGGGAAGGAACAGATCTGTAGCAGTTTTCACAGACAGATTCAGTTCTGTGAAGCAGCATCTTTACTGACCGCCTCTTCTCTTCTAGAATGCCACTCTGGGAGAGCAGTACTCCGTTGCTGTTTTTCGGGCGCTTTCCCACATGATTGGCATCTCCTATGGCTCCGCCGAACCCCCCTCAGGTGACGAATACCTATGTTTACTGTTTTGATTTCAAACCACAGGCACGTTTGATGAAAACACATGTCATTAAACCTTCATTTGATATCTTGCAGATGAAACTGAGCTATGGATTGTCATGACGAGCATGGTTTCAGGAGCTTTGATGTACACAATGATGGTCGCCAGCATAGCAGCAATGATGACCAACGGCGACGCACCTGCAAAAGCCTTCAGAAGCAAAGTATGTTTCCTCTGCACTGTAAAGAAAAAGAACAATGCTTTATCTCTCATTTAAAAGTGACTGAACTTCAGGATCTTGAAGATTAACACATTCATTGTTACAGTTTTGGAAATCCTGTAATTTGGATAGAGAATTTAAATTGTATAATGCTTATTATGAAAAGCTTTGTCTACATTGAATTTTAAAAATCACACATTTGTGTATCTCTCTGTGTCACTGTCACAGATGAGTCAGCTGGAAGACTACATGACGTACAGAAAGCTACCCCGAGAACTACGGACTCGGATATGCAATTACTTCCAGGCCAGGCACCAGGGGAAATGGTTTGACGAGGAGGACATTTTTAAACTGGTCTCCAGACCCTTGAGAGAGGTAGGACTGTACGTTTCGACAAGTAACATTCAAATGATATGACTGCTGGACCTATAATCACAAACCTTAATTACCGTAACTGAGCATACCACTAAAGACAGAACAAATGAATACAGACATTTTACACCGAAAACATGACATTATCTGATTGGTCACAAATAACAGGACTTGTTTAAGTATGCATGAAATCCGTTATACATTTCTATAAAAGCATCAATAACTAGCTATCCTGTAAAAGTGCAAACAGACGTGAGTTGTGGACACTCAGAAAAAAAAAAAAAAACGTAATGAAAAGTTATCAATCAGTGAATCATGAATGCATTTTTTATTAGGTTGAAATACTGCCTTAAGCTATGCATGTAGTCCTATATCCATGAATGCTCAATCAGCAAAGCATTGATAAACTAACCACACAGCCTTTCGTAATTGTTAATAATATCCTGCTAACATTACACTTGGAAAACTACTGCCGGTGGAATTTCTACGAGATTGAATTTGCTAATTTGATCCCTTTGCTGAACACGTGTATGATAAACCGTTTTATTTCTGTTCCATCCAGGAGATTCTCAATGTCCGATGCGCCAATGTGCTGAACAGTGTCCCAATGTTCAGGAATCGGGATGCCAATTTCAGCAACGCTGTCTTGCTGAAACTGGGCAGAGAGGTTTTCCAGGAAGGGGACCTCATCACACATCCGAATGCTCCCGGAGATCGTATGTTCTTCGTCGAGTGCGGGAGAGTCCTGGTCACGACAGCCACTGTCCAGGCGGAGCTGTGTGATGGGGACTGTTTTGGAGGTGGGTTACCTAAAATTATTATTTGCATTGGATGCAAAAATAAACACTCCCTAGATTCATGTTTTTATTATTTTTGATTTTTTTTTGTATATTATTTCTATTATCTGCATATGCATGTTTTGTTCAGGACACCCCTTTTATATATTTAAAGGTTTTGATTAATTACAATACTTAATCGTATCAATAAAATCATATAGAACAATTGACCTCTTGGAATCTGCATTTTGGAGGAATCATGACTGAAATAAATGATCTGGAAAGTGAAAACATCAGAGCACTGTGTGTAGTGTGCACAGTAGTGGCTTTCAAGGCTGTTAACGGCAGACTGTTGATTTTATTTTCAGAGCTGTGTCTCCTGAACAAGGGCCACTGCACGGCGATGGTGCAGGCCACGAGTCTGGTTCGGCTCTACTCTCTGTCCGCTGGGAGCTTTGAGGAAGTTCTGCAAGGTTTCCCAGAGATCAGAGAGGAGCTGTATCAAACCGCACACGAGAGGCTGCGTGTTTAAGAGGTGAGTCGACAAGATCCCTTTCATCCCACGAGTCTGGCACTAAAATGAAGGCCAGAAAAACATCTCTGACACTTCACAGCTTTCTCTGAAGTGACTGTGATATTTTAATTTTCCTGTTAGATGCTGTAATTCTAGTCACTACACAATTAGTGTCCTTTAATAATGTATTTGACTGCATTTCACTTTAAGTTGAAGATTTAAGGGCACTAGCCAGCTTCCCCTCCCTGCACAAACTGGGAGCCACTCAGAATAACATTCCCATTATATCTGCAAAGCACCCGGTTTACAGTTGTGTATCTCTGTATGACCAGGTACATCTATTCCCACTATTGGTTAAAACACTGATGAGACACATGGATATGTTATGGCACTGACCACGACTTTTGATAATGATTATTTGGTATTTCTATGCTGGCCAGTTTCTACTGAGGTAAATACAGTGGTAATAACTGGGGGAGCAATGATTGTATAAGAATCCCTTCATCTTTCAGTTTTTTTTTTTTTGTTTATTTGAACTTCAGTAATTAGTGTTTTTTTTTGTTTTTGTTTTAGAATCTCAAATGGGACATGACCATCAGTCAGACATGAATAACTTGTAAGAGGAGGCTATAGTGAAAATGTACATCTGATTTATAATTTGACAATGGATTAGTTAAAGTACCTGTAAGTGCAGAAATAATTACGCATACCTGGATTGATGAGGTGTAGGCCAGTAGAATCACAATTTGAGAAGAATGTACAAGCTGCACACTCAATAGCTCCGATGCAGAATCATTTAATAAACCAACATCAATGATGCTGAGAAAAACTGGTTTATAAAGTGTAACAGGTAATCACATACAGGTGTAGGCCTATGGATCTAATTCACAAGACATTCAACATTTTCATTTAATAATCAAACTCATTGTCATTTACATTATGGCAAATTAATCAAAATAGCAAAACCAAGAGACTATCATAATGGTACAGTAAATACAAGCGATACAGACTATTTACAAGTCATCAGTACGACAATAAGATACATATTCCATTCACAAGAAGCACTTCAAATTGAACTCCATGTTTAGACCCAAGGGCAACAGTCCTCAGCCTATGGATCCAAGCCGCCTCTCGTCTCAGCAAGAGATGATCAGAGTCACTCCTCTCTTGGGCGGAGACGCCTCGTCTGTCCCTATGTAGCGCAGGGACGAAACGGACAGATTGTTCTTTACGAAATGCACCGTCACCGGGTGTGTGATGTTCCTGCATCGTCCAGTACTACGATGTGCTGCGATGCGCACTTTGAGTTCACATTTTCTTACAACACGTGCTCTGGCACAAGGACATGGCAGTAGATAAATAACCCCCTTAGTGGAGCAGGATACGACTCCTTTACTGGGAATCTGTTTGCCCGAGTGGGTGTTTAAAGTATCTACATTTATAAGTGCCACTGAGCACAAGAGTTACATTATAGTTGGCATCCAGGAGCGGGGCATGTCTGCGTTGCTGTGGCACTGGCAGAGGGGCGAGTCCGATCTGACCAAGGAGTCCTTTAGGTTACGTCCACGTGAATATACTACTAGAGGGGATCTGAAAATGTTACTGATACTACTACCTGTCTGTAGAATGTGCCAATGTTTGTGAAGGATACCTCTGATACCGTCGGCACATTTACAATAGCGAGTGGAGAAGATACAAGGATGTGTTTTTCTGAGTATGTCTGGAACAACTCGTCTGTAGATCTTGAATCTTGACTGCGTTATTTATCTGGGTATCAATGTAACCTCTCTTGAAACTTAGACTTCATTTCTGCCATATTTCTCTAAAAAACTGTCTTTTGGCAGAAATGTAGTCTAAGTTTCAAGAGAGGTTACAAAGATGCCCAGATAAATAATGTGGTCTAGAAGATTCAGGATAAATCTTCTCCACTCGCTATTGTAAATGTGCCGACGGTATCAGAGGTATCCTTCACAAACATTGGCACATTCTACAGACAGGTAGTAGTATCAGTAACATTTTCAGATCCCCTCTAGTAGTATATTCACGTGGACGTAACCTAAAGGACTCCTTGGTCAGATCGGACTCGCCCCTCTGCCAGTGTCACCGCAACGCAGACATGCCCCGCTCCTGGATGCCAACTATAATGTAACTCTTGTGCTCAGTGGCACTTAAAAATGTAGATACTTTAAACACCCACTCGGGCAAACAGATTCCCAGTAAAGGAGTGGTATCCTGCTCCACTAACGGGGTTATTTATCTACTGCCATGTCCTTGTGCCAGAGCACGTAAGAAAATGTGAACTCAAATTGCGCATCACAGCACATCGTAGTACTAGACGATGCAGGAACATCACACACCCAGTGACGGTGCATTTCGTAGAGAACAATCTGTCCGTTTGGTCCCTGTGCTACATAGGGACAGACGAGGCGTCTCCGCCCAGGAGAGGAGTGACTCTGATCATCTCTTGCGGATACGAGAGGTGGCTTGGATCCATAGGCTGAGGACTGTTGCCCTTCGGTCTAAACATGGAGTTCAATTTGAAGTGCTTCTTGTGAATGGAATATGTATCTTATTGTTGTACTGATAACTTGTAAATAGTCTGTATCGCTTGTATTTACTGTACCATTATGGTAGTCTCTTGGTTTTGCTATTTTGATGAATTTGCTATAATGTAAATGACAATGAGATTGAGTATTAAATGAAAACATTGAATGTCTTGTTAATTAGTTCCTGCACAAGATGTTGATTTACCTACACCTGTATGTGATCAACTGAGACATAACAGGTATTCTCAGCATCTCCTCAAGATCCTGACGAAGGCAGCTTGTCTGACGCAATGTTGGTTTATTCAATTATTCTGCATCGGAGCTGTTGAGTGTGCGGCTTATTAGCAACATGTTAATAAAATTAAAAATGAGGCCAATACATTTTTGTTTGTTTTCTCTCGTGTCAATTCCCGGGCTCCATAATTAACATTTCACATGTTATTATTAATGTCTTTTGGCGTATTATATTCCAGGCTCTGGAACACACCGAGTCAGAACATTGCGTGCTGCGCATCCTTTATTTTTAGGACAATGGCTTATATAGCACATCTTACAAAACATATGCAGGGGTCACTAACAAAGCAATTGAAAATTAACCAAAGAAATATAGAAATATTGAAATATTGCCACATTGCTGGTCTCTATCCAAAGACAGACTGAGGCCAGGCATTGTTTGTACTCATAGAGGTGGAAGGTGGTCGTGGGGGGAAGTTGCTCTTCATACTCATCTGGGTGGCACCATAGAGACCCCATTGCCCAGCCCTTCCTGCAGTTTCTGGAGTAAACGGGTAGCCAAGTAGCTGCGCGCGTTACAGGGCTCTTCCTCAATGGCAGCTCACATCAGGGGGAGGGTTGTGGATCTTCCACTCTAGGTCCACAAGAAGCTGATGAATGCGGCTCTTATCCACTGAAGAAGGCCCATCCCTGGAGCAGGCCACCGCATGTATGCTAGAGGGTTCAGCCACAGAGATGAAGTTTTCTGGCCTCTCCATTTCTTTCTCGTCCTCCTCCACACACTCTTGGTGCCCCATCACCACCCAGCGCAGCCAGTCGTAGTTCTATTCCAGTGTTATAGGGGTGGACGTTGCCTGCTCCTCTGGCGTCTTCTGCTCTTTGTCTCTTCCTGGATCTGCTTGCGAATGTCCTCCTCTGCTTGCCCTGAGTAGCCTGATCACAAGGGAAGGGAGCTGGAGGGGGGGTGTCCTATCAATGAAGGGTTATCATGTTTGTAACTGCTGTGAAGACACTGCTGACACTGGTGTAGTTATTCCAAATTTATATTAAGCTTTTTTCCAAATGGAAAATTGGGACCAGTAACACTTTACTAAGTACATGTTATATATCTAAATACATATATTAGTAACTTCATGTGTAACCAACATTCATGAAAAACCGGTAGTTACAAATGTTAGAATTGTGTACTTATACATATGGTTTGTATGATGGATTCAAAAACACGTAGACTGCAGTATACAAGACGACGGAAGACTGCAACAAAGTCACTGTCTAACAATTAAGAATTCTGAATCTGATAGTAATGAGATGCTGCCATTGCATGTTGAACATAATGAAACGGAACAAATACGACATGAGTTATGTAGCAACCATGGTGAAGATTAGAGTGCAAGCTTTCTGAAAAAGAGCTGGAATGTGGCAGACCAATGACATGATCACACAGAGCCGTTTCTAGGCACAAGTGAAGTGACAAAAGTGGCTGCTTTGGCCCCCATCCACTAGGGGGGCCACTAGAGAAAACTAATTAATACATTGAATAAGTTTTCAATTATTTTCTATAATTGATCACAGTAATTCGTTTTCAGATTGGATTTTATGTTAGATCATGGAATCAAACATTAGTTGTTCTAGAAGCCTATCAATTTGGTTTTGGTATGGGTTGGATGTAGTAATTTCTTATTTAATTTTTTTAATCAAGGAAGGCTCGGTCTAGTTACAGTTAAATGTAGGAAATTTAAATTTTACAAACATTATTATTATTCTAAAATGACTAAAAATGAATAAAAAGCTTTCGCTTAAAGTTCTTCTGTTCCAAAGCAACAGTGACGTTTTTGTACAGTGTCCTGGGGTACCCTAAAAGGCACTCCAAAATAAATTTTACATTTTTATGTAACGTAAATTAATATAATATATGTAGCCCAGAGTAGGGTCACATACATGGCAGGCAGAGACCAGGTTAAAAGAGATTACAACTTTTATTCCATCAATTAGAAGCACTTAAAAACAGACTGTAATGAAACAACTGGAGTTCAAAAGTGTAGATCCCAATCAAAATGTTGTATTTAAAATAACTAAAAACAAAGTAACACTATTACAATATGAAATAGAATTTATTTATCAATTAAAAGTTGATCACATACATCAAATGCAAATTACTTTATCAATCCACCAGATTACACGGCAAGGTTATATATAATTCCTAATAAATAACTTCTAAGAAAACCACTGCACAAAATTTATAAATAATCCAATATCCAAAACTTCACTCAGTGTAAAACCTAAGAAATATATATATATATATATATATATATATATATATACACCGATCAGCCATAACATTATGACCACCTGCCTAATATTGTTTTAAATAAAGCTTCTTGCTTTAATGTACAGTATTTTAAAATAGATAAATACACTCACCTAAAGGATTATTAGGTGCATTATCCTGCTGGAAGTAGCCATCAGAGGATGGGTACATGGTGGTCATAAAGGGATGGACATGGTCAGAAACAATGCTCAGGTAGGCCGTGGCATTTAAACGATGCCCAATTGGCACTAAGGGGCCTAAAGTGTGCCAGGAAAACATCCCCCACACCATTACACCACCACCACCAGCCTGCACAGTGCTAACAAGGCATGATGGATCCATGTTCTCATTCTGTTTACGCCAAATTCTGACTCTACCATCTGAATGTCTCAGCAGAAATCAAGACTCATCAGACCAGGCAACATTTTTCCAGTCTTCAACTGTCCAATTTTGGTGAGCTTGTGCAAATTGTAGCCTCTTTTTCCTATTTGTAGTGGAGATGAGTGGTACCCGGTGGGGTCTTCTGCTGTTGTAGCCCATCCGCCTCAAGGTTGTACGTGTTGTGGCTTCACAAATGCTTTGCTGCATACCTCGGTTGTAACGAGTGGTTATTTCAGTCAAAGTTGCTCTTCTATCAGCTTGAATCAGTCGGCCCATTCTCCTCTGACCTCTAGCATCAACAAGGTATTTTCGCCCACAGGACTGCCGCATACTGGATGTTTTTCCCTTTTCACACCATTCTTTGTAAACCCTAGAAATGGTTGTGCGTGAAAATCCCAGTAACTGAGCAGATTGTGAAATACTCAGACCGGCCCGTCTGGCACCAACAACCATGCCATGCTCAAAATTGCTTAAATCACCTTTCTTTCCCATTCAGACATTCAGTTTGGAGTTCAGGAGATTGTCTTGACCAGGACCACACCCCTAAATGCATTGAAGCAACTGCCATGTGATTGGTTGGTTAGATAATTGCATTAATGAGAAAATGAACAGGTGTTCCTAATAATCCTTTAGGTGAGTGTATGTCATGTTTAGTCTCGATGGAAAAGGCATTCAACCAAATGAACGACTAAGTAAAAGAAGACTAGCTTTTACATTTTTACTTCAATCTCTTAAATAATGGACTAAACAAACCCTAATCACCATCACTGGCACAATGCTCTCCCTCTTAGGAGGACAAGAGGACCCCTAGTGCCCAAGAGAAGGAGGACACTGTGACAGCCCTTAAATGGTCACAAATGAATATTCTTTTTAAATTCACCGATTACAATTTACTGAGATTGAAACCCTGCCTAGCACGTGTATGTCTGAGGTCCAAAAGGGGGATTCTAAAAGATAACACAATCCAAAACAGTTAAACAACTACAGCAGCTGGGAACTAAAAGCTAAACCTTTACGATGTCAAAACATGCCATATTGTTTAATATACTTGGCAACCAAGTCCTCAAGTCGACACCGTCTACCAGGCCTCCCCGCTATTGAACTCTGCCTAACTGAACCCCAGTAAACCACACAGGTAGTAAACTTTGTGTACTATTCAAGCATTAGGTAAGTCACAGTTACATAAAACCTAGTTGCGTATGGGCTCGAAGTGTAGCAACAGGTAGCGTTAAAATTTAATTTAATTTTATCTTACATGCTTTGTGCCTCGAGTGAAACTTGAGTATTAGATAGATCTCTCTCTCTCTCTCTCTTTTAATCCATCCACCCTGCTTTTCTCCCTCCTACTTTTACCATTACATGTTGTCCATTTACATTTTAGTAAAAAAACATATATCCTATTTGTCAATTCATGCAGATCAACCTCACCGCTAATCTGAATTCGTATTAGTAAAGTATTGTGGTAACTTGCGTATCAACTCGGTCTCGTTTCAGATAATTTGACCGCTGTGGGTTGTATGTGCGGAAACTCCTGGGCCAATCGAAAGTACTTACTAATTAAACAATAACTGTAATGATAAATTAAAACAATTTGTCCATTGCAACATTTTGGCTGTATCTTATCAGATCAGCATCCTATCATTTCATTAAACTATTTAAGTGCTTTAAGCAAAGGGCCACACAGGAGTCTCCTGGCTGGGCATTTGTATCTCTTTCAGATCAAATGAAATCAGAATTATTAATGTAAGAGCTCAGTTGGAAACTCAGCTGGAATGGAAACAATTTTTCAACATGTAGTGCATGAGTACATGTTGATTAAGGGCCACATAAGCAACAAGCCAATAATGAAAAGTATTGCCTACCACACAGAGAGCTCACCTGCTAATGTCCTTTTCCTTTTGTGATAAAACAACAAAATTACCAAAAATATGGACAGAGGAAGATACCTCAGCACAACAAGACCAATGACGGCATCTGAAATCAATGAATAAAGAACAGAGAGCTTTGATTCATTCTTTGTGGGTTGAAGCGAAACATGCAGAATTCAGGGTCAACCAAACTTTAGCCTTCATATGTTTCTACAGTTAGAAATCACACATGTTGTGTTACTGTTTCTAGACGTGTTATTATTGGCTTACAGGAATAGTATTCAATAAGATTGTCCATCTTTATACTGCTGTACAAAAAAATAGATTTTTTCCATGACTTCCTCAGCCTTCCTATGTCATTTATTTTTGCTTCATTAGTGATAGCTATTATGAAAATTAATTAACTGCTGTCCAAAACAAGATTGATGAAGAAAGTATCCTACTGTTTTGGATCGTAAAAGTACTTGTGTTGTTCTTAACCATTTTAACTATTATATGGGGTATTTACATTGCAATTCACAATTTAAATATTGTTCCTTTTCTTGGATTGAATATGGTCTTATGAAAATGTTGTGATGATATAATTGATGCATCATCCCAAACCAAATACATTAAAACCAGTCACAAATTCACAGGTTCATATTGGTAGCTGGCTGGTTTGCACTAGTTTGACTAGTGAATCCTCTGAACATTGAAAAGGTGCATTCAGATTAAAAATTATAATTGTAATTACAGACTTCAAAGATTTCATTTGGTCTGGACCACGGTCCTCTCAAAATTATACACAATTATTTTATTAGTCAGTGTAGTCAATAACGCAGCGTGTTTGTATGGTTGTTTGTGTAAAAAGTTCATCGCTAAATCATTTGTAGAACCGTGTGGGAAATAAGTGGAGAAGTCACGGATATAAAGCAAATAGAACTTTAATCGAGCCGCTCGGAAGCCCCACGTCGGGAATAATTCCTTCAGTGAGACTTAATGTTTACACACATGAGTACAGCTTTATAGGAAAATGACGTAACATCTTATGGCCGTTCATCCAATCAGAAGATACAGGTCCGGGTCCGTTTACGATCTGTCCTCCCGTGAAGAGGTAATGGATACAAAAAGCAGATGTCTGTCTTTGATGTGCACTAGGAAGATGCGATCCCATGGTCGTCATTTACCTAGTGTCAATCGCTCATTAACAGAAACGGCACTGTGTGATCTTTCATTACTGACAGGAGTTTCTAACAAATCAACCTTGTTGACCCTTTACTTGTCCTGCTAAATCTAATCCACTCAGTCTGTATACAAACTACTTAATGATGCTAGTATTAATATAAAACATTATATAATTATCACAAAACACTTTCTTCAACTTCCTATACAGTCTTCATCATTCAATCTGAAAGTTAACTGCCTCTCAGAAATTGAACAAACTAGATTTAAGGAATTCATATTTTATAGTTATATTTATAACAGTATTATAAGATCATCAATAGAAGTTAATACACAATCTATACAATATTAACATGCAATGAATAACAACCTATAAATTATATTTTAATATTATTAACAGCTATTAATTTTATCTTAAGAACATATTGTTATATCACTATTGCAATATATGATCTGAGGAAGATGTGATTCAACAGCAACATTTTAATTATTTGTCTGATTACTATTACATCTTGTCTGTGATTGTAATTGATTACATAAATGTAAACGATTGCCTTTAAAGTGCTCCTGCCTTAACTGTTCTGGAAGGGACTTAATTCATGAAGGTTTATAACTACATTAACAATACTTGTATAGATTGTTAATCATTATCAATTAACATTATACAGATTGCTTTATCGAAAGCTATCAATGTATACGTGTTACTGGTTTATGTTGATTGCTTTTGTTAGCACTCTTAAAGCAGCAAACTGCATTCAACTGTTACCAGTTTTATTTGTTCAAAAGTCAATCAAATGTTTCCAAATCTGGGTCCAGATTACGGCAAACCTGTCCCACCTACAAACCTCTACTCAGTGGTTGCTTTATTTCTTTGTCAGATGCTTCCTTCTACTCAAAGTCTATCCTAGTCTAATTATATTGAAGCAAGTTTTAAGAACAATTATACTATTTTAGACTCGTATTCAAATACCTCTGCATGTAATTATAATTCACCTGCAAATACTGCTCTTGAAATTGGTCTATTTAATCCTCTTATTTTCCTAAAGAAATGATAATAAATATTTTAGACATATCACCTTGTTTTATTTCTGAATGCTTTAAAAATGATCTCTTCTGAACCGGAAACTCGACAGATAAAATGTTCTGACCACCTTTTTTTAGATTTTTAGATTAATTCTTGCCTGCAAATGTTTTCCACTGTTCCAATCTTACTGTCTTATATTTCCTTTAGTGTTTCTGAGTTTCAAAATGTTTGATTTAATCAACTCTTCAAGCCTTTTTAAAACCTGTCTAATGAAGTGTTGTTTTGAATATAATAGATTAGTAATTAATTACAGTTACAAGCAGGTAGATGCAGTTAAAATGAATACTTTCCAAATATGAATAAATCAGATGTCTTGCATTATAGTTTCCTTTTTATTTGTTAAACATGAATTACCATTAATCTGTTCCAGCAATACTTTGTTTCTCACTTCTTTTCTGATTCTTGAAAGTGCAAAGAGCATAAGATTACTCACCTGTATTTATATTTTCTGCTGCTTCTACTGTTAGATTTGTTCCACTTCCTTCTCCTGTGATGAACTTAGGGATCTCAATAATTGCTTTACATAAGTATTTCCCCGTATCATTTTTGGATACTTTTGAAATTGTCAATTTAGAACAATTCCTGGAAATAGAAAAAACACACTTATTCAGATTGACTTCTGTGGACCCATTTTTAATGTTATGAAAACTAGATTTAATTCGATTTCTATCCTTCCACCATTCAACTCTTATTCGTTCCAAATCCAGATCTGTTTCCCAGCAGCACAACATCTGAACGGACTCTGCCTGTCTCACTGTTATCTTGTGAGGAGACTGCATGATATTCATGTTTCCATTAACATCTAAGACAAGGAAGAAAAAAAACATCAACAAAAATCCAAATAATGCCTTTAGCTTTTATTACTGTAGTGTATATTATTGTAAGACAATTGTATATTAGTTAATTTTTTGAGGCCTAGGTTAGAATGAACAAAAGAAAACCATGTAAATCTAAGTGGATAAAAACAAATATAAAATGAACACACAGCTTATTTATCATATCATTCATCCAACCCCACCCACAGCCACAATATGCTTTAGCAACACACAATAAGTGTTATAAAGGAGAACATAGAGACCCAACAGAATTTAATGAATATATATTACAAAACCTCTATTCAGCAGAAGCTTTAAGTTTTTCATTTTAGATTTTTATGGCTGATAACTTGATGTGAAATATTGTACCCACAGTGGACACACCAGATCAACTTAATGTTTCAGTTTCAGCATTTCACTCTTCCTTTGGAGAATCCAAGATTCATACCACTAGTTGTTTCCAGTTTCTTGTCATATTTACTTTAATACATATTTAAAATATAAATCAACCACTGTCAGTACACTGTTAGTTGAAGATGTCAAAGTGTACGACACTGGTTATACAGGTCGAGATGTCTTGCAGAGACCGAACCAGAAGCACATATATAAACATATACATACGTGTGTGTGTGTGTGTGTGCAGTGTATATTGCTTGAGAATTAAAAGCATCAGCGATTCTCACCCCGGGAAATCAAAGAGGAGACATGCAGACAGCCTAGCAGGACAGTGAGCAGGTTCATTGCTGCGTTGAGGCAGTGGTGCTCAGTGCCGCATGATGGACTGAATAGACTGGACAGTGTAGGCTCTTGACAGGACTCTCTGAAGTTCAGTCATTCACACCTCCACAGACACCCAAGTATGTATAGAAGAGCTATGAAGTGACTACAATGACCACAAGCTCATTCTCAATGTCAGCATATTAAAGTTTTCTAGCTGATTTACAGGAAGAGATTTACTTCCTCAGATAAACCTACATGTATTCCATCACATAGTACTGCTGGCAACATATAGAAAACAAACATCATTTAGTTGGTTTATTTGTTTCTAATCTTGTTTTACTAACAACTAACCTAAGACGAGCAGTGTACAGGCCCAGGCTTCACAGCACTATCTATGGCCTGGGCCAAATCACAACTTTAGGTTTTCCACACATTAGATCTCACAAACTTGTACCGTAACAATGTTTTATTTATATACAGAAGACACGTGCCTCTGACCATACATTCATTTGCAACATCATCGTTATAAAATGATTAACCAAATGTCCAAAACAAACAGAATATGTCTCAGATAAGGCTTTGGTTAACGCTGGGGGAAGTGAGATCACTGTGACAGATGGAGGCAGGACCTACAGCAACTGTTCCAGTATGATGACCAATCTCCCCAGTCTCCTCCTTGCTGCAGCATGTGGACCCTTTCCAGGGTAGAGACCCTGCAGTGGCAGCTTTCTTTTATAACACTTTTATGTTATGAAATATTTTGTACTATATTTTGAAATATGAAAAAACACTCAATTGAGATGTTTAAAAATGCATAATTGTGTAGTGCATCACTCACATCTGTTTATTCATCTTCTTGAGTAATGTTATTGTTCCCCCCTGAAGAGTCCAAATAATTGAGAGAGATATGCATTTTCAATCAAGAGGAAGAGTCTTAGAGAAGTTACAAAGTACAGGCACTTTTATGCAGACCAGACAGGAGAGAAAGATAACAGGCCCACATGTCTGTCCCAGGATGAGTGGAAAATGAATGCATATGTACTTTTTAATACAAGGGGGGCTTGTACGATGTATCAAGCCCAAATTGCTGGAGAAAACTGGTTCTTATCAGACCCTGTTCTCCTAGTTATCAAGGTGGGAACTATAGCACAGCACTGTACACAGTGAGACCGTGGGACAGTGACTTGACACACAGGGAAAGAAATGCAGATCTTCACCCCATTGTTGTTCATGTGTTTGTGTTTTTGAGTGTCTGAAGGCTAACCTAGGTGTATGTAAAGGTTCAGTCTGTCCTTGGTAGGAGTGGGGGGCAGCAGACTGGTGGTTGTGAGTGGAAATGTTAAAGTATGGTGGCCAAATCTGAAGACCTGGTCAGTACAGAGAATCTTCGGTTTCAGACTTCTGCACTTTTGAACTTGGCAGTTAATAAAGACCCTGCCACTAGATGTGCATTGCGGTTTGCTATCTATTTTGTACATACAAATCGACACCTTGTGAGAGCATGCTTACCCTCAACAAGAACCGAGGTGTGATAAACATATTCTGAGATGATAATCTCACCCCTGCCTCCTCCGCCCCTCTGCACGTCTCTGAGGATGAG
This sequence comes from Amia ocellicauda, assembly GCF_036373705.1. Taxonomy (NCBI): domain Eukaryota; kingdom Metazoa; phylum Chordata; class Actinopteri; order Amiiformes; family Amiidae; genus Amia; species Amia ocellicauda. The sequence goes on along the minus strand of NC_089862.1, from coordinate 17,973,800 downwards.
TACTGTAAGGCTGGAGTGAAGACCCAGGCGCTAAAGTTAAGTTCGTGCTGTTTACTTGAATGTCCTGAGTAACATGTGCATTCTCACTACACTGGATGCTATTATTTTGTGAACCGGAACGACAAATATGCAAACAATATTCTCAATTAGAATCCAGACAGAAGTCAAACAGAATGCTAATGCAGGTAAATATACTATGTACATAAATGCAATGACATTACCTGTATGATGTATGATTACATAATTATAGTGATTGCATCAAACCAATTATCCATGCAACCGTGTAACCATGTGGTCAACTGTTTATCTACACAGCATATCAAAATACACAATTAAATTACAAAATATTAACAGAAACCGACTTTAACTGATGATATATACAATATTACTTACAAGCAAAGGGTTTAACATGTGCAGATGGAGGAAGGTTGCAAAAGACAAGCTCAAAGTATGCTCTCTCTATTGTTTTTCTGAGTGAAGTAAGATTACACTTTGATCTTGCAATGTGACCAAAGGCAACCAATTAGAAAATACTAAGAATTGGTAAGAATACAGCAGGCTGCAACTACAAGCTCATAACAATGCTCTCATGAAGTCTAGTGTACATGTTACTTATTATTAATTCGGCAAACATATGCAATATGACACTTATCTTAATATCTATGCACTGCATGTGATTTGCATGTTATACAGTGTGAATATGATAATCTGGTTGTTGCAGATTAAGTCATAAGGCTGTGATCAGTAACCATTTGACTTTTTTAAACTCGAAGGGTCAAGCACATAACTGGCCTGTTCTTCATCCCTCTAATCAAGTAGAAAACAGCCATCAACAGCGAGAGGAAGGGAAGGCATCTCAGCAAGTACGACACTGACCACTCCACGCTGTCGCTGGTGTCTAAACAACTGATCCATCAGGCTTTTGCATCAGAGTACATGCATTTATGCCATGTCAGTCTTTATATGTTTGTTTGTTTGTTTTAAATGTCTTTATAGATAATAATGAGCAATCTAGCACATGGCATCAACTTGCTTGCAAAGTGTCCCTTGTATTTAGTATGTCCTTCACTAGGCTGTGCCTGTCCCAGTTTGAGCCAGATGCAGACATCACCAGTTTGATTTAGCTCTTACAGAGATAATGCATCGTCTCCTGAAATGGAAACACCTTATACTAAAAATACATTGTTTTGCAAATTACCGAAAGACACACACACAAGCAAAACCTGCCCCACATACGTACTATACAATACCTACATACACTTCAGACACATTGTTAGCATTTATGCCTGATGGAAGTGGTGCACACAACAGTGAATATTGCCTCGGGAGACACATATTTCATACAGATGACACTATGCAAGTGAGTTGGAGGAATGTGCTTATTTGCTCATGATCATTTATAATGTTGATTGACTTTTGATGCAAGAAAACCTGTAACAGTTTAATGCAGTAACTGTTTTAAGAGTAATAACACAAAACAATCACGTTTCCAAATCTGGGGGCAGATTAAGACGCACCCTTTTCTGGGTTGAATTTGAAGTTTTAAGACAGTCCCTAGTCTAATGGTTTTGCAGTGTGTTAAAAACACTTATAATTCTAGTCTCTCCTATGATTTTCAGATATTTTAGACTGATGTTCAAATTGCACTGCATGTAACTAAAATTCACCTGCAAATGCTACTGTGGATTATGTTCTATTTAATGCTCCTCTTATTGGTAAATAAATGTCAATACATATTTTACAGACATATGACCTTATTTTATTTCTGAATACTTATGAAATGATCTATTCCTAACCAATCCTGGAAATTGAACACATCATTGTTCTGATCACAATTCTAGATTTTTAGATTAGAATTTTTTTTTTTTCTTTTTAGGTAGATAGGTTTTGGTTATTAGAATAAAATTATGAAATTATAACTTGTCCGCTCATTTGTTCCAATCTTACTGTTTTATATTTCCTTTAGTGTTTCTGAGTTTCAAAATGTTTGATTTAAAGCCTCTTTTAAACCTCATTAAGTTTTGCTTTGAATATAATAGATTAGTAATGAATTAGTTACAAGCAGGTAGATGCACAGTTAAAATGGATACTTTACCAAATGCAAGTAAATCAGATGTCTTGCATTATAGTTTGCTTTCAAATTCTTAAAAATGCATTACCATTAATGTAACAGGACTGCCAGGGGTTGTGGACCCAAGTGCGTGACTAAAGATATAGGTCAAAACAGTCGTGTGGTCAAGAACTGGCAAACTGGGCAATGGAGGTTAAGCTAGTGTCGTGGTCGGGGTAAACAGGCTATAAGTCGGATGATCAGGCAGAGTACAGAGGGAGATCCAAGAGACGGAAATCAAAGAACAAGCAAAGGCCAGGAACAGGAGACCTCAGACATAAGAAAACTAATGCTCAGTAGTGCAGCACAGGAGGCTTTACAGGACTTTGCAAGGAGCTGTAGAAACAGGGGGGGTTAAACACTGAGCTAATGAGCCCAGGTAACAGGGAACAGGTGTGCTAATTGGTAAATAAATGGAGAGCACTTGACCTGAATTAACCCTGAGCAGGAGAACAGAAAACTGAGAAAGGGTAGAAGGTGAGAGACATTGACCTCTGGTGGAGAGACTAGGAACAGGCTCAGGCTTATAAGATTTTCATATTTCATTCATAAAGCTGTCAAACATAACTTGATGACGTAAGATATTGTGTCCACAAAATAAGTCTAGAGAGAAGTGTTCAATGCATCCAGTTAATTTGGCCAATTGAGGAGCTGAGATTATTTTGAAAATGGACACACCAAATAGAATCAACTTAATTTCTCAGTTTCAGCATTTTAGTCTTGCTTTGGAGAGTCCAAGATTCATACCACTAGTTGTTTCCAGTTTTATGTCAGATTTACTTTAAGAAATATCTAAAATATAATCCATCTCCAACCACAGTTGAAAATGTCAAGCTGTACAACTGGTTATACAGGTGAAAATATACATACGTGTGTGTGTGTGTGTGTGTGCAGTGTATATTGCTTGAGAATTAAAAGCATCAGCGATTCTCACCCCGGGAAATCAAAGAGGAGACATGCAGACAGCCTAGCAGGACAGTGAGCAGGTTCATTGCTGCGTTGAGGCAGTGGTGCTCAGTGCCGCATGATGGACTGAATAGACTGGACAGTGTAGGCTCTTGACAGGACTCTCTGAAGTTCAGTCATTCACACCTTCACAGACACCTTTACATTACGCTGGAGTCCATATTGACCCCGACCACTTTACATAATCAGTATGTATAGAAGAGCTGTGAAGTGACTAAAATGATCTCAAGCTCATTTATCTTCAATGGCAGCATGTGAAGACACGCAGGGGTCGGTTTTAGCTGACAGACATGTTTATTCAGTAGCCGAAACAAACAAAATGAACGATATCCTCCTCATGGAGGAGCCTTCAGACTCCTGGCAGGAGTTATAAAGAAACACAATAACAAACAGAAAACATAAGAACCGCATTTTATAAATGAAGAAAACTGGCATAGGGAGTGAGTCTCAGACGCTCTGAGGCTGAACACCGGTCGAGGTGCTATGGGATCTCCCTGAAACAAACAACTGGGAGGTAAAATAAGGTGAGGCACAGCGGCAGTGAGGGAACTGATTGCTGTCTGCATCTGCAGCACAGGTGCGTATAAATACCTGGTGCAGAGCATCTAAATGAGACGCCGCTGCTAACGCTGATGCATGAAAAGCAGTGTACAGGCCCAGGCTGCACAGCACTGCAGACACTATAGCCTTGGCCAAATAAAAACTTAAGGCTATCTGAGAATAGCTAAAACAGATTACATGTGCATAAGTGAATCAATGTGTCAAAGTTTTCAATCCTTTTATATTTCTAAGCTTATATTGTTTCATTTTACTGTTTCAGTAAATTACAAAATAAGAAAATAAAAGTTTTATATATTTTAGGTTATAATGTTTTATGGTACTGTTTTAAGTAAATTAAAAAACGAGAAAAACAAAAGTTTTAAATACATATATATGTATTAGATTATATTGTTTTATGATACTGTTTTAGTAACTTAAAAGATATGAAAAGTAAAAGTTTTAAATACATATATATATTAATTTAGGTTATATTTTTTATGATAATGTTTTAGTAACTTATAAAATATGAAAAATAAAAGTTTTAAATACATATATTTTAATTTCGGTTATAATGTTTTATGATACTGTTTTAGTACATTAAAAGTAAGAAAAATAAAGTTTTAAATACATTTATATATCAGATTATATTGTTTTATGATACTGTTTTAGTACCTTAAAAAATAAGAAAAACAAAAGTTTTAAATACATATATATATATATATATGTATTAGATTATATTGTTTTATGATACTGTTTTAGTAACTTAAAAGATAAGAAAAGTAAAAGTTTTAAATACATATATATATTAATTTAGGTTATATTTTTTATGATAATGTTTTAGTAACTTATAAAATATGAAAAATAAAAGTTTTAAATACATATATTTTAATTTCGGTTATAATGTTTTATGATACTGCTTTAGTACATTAAAAGTAAGAAAAAAGTTTTAAATACATTTATATATTAGATTATATTGTTTTATGATACTGTTTTAGTACCTTAAAAAATAAGAAAAGTAAAAGTTTTAAATACATATATATATTAATTTAGGTTATATTGTTTTATGATACTGTTTTAGTAACTTAGAAAATAAGAAAAATAAAAGTTTTAAATACATATATTTTAATTTCGGTTATGTTTTATGATGCTGTTTTAATACATTAAAAGTAAGAAAAATAAAGTTTTAAATATATTTATATATTAGATTATATTGTTTTATGATACTGTTTTAGTAAATTACAAAATAAGAAAATAAAAGTTATATATTTTAGTTATACTGTTAGCTGTTATACAGTTAAATTGTTAGATTATGCCTTAACTTAGATATGTGCATTACCAAAAAAACAAAATTGTGACTTTAACCCCAATAAATATGTCTTTTTAGGTACCAAAAACGTGTTTTTTTACCAAATCCGCCATCTTGGATTTTCTTTACCTATCGTCGTTAAACAGATGTTTTAAAACTTATTAAAAGTAAAAATATTAATAACAACCACATTTATCTTAGTACAAGACCCTTGTCTAACGTTTGCATGTGTTAGTTGATACATGTGTGTGAACTACAGCCCAAAACATCGGCACATGGTGCGAGTCCGGCGTTTGCGCAGAAACGGCACCGAGACGAGCAGAAGCGCATCCACGCAGCCCGGAGCTCAACACTGACACTGCAACACAATACAACCTGCACACAGGAGCGTAATTACACTAGACCAGGAAGTTAAATATAATGAGCATTATATTAAGTGCATATTTAAGTAGTGTGCACTGCAAACGCAAGTTCATGTTTTGAACTGATCAATACATCGGTTTACTATTGGTCATCATCGTGTCCTGTTAAAACTGCGTATCTATTTCCAGGAGAATCGCAAAATGTTTGCAGCACATTACTGTAACGTGATCAAGTACCAAGAATAATAACTGCAGGCACAATGAAAGGCTGCTTTCACATGCCACTCACAAAACAATTATATAAGTTATATAAATGGCGCTTTGATTGTAAATAGCCTACAATGTAATTGCAGACAGTTCAGAAAATATTAAACACAAAAACATACATTAAAACAGCAGGACATTCTTCCCAGAAAATAAAAATCAACCATGGAAACTTTTAATTTAATCAACACTTTATTTAAGTTTAAAACTTGTAAGTTTTCTGAAAGAAGAATAACAAACATCACATTTGTTAAAGTTAATGTAGCTCTACCTTCATGTAATTTGACCACTTTTTTGCAAATTACAAAATAAGGAATAGCATTTCCTGTGGCTCTTGTCTTCTCTCTCAACAACTGGTCAAAAATCCCCAAATCCCTCTCACAACTGGCACGGGTTTTTGGACCGGACTGCAGCTAATTGCGCAGCTCTGCTGATACCTCAGCATACCACCCATGCTCTAGGTCTGGGGTTCCCCATGTCTGGTGATGGAGGGCCCTTTTCCAGAGGTTGCATGGGATGGGGGGGGCACAGTAGAAAATTAACCACCAGTGAAAACGAAATATGTCCCAAATCATACCTTTTTATTTCCTATACATTTCTGTTAGGGAACATTTATTCAATTGAAATTCTTGTTTTATTGTTTTCCCCCACATTACATGTGCATTTTGTAACAGAAAATGTTCAGAAACTGTACAAATATAGTAAAGGTTCAGAAAAGGGGGGGTTGAAGGTTTGCTTTGGGGGGCCGCACCAAACATCCTTGAGGGCTGCACTTTGGGAACCCCTGCTCTAGGTGATCAGCTATCATCCTGTAGTACACTTTAACAAGACTAGCTGGAATTAACTCCACTACCGGCACAGTCATGCTGTCAAAATCTGCAGTTGTCTCCTCTGTAAGTTTCTGAAGGACAGGCTACACCATCACTTCTACATCATCGAACAATTGAACATCTCCTCTAACAAAGCTCTGGCCGTCTGGCTGCCATGCCTTCGGTTTGCGGACAAGTTCCTGATACCCGTCATTCATCTCAAGAACATGCTCCTTTCCTTGACAAAACTCTCAAAAGAGGCTCTGTCACAATTTTACAAATTAATCCAAGTGCCCAACATCCTGCCATGTACTGTCTAACATTTAGATCAGCAAAAAGAGCTCCACTAATTTGTTTTCATGCTGAATTTCTCTACTGAATTCCAGCAAATCAGAGAGCAGGTAAAAAGCACTGAAAAATGTAGCGTTGATTCTGTTACCTTTGAATGGTACCAGTGGCACATATTCAGATTTATCCTTGCCTAACAGAGCTGTCTTGAATTGCACTGGTTTTCCACTTTTTTCACAGCCTCTTTTCTGCACTGCCTTGCATACAGTTCTGATCAATCTAACTGTCCCGCTTTCTCGTACTGTTTTGTGTACCCAATGTAAGCACAAACTAACTACTCTGTCTCCACCATTTCCTCTCTCAGATAGAAGTGGTGGACCAAACCATAAACTAAATGCAATCCACAGAAAAGCTAATTTAAAAGTCTAAGTTTAGCCTTATCAGCCTCACTGTGCTGTTCAAAGTCTTCCACAATTGTTGTGATAAATTCACTCACAAAAATTTACATTCAAGTCACCCCCCCCACTTCTGACTATGTCCTGAACCATTTCTCTGACAGTATCAAATGAACACTGAGCAGAGCCTGATGCCTGTTCCCCGAGTCCTAAATGCATCCTTATGCCATCCTTAAAAAATATGCCAGCAGTGTCATACTTGTGACCTATTTTTGTCCCATCTGTGCAGAGCCCAATCATTTTTTGTAAGAATTCTACTCTGCAGTCTTTCTGTGTACCAACCAGTTTTTTAAAAAACTACTCTAACAACTTGACATGCCTTATGTGTGCTAACTCCCATATTAGCAACTAAGTCCATGTACACTTCACCTGCGCCTGCGTGTGAAGCCGCGCCGAGTCCGAGTCACGACCCTGCAACCGCGCTGAACCACCGCGCTGCTGCTCTACTGCGCACACTGTACAGCACACAGCCCCCCATCAGTCACACACTGTACAGCACACAGCCCCCCATCAGTCACACACTGTACACCACCCAGCCCCCCATCAGTCACACACTGTACAGCACACAGCCCCCATCAGTCACACACTGTACACCACCCAGCCCCCCATCAGTCACACACTGTACAGCACACAGCCCCCCATCAGTCACACACTGTACAGCACACAGCCCCCATCAGTCACACACTGTACAGCACACAGCCCCCCATCAGTCACACACTGTACAGCACACAGCCCCCATCAGTCACACACTGTACAGCACACAGCCCCCCATCAGTCACACACTACAGCACACAGCCCCCCATCAGTCATCAGTCATATACATTAATGCCTTTTTAATCATAATATGGGCAATAATAAAAATGCACACTTCAAATGACTCCCCCAGTCATATGCAACAACAACAACACAAAGCCTGCACTGACACTTTATTAAGAGGAATAAGACACACAGCTCGGCTGCAGTCAGAGCCGCGTCCTCGTCTCTTATCACACAGTGACGCGTGCGTGCTCCCGCGGCTGAGGGAAATGGCGGCTCGTGTTGGAATTTGTCTTTTCCCAGAAATACGCAGCGCAGCTTGTGTTTAAAACCCAGCGGATTACAGAGCCCAAAAAGTTATGCTTTGGTCTGTATAAAAATTGAAAGTAGAGGGGTACGGCCACCTCCCATATGAGTGGCGACACAGGCGTTTTATGTTCAGACTAGCAGCACACGTGTTAAAGCAAACAAACCTGTTTTTTTCTAACTTCCTGACTTCGGGTGCAAAAAAGCTCGTAAGGTTATAATGTTTTATGATACTTTCTTAGTAAATTAAAAACTAAAAAGAGAATAACGAAATAAAGTATAAAATAAATAAATAAAATATTCACCCAGGGTGGGGTTCGAACCCATGCGGACATACGTCCATGTGTTTTTAGTTCATATGTTTTATGATTAGGCTTAGGATGATGCTGTGGTAGAAATAAAAGATACGAAAAAATGAATTAAGAAATGTATAGACTTACTTATAATATATTGCATCTCATTATATATATATATATATATATATATATATATATATATACACTCACCTAAAGGATTATTAGGAACACCATACTAATACTGTGTTTGACCCCCTTTCGCCTTCAGAACTGCCTTAATTCTACATGGCATTGATTCAACAAGGTGCTGAAAGCATTCTTTAGAAATGTTGGCCCTTATTGATAGGATAGCATCTTGCAGTTGATGGAGATTTGTGGGATGCACATCCAGGGCACGAAGCTCCCGTTCCACCACATCCCAAAGATGCTCTATTGGGTTGAGATCTGGTGACTGTGGGGGCCAGTTTAGTACAGTGAACTCATTGTCATGTTCAAGAAACCAATTTGAAATGATTCGACCTTTGTGACATGGTGCATTATCCTGCTGGAAGTAGCCATCAGAGGATGGGTACATGGTGGTCATAAAGGGATGGACATGGTCAGAAACAATGCTCAGGTAGGCCGTGGCATTTAAACGATGCCCAATTGGCACTAAGGGGCCTAAAGTGTGCCAAGAAAACATCCCCCACACCATTACACCACCACCACCAGCCTGCACAGTGGTAACAAGGCATGATGGATCCATGTTCTCATTCTGTTTACGCCAAATTCTGACTCTACCATCTGAATGTCTCAACAGAAATCGAGACTCATCAGACCAGGCAACATTTTTCCAGTCTTCAACTGTCCAATTTTGGTGAGCTTGTGCAAATTGTAGCCTCTTTTTCCTATTTGTAGTGGAGATGAGTGGTACCCGGTGGGGTCTTCTGCTGTTGTAGCCCATCCGCCTCAAGGTTGTACGTGTTGTGGCTTCACAAATGCTTTGCTGCATACCTCGGTTGTAACGAGTGGTTATTTCAGTCAAAGTTGCTCTTCTATCAGCTTGAATCAGTCGGCCCATTCTCCTCTGACCTCTAGCATCAACAAGGCATTTTCGCCCACAGGACTGCCTCATACTGGATGTTTTTCCCTTTTCACACCATTCTTTGTAAACCCTAGAAATGGTTGTGCGTGAAAATCCCAGTAACTGAGCAGAGTGTGAAATACTCAGACCGGCCCGTCTGGCACCAACAACCATGCCACGCTCAAAATTGCTTAAATCACCTTTCTTTCCCATTCAGACATTCAGTTTGGAGTTCAGGAGATTGTCTTGACCAGGACCACACCCCTAAATGCATTGAAGCAACTGCCATGTGATTGGTTGGTTAGATAATTGCATTAATGAGAAATTGAACAGGTGTTCCTCATAATCCTTTAGGTGAGTGTGTATATATATATATATATATATATATGCAAACACACATACATACCTATATCTCTTTAGTTTATATTTATCAATAGACTCTAAAGACATACACACCACTTTTCTTAGAGAACAACAGTGAAATGCATAGAATTATACACTGTAAACCCTAACTTTGTCTAAAATTAACAATGTTAATTGAATGTACTTCATTTTGAGTAATATGTTATGATCACTAAAGCAAATTAGCTTACTTTACCTTTTGCATGCAAATATCCAGTTACTAATGCAGTTAAGTGGAGTCCCCTTACAATGTTATTCAAGTTAAGTTAAGAAAACCTGCTGCCTCCTACTCGGAAAAATGAAATGCGATAATGTTCTGTTTTGTAAAGTCGTTTTGATCAGGTTCCGGCCTTAGTCAACCAAAACATTTACATACATTTAAATTCAGTTTTGTCCTCGTCTACTTTAGACTGATTAAACAAGTAAAACTGTACTAGTTGCTCAAAGTGAAGAGTGCACGGGAGTATAACACCACTAAATATTTTTAACATAAATTTGTGAATTAGTGAATTAGTCGTCTCGTATTTTCGCTGACAAAAATGAAACGCATTTTATAATATCGTCATCGCTGAACATTTCATTATTTTTTTCATATTTAAACAACAAACAAAACGTTCGTTGAGGAACATTTTCGTCATCAATTTCGTCACTGAAATTAATAGTGCTGACAATGAAATGTAGTTTCAAGTACGACTTTCAAACACTCTCAGGCAACATTAGCTGGCAATGCAACTTTGGATAAGGTGCTAGCATCATGATCATGTTGATGGCTTGCTGCACCTGCAAGCAGCTTTGGTAAAACGATTTTTACTGAGAGCAGAGTGGTCATCTGCCTTTCACACAGGGACTGTGTCCTAAGGGTGTGAGGGAGAGACATCGCTATAGTCTTAGAGTTTAACTGTTCTGGCTTTGCTATACAGATATGAAGCTTATTTGGATTGCTAGAATATATAATTGGCAATACATCTTGATTCGCTGATGTGCAACGCGGCAGTTTTAACTGTAGCTCGAGTACCTCTAAAGTTTTTGGGGGTGGGTCTGACACAGTCTGGCAGTTTGATCTGCTTTAATCCTTTGACCATTTATGCTTGTAGGTTTTTGTTTTAGAAAGATGCTGCATATAGGTAATTTTGTTAAACTACTTTTTCAACGTAGATTAATGCAATTGTGTAATTGTGTAAAATCACAACTATGCATTAAAAACAATTTAATATTATGTATATTTTGCATGGTTCAACAGATCAACAGTCGCTCTACCTCACACTCCTAGTTAAATACTGCTGAAGGTTGCTAAATATTTCAGAGGATTTCAATTGTGTGTAATGAAAATCTCATGTTTGTTGTTGTTTTCTTACAGGTGACAGGCAAATATGTTGTGGAAGTGGAAGTATGGCACTTTTAACTCTGAATAAAGAGCCGAGCTGTTGAAGCACTACTGGCTAAAACATGGACGCTACACAAGAACAGTACCTTTTCCATGTCTACACCAGGAAGCCCTTGTACATATAACTCCATCAATGCACTTATGGTGCATCTTTAAAAAATTCACTCCCAACCTCTGGTTAGACCTTCACAGTCAGGCGAAACAGATCAAATGACATTCAGCTGTCAATTATGTTAATATTGTGAGCCCTGCACAGAGGCAGATTTTTTCACCCACTTGCGTGGCAGACACTTTGGCAGACAGTTTATCAAAAAGTACAGTGCCCATTTAAAGGTTGTAGCTTCCAATCTAGTGTGTACTCAACATTCAATGCTCATAGAAGTAAAGAGCACAGGGAACATAATTGGAGGATGTTCAAGCCAGAGATTGTACCTGCTACTGATTATGTTACTGAAAATGATCTAGCACAAAAAGAGGGAGCCTTAGACCAGTCTGAGAAAGACAGCAGTGAAGAACTGAGTAATGCTGATCTTCAAGATCTAGGCAGTCAGTTGGAGCACAACTTGGCAGCTCTTTTATTGAAGATCCAAACAATCCTTCACATACCAGAGAGTTCTGTACAAGAAGTTATTCAACAGCTTACTCAGATACATCAACTGTCACTTCCACTAATGCAATGCTCAGTACAGGGAATTCTCAATAAATATTTTCCAAATGTAGATTACTCAGTTGTGAGAGAGTTGTGTTGTGAGAATAGTACTGTCTCAATGAACATTGTTCTTCTGAAATCATGTGGCACAGGTGGATCCTTGTCTACTACTAAAAGGAGAGCATCATATATGTTGAGAGAATTCCCCATAGTAATGCCCAAGTGGAATATATGTTTGACAAAGACCAGAAATCGTCTGTGTATGTTCCAATACAGCCAATGCTACAGAAATTTAATGTTAAACAAGATGGATATTTTGGACAAAGCTCTTTCAGTACAAGTGCATTCTCCACATGAGTACAGCACATATCAAGATGGTTCTTGTAGAACCGCCTCAGAAATAAGTGGAGAAGTCGCGGAGATAAAGCAAATAGAACTTTAATCGAGCCGCTCGGAAGCCCCACGTCAGAAATAATTCCTTCAGTGAGACTTAATGTTTAGAAACATGAGTACAACTTTATAGGAAAAATAACGTAACATCTTATCGCCGTTCATCCAATCGGAAGATACAGGTCCGGGTCCATTTACGATCTGTCCTCCCGTGAAGAGGTGATGGATACAAAAAGCAGATGTCCGTCTTTGATGTGCACTAGGAAGATGCGATCCCACGGTGGTCATTTACCTAGTGTCAATCGCTCATTAACAGAAACATTCCTGCCTATCTGGAGAAACGATTAAGTCATAAACAAATTCACAGCAGACATCTGTAGGCTATTTCAGCACTGTGTAATATTTCATTACTGACAGGAGATTCTAACAAACCAACCTTGTTGACCCTTTACTTGTCCTGCTAAATCTAATCTGCTCAGTCTGTATACAAACTACTTCTAATGCTAGTATTAATATAAAACGTTATATAATTATCACAAAACACTTTCCTCAACATCCTATACAAAGTCTTCAGTTCTAATTCCAAGGAAAATAGCCTTCTTAAAGATGGAGAGTTCAGTATTGCTCTAGGCCTTTACATTGATGACTTTGAAGTAGCCAACCCATTGGGAACATCTAGAAAAAAGCACAAGTTGTGTGCTGTGTACTGGGTAATCGCTAATGTGCCAGTAAAGTACAGGTCCACACTTCACTACATCCAGCTTGCTCTCCTGTGTAATGTGTCTACTGTGAGAGAGTGTGGCTATGCAAGTATCTTACGTCCTCTTATCCAAGATCTTATTTCCCTTGAGCAGCAAGGTGTAAATATTGAGCTGTTAGGAGCAAGTGTCAAAGGTACAGTCTTGTATGTGGCAGCTGATAATTTGGGTGCCCATTCTCTTGCAGGATTTCATGAGAACTTTACAGTGGACAGATTCTGTAGATTCTGCATGGTGACAAGCAGTGAAGTTCAAGAGAAAGAGGTACGTTCGGGAGCCTTTGAACCCCGAACCAAAGAAAATCATGATAGGCAGGTGTATGAGGTACAGCAGGACCCAACCTTGAGCAAAGAGTATGGTGTGAAAGGAGGATGTCCTTTGTCTGACAATCTGGAACACTGTCATGTTATCAGTGGCTACCCTCCAGACATCTTGCATGACATATTTGAGGGGATAGTTCCCATTGAAATGTGTCTGTGCATTCAGACTTAATAGCGAAAAAGCATTTCACGCTAGTGTCACTGAATCAGGCTACCAGAGGCTTTCTGTACACATTAACTGACAAAACTGACCAACCTCAGCCCATTGCCAAGGGCTTCACCACTAAAGGAACCATTGGTGGAAATGGTCATGAAAATTGGATCCTAGTCAGACTACTTCCACTTATCATAGGTCATAACATCCCTGAAGGGGACAATACATGGGAAGTTCTGATACTCCTCAAAGACATAGTTGAAATGGCTGTAGCATCAAGACATACTGAGGAGTCCATCTATTTTTTAGAGTGTAAAGTGTCAGAACACAGAGAACTGTTGCAAGCTACATTTCCTGCTTTTAGATTGCGACCAAAGCACCATTTCATTGAGCATTATCCTCTACTGATTAAGGCATTTGGTCCACTCTCAGATGTCTGGACAATGCATTTTGAGGGTAAACACAAGTTCTTTAAGAAGGTGAAGCACAGAAAGCCATTGTAGAAGAAATGCAGAAAAGGACACCAAATGAATCAACTTTAAAACTGAAGATTTTAGCTGAGGACTTGACATTTGCTCTGAGACGGAGAGAAGTGGTTGAGTCAGAGCCTGCCATAACCCAGATGGTTGAACGTTGGCCTGCTCTCTTCAAGGAAAATCAGGTGTGTTTGAGTGAATGCTGTTGCAATATTATCCAAGATGCATCATGTCAGTTGCATTAATTTTGGCTTTATTAATATTTAGTTATTTGTTTCACTTTTATCAAAATTGGTGTTTTACAGGTCTACATGGAGTTCAACAGGATTGCTGGCAAGAACCTGAAGCAGGAGTTCCATGAAGGTTTAGATCGTCACAGTGCTCGTTTCATGGAGATTTTCAGATCCAAGCCTGGGAATGCTGGGCAATTGCTGTCAGGCCTTTTACAGGAAGTCAAGGTTTGTGTAAGTTTCATTCACATGTGTACCATTGTCTGACATGTTACTAACTAAATCATATTATCGTTAGACTGCACAGCTTTAGTTATATTTGTAGTGCTAAAAGAATGCTGATGCGCTTTGTTGAGTGATTCTGTAGGTTATAAGGGCAGACAAAGTGTTCATCAATGGGTCATACTTTAAGTAGATGCATGAAACTGTAATGCCACAGGGTGAATCATGTAAATGACCAAAAATAGGCTTATTTGTTTTTGCTTCACCGTTTCATGCATCTTCACATTTGTACTGTCATACTGTCACGTACTGTATTAACATTTATTTTGTTGGTGACACAGACTACCTTATTATCATAATTGCATAGACTTCCAACTGAGGTCTTGCAGTAAAAGTCTACATAACTTATATTCTTGCTCTGTGTCCAAACGTCCGAGCCTACTGATGTGCGAACTCTGGTGCTGAGAGTGCTTCCTGTCCTACTGGGTGACAACTCCAGAGAGTTCTTCAAGCCATGCTTTGTAAGTGTGCTTATGAGTTGACAAAATCTGCATAGCATACAAGGCTAATGTAGCTCATCACTGCCCTCTTGTTCCACTTCTCCAACCTCTTAGTTACCTACGTAGTATGCAGCCCATTAGGAATGTCCTTGTTTTAATTCACCAGATATTGATGAATGCATGGTTTGAAATAACTGAAATGCTATTGCCTTTTCTTCAGGATGTTGATGATGAGGATTCATTCAGCCACATTTTGATCGGGATTCTCCTCATCGAGCCAGAGTATGAAGAACAACGTCCAAATTCCATACATCTCAATCCACACTCTGCTGCCATTGTCCTAGAGGGAAAGATAGTAATGGACAATCTACAAGACCTGCCACAGGCTATGTGCATTCTTTTTGGTCTCACGTACGCACTACACCTCTCCTACCCCAAGTGTATGAAGTACACATTTGAGTTCATTCAAAGAGTGCTTTTGACTTTGGGGCCGAATGACCTGAAACCTCAAACCAGAGGAGCTTTTCCAGATCAGCAGGGACACACGCACCCGGGGACACAAATGGAAATTGGGCTTCAAGGCATTCAAAACGGAAAACAGGAGACACTTCTTTACACAGAGAGTAGTCACAATCTGGAATAAACTACCCAGCGATGTGGTAGCAGCTGAAAGTTTGGGAGCATTTAAAAATAGACTGGATAGGATCCTTGGATCACTTAGATATTAATGAACACCAAACGAGCACGATGGGTCGAATGGCCTCCTCTAGTTTGTAAACTTTCTTATGTTCTTATGAAACCAAAACTAACTTCACTGAAAAACCTGCTGTATCAATAAATGCTCAACTCTTTGAGTGTAGATGAGCACGTTTGTTTTGTGTGTTATGGACTTGGAATGGTTACTGTAAGGTTCCAAAGCCTTTATGTTTGTGAATTTGAGGTTTTATAGGTTATAGCAGCATGTGAAAATTGACCATTTAAAAACAACATTTCTGGAATAAATAAAACATGAGACTGAAATTAGGAATAGGTTGATGGCTACAGTATTAGATTATATTTTTTCCCCTCGCTCTTTCTGGCAAAAATAGAGCATTGCTGTTTTAAACCAAATAGTTTGCTATTCCTTTCAAAGCAAGTTACAGTTCAGAAAGATGAGTAATGCTGGATTTTGTATTGTATATGTTAACAGTGCACTAAGATTTCTACAGTGTTAACATCTGTAATGGCAAATGATCCTGCAGGGAATGTTCAAAGTTAGGGTTTTCCAAACGTAGCCTTTTTTTTCCTTGTCACCAGATTTTTTTTCTAACCTTTTTTACATTTAACAAGACTCATTGTAAGCAATCTGCTTGTTGCAAAGAGAGGTTTTTAAGTCAAGTTCTGCAACTTCAGTGAGTTAAATATACATTTGGAAGTCAATTGCTATTCAGTATTGCTTTTCTTGAAACAATAAAAGGATTGTAACTTAAAAGTAGATGTCATTGTGTGGGTTGTTTTACACAGGTTTATGTCAGCATTTCAGATCACTTGAAGAATTTGAGGGAACAGGTTTCCTTGATTTAATTGAGTGTTAATAACTTATTATGATACATTTTGGAATACTACTACAAACTTAAACAATTGAAAGCATTCAGGATCTACAGTTGTATAAACGTAGTAAAAATATGTATCTGAAATAAAGTTATTAGTGCATTGCACTTAGAGGGTCAAGTAAATTGAATTTATCAGCTTTATCTAAACCTTACTTAATAAACAAAGTTACTGAACTTAATTAAATCAAGGCAACGAGTTTCCACAATTTTTTTAAGTAATCTGAACTTATCAGGGTTTACAGTGTATATGTATATTTTGACCAGCCCTGTACTTATTATATTTGTTGCATTAGTGAATGCTCAAACGTAGCCTTAACATGTATCATATTTAAGAATATACTGCATTTCATTTCATTACATATATGGGTGAAAGACGAATAAGGTTTTCAAAACTGAAAAAAATCAAAATTGAAAAATGCAGCAAAACTAACCTCCCATTGGATGGCATAGTCTTACCTTTATGGGAATATATTTGTCCACATTAGATCTAATTCTTTTTTTTTTTTTTGGGCAGGATATAGCTAATTTGTGGCCTGAAAACGTCCTATGGTGTGACAACAACATTTTCTTAAAATAAATGTATATGATTGTTGTTGCAATAACAAGTTTAAATATAAAATAATATATGTGTAACTGTTGTTACTATGACCAAAACCTATTTTTTGCATTGTTTTTAATGCAAGATAGGCCATTTAAAAAACTAATTATAAATTCCTATTCTATGCATCACACCAAAGGACACAAAAAAATTACACGCCCTACAGGGAAGTATAGATGGTGATTTAAATTATATTTCTAAGAGATTGACTTATCTTCATGCATGTGCAGGGGGTCCTCCTAAGACATGCTGACTTCCTGTTGTCCAATATTAAGTGCAGTCGTCTTCAAAAATGCTTGAATTTCTTGGCAGATTAACCATCACACCATAGGACATTGATTTTGGTGACAACTTTTTTTTTTTAGAAACAAAAGTGGAAATTTATATTTGTTTTAATGGTGTGATATACTAGCATAGGAAACCCCTGTAGAATCAGTTTAGGAGCCTTATATTGCATTTTCCATGCATGCAAGATTGAGTTTTTATAACTGCACACCTCCGGGGACAGTCACACCACACGACATTTTGAGTATTCGGAGTGAAAAAAATCAAATATGAAATAATCCTTCTTTACTAAAAATCATTGTATAAGTTAGTCCATAGCAAGTAGTTTTATGGAGTATAAAATTAAATATGTTTTATCGCGTATCACTTATGTTGCTAGGACATGAAAATGGCTAAATGAAATGAAAATGCTAAGACATGTTTTTTGTATCAAATGTATCATGTTGTATTACTATGTACATGAATGTTGTTTATACTTTTCATTTAAGGTGGTAAACATAATGTTATCATATTTTAATTACAAATGAATATATAAAAATAACAAATACTATATAATAATAATAATAATAATAATGAATTAAACACCCACCAAGACTGAGAATTCATGTTTCTGTCCTTGTTTTACAAGTCACCTACAATCTGTTGAAATAGTGGATGATGGTCTACAGCACAGGTTCCCCATCCTGAGGTTCTGACAGAGTCATTATAACCTAATATATATATATATATATATATATATATATATATATATATATATATATTCATATTCTTTTTTCATTTACTAAAACAGTATGATAAAACATTATAACCTAGAATATATAAAACTTTTATTTTCTTATTTTGTAATTTACTAAAACTGTACCATAAAACAATATAACCTTACAAATATATAAGTATTTAAAACTATAATTCTACTTATTTTTTAATATACTGAAACATTATCATGACACAATATAACCTAAATTAAAATATATATGTATTTAAAACTTTATTTTTAATTTTTTAATTTACTGAAACAGTATCATAAAATATAACCTAAATTAAAATATATATGTATTTAAAACTTTAATTTTTATGTTTTAATTTACTGAAACAGTATCATAAAATATTATAACCTAAATTAAAATATATGTATTTAAAACTTTTATTTTTCTTATTATTTAAGTTACTAAAACAGTATCATAAAACAATATAATCTAATATATATTTAAAACTTTAATTTGTCTTATTTTTTTTAATTTACTGAAACAGTACCATAAAACAATATAACCTTAAATATATTTAAGTATTTAAAACTTTTTTTTTTTTAATTGACTGAAACTATCATAAAAAATTAAAACCTAAATTATAAGATACATGTATTTAAAACTTTTGTTTTTCTTAATTAGTTAAAACAGTATCATTAAACATTATAACCTTACAAAACAGTTTATGCTATTAAACATTACACCTCCACACCAGCAGGGTGAGGGGTGCCCTTGGACGCCCATGATGGATGTCACATGATCAAGACACAGCTTCGCGAGACAGATCGTCGTCGCCTTCGCCGAGGATAACATCGCAGATGAACAGATCCCTCCTGACGGGTCCGAACAACGAAACGATGACACACGGCTGGAGATCGCTATTTCTGCCCCGAGTGACCAAGCAGTCCCTGCATGTGTATGGGAGTGAGGCCGCGGTGCAGAAAGAGTGTGACCGCCAGAGAGAGACCAGCTCATGGGTGATTCACCCCTTCAGCGCCATCAGGTAGGGCCGGACAACGCGCTCCGCCCACAGAGAACCGTGTTTTTCCATGTCAATTATCTGCTGATAACATGCAGTTTTTGTGTTTCCCATGTCATAGATCTATGCAGTATGTAGATTTCAATGAGTAGACATTTCTTCAGTTTGCAGTAGGAGGCGCAATCCCGCATCTATGCAACAGGAAACGCTGTAACTCAGGTCTTTAGTTGTATTTCTGAGCCGCACCTTTAGTTTTTTCTCTGATATTGCGTATTTGCAGGAAAGCGGCAACAAAACGGCAGAAGACACATTTTCTTCTGTACTGTCGGTTTTTATCTGTTTTCCTTTCAAAAACGAGCCGCGATGTGAATGAACTCGCTGCACCGAATACAGTATTTCTGGAGTCAATCGTCCCATTTTTAACAGGACACTCACGGACGTTTAATTATAATAAACTAAATAACACGCTGACCGCTAATCAGACCAGGTGGTCCATAGGCTGAACGCTGTGTCGTTTAGGTTCGTTGATCTATAATGTTGATCCATATTGACTGTCACTCTCACAATGTACGGGTAGAGTCACTGCGCCTGCGCTGTAGCCAATCAGCGCGCTGCACTGCTTGAGTTCCAGCGCACGGGGGCGGGATCCGGGCCAAGATGGCTGCGCCCATGTGCCGGCGTGTCTCTCCCAAACAGAAAGGAAAACGCGAGAAACACTGTGATTATACGTGTGTCATACATGTCAGCAGAGTGGAAATGAGCAGTACAGCCTCCTACAGCACTGCGGGGGAGTAAAGCAGTCGAAAGCGCCCTGAACTGACACCGGACATCAGCTGTCAATGAAGATCGCCTTGTCACGCGTGATTTGCATCAAATAAGATCGGTTTCACCTAAACAGCTGCAGACGATTCATACACTGTTTATCTCCCTTTTTGCAGGAATTACTACATCTTGCTGATGCTGGTGCTGACATTTCTCAACCTTCTTGCGATCCCCATCGGAATCGCCTTTCTGGATTCGGAGCACCACTTCCGCGCCTGGGAGATCTTCAACCTCTTCTCGGACACGGTCTTCGTGCTGGATATTCTCGTCAACTTTCGGATGGGTGTCATCACGGATCAGGTAGCAGAGTTGTTAACCACTGGTGCTAAAAATGGGACAAATGTGTAGAGTTTTACATTCGTGGGCAAAATGATGGGGTCCCTGCAACTCCTACTCAGGTGCCACAGAGAAAGGAGACTTTACTCAAATGCTTGGCAAAAGTTCACTAAAATGAAACTGTGGGTACATTTTATTGGCAGTTTACATTAAATGAAAAAGAAAAATATTTCTGGAGAATTAACATGGAGATGTTCGTTACTGGTCAACACATGTGTTAGCTTTGTATCTGTAGATACATTCTCACTCTTTCTTTCTCTCTCTTGCTTTAGAAAGTGATTTTGCAGCCAAAGGAAATCCGGCACCACTACTTGAAAAGTTGGTTCGCCTTGGATTTGATTTCTGCCTTTCCTCTGGATTACATCATCCTAATCGCAAAGGTAATGGAATGTCTTCTGGGATTATTTACGAGTTATTATATTGTTTGCTTGTATAAGTGTCCATCCCCCTGGTGATAGCAATCCTAAAGTGTAAGCAATCGCCTCCAAAATCAAGCACACAGTTAAGTGTAGTGATTCACAGGATTTCAGGATTAATTCAGCAGTTTCTAGAGTGAACCTGTGCTGGGTCGTGCATTTCAAAGCAAAGACTCAACCATTGTTTCCCCCATAGCAGTGTGGAGGATTGTGTAGAAAAGTGGAAGAAATCCTAATTGAAATGCATGAAGAGTGTCTTTATAGGCACTGTGTGTGATGTTATATGTCCGGAGTGTCCTATAAGTGTTTATGTGCTAATCAACACATGAATATGGCTTTTGTTTATTCCTAGCTTTTTACGTGTCAGTCGTGTCTTTTATTTAATATCACCGTATGCTCTGATTGTCTAGAGTTTTGAAGAGCACAGTGACACCTCTTCCTTCTCTGCCTCTAAACTGGTGAGAGTCATCATGTTCGCGAGGATCTTCAGTTTGGCTCGCCTGCTCCGAGTGTCGAAGTTATGGAGGTTCTTCACAGAATGGGAACAGGTTTGTTTTTTGATTGGTGAATTCAAAATTGTTACATTGCTTCTCTAGGTACAAAATGTGTTGAATAAAGGGTACACTTGAAAAATAAATGAAAGATTTAGTTGAATGCTCAGATTGATTGCACTGGGTTTATCAGATTTACAGATTTGCACCCTTTTAACAGAGAATTGTATGAAGAGCTCGTGAGATTTATACTGTATTCCTGAGTGTTGGAAGTCATGGCAGTCCCTGGTCAAAAGTTACTTTAAAACTGTTCTAATGGTTTAAAATGATATATGGTTACAATTGGCTGGTGTTTTATTCTGAAGTGCTGATGATAGTGTGTGACTCAACATCAGTTCCACGCGTTTCTTACAGTATAGCCCAACTGTCTGTCTTTTTAGGTTTCGAATGCAAACATGGAAGCGGTGCGCCTGATCCTCCGCATTATGGGTCTGTTCTTGATGATTCTTCTTCTGTGCCACTGGAATGGATGTATTCAGTTCCTTGTTCCCGTTTTGCAAGAATTTCCTGAGCACTCTTGGGTTGTCAGGGAAAACTTGATGGTAAGAACAATGAAATCTAACTGGAAATTTCCTGAAAATGTGTGTTTAAAATTGACATTAATTTGATTAATTTAATTCATCTGCAGAGGATTCATCTTAATGTACATGCCCTTCCTGTATGACCTGAATTCAACTAGTCTATAAAACCAACCACTAATTATCAACATTATGGATCATTTTCCAATCAAGTCCAGTTCTTTTAACTGTCTGTTTTGCCACCCAATGAATGTTGTCTGAAAACAGAAATATTGGAAGATTTCTGATAATCATGTACTTAGTTCTTAAAGAACAGCTATTATACAGGTTAGGCCAGGTGAGTTCTTAAAGAACAGATGAGGCAGTTGTTTGATCACAGAAATCTGTAATTAATTGTCTAGTAGCTCTGTTCAAACAATACATTCGAGTGATAATCGGGGAAGGAACATATCTGTAGCAGTTTTTACAGACAGATTCAGTTCTGTGAAGCAGCATCTTTACTGACCGCCTCTTCTCTTCTAGAATGCCACTGTGGGAGAGCAGTACTCCATTGCAGTTTTTTGGGCACTTTCCCACATGATTGGGATCCCCTATGGCTCCGCCGAACCCCCCTCAGGTGACGTATACCTATGTTTACTGTTTTTATTTCAAACCACAGGCACGTTTGATGAAAATACATGTCATTAAACCTTCAATTGCAGATGAAAATGAGCTATGGATTGTGATGACGAGCATGGTTTCAGGAGCTTTGATGTACACAATGATGAACGGTGACACACCAGCAAAAGCCTTCAGAAGCAAAGTATGTTTCCTCTGCACTGTAAAGAAAAAGAACGATGCTTTATCTCTCATTTAAAAGTGACTGAATTTCAGGATCTTGAAGATTAACACATTAATTGTTAGTCTTGGAAATCCTGTAACTTGGATAGAGAATTAAAATTGTATAATGCTTATTATGAAAAGCTTTGTCTACATTGAATTAAAACAAAATCACACATTTGTGTATCTCTGTCTCACTGTCACATATGAGTCAGCTGGAAGACTACATGTGTCCCAGTTCCCTAGCCCTGACCCTCTTTCCCCACTAGAGGCCACCAATGTTCCCTCGCCTTTTCCTGCTCCCTTCACTGCTTTCCTTTTCTCTCTCTGTCAATTAACATTCCTCCACAGCCTTGTGCACTTCTGTTCCTGTCCTTTGTTCTCATTGGTCCTGCTCTTGTCTTCCTAGTTTCTGCTCTCCTTTATAAACCCCTCACTGCTCTCCCTGCATCACCAAGCCCTGTTCCTTGTTCTCCTGGTTCCTTGTTCTCCTGGTTCCTTGTTCTCCTGGTTCCTTGTTCTCCTGGTTCCTTGTTCTCCTGGTTCCTTGTTCTCCTTAGCTCCTTGTTCTCCTTAGCTCCTTGTTCTCCTTAGCTCCTTGTTCTCCTTAGCTCCTTGTCCTGTAACCCTGTCTCTCTCGCTCGCTCCCCGTCCTCCCTCTTTCGCTCTCTGTCCTGTCTTGGTCTCTATCTCTCTCTCTCTCTGTGTTCTGTATCTGTTTCTCTTGACCTCCTGGATTTCGACCTTAGCTTGTGACCTCGACTACCGCTTTACGGTCCTCCCACGAGGCAGCCGTGACAACATGACATACAGAAAACTACCCCGAGAACTACGGACTCGGATATGCAATTACTTCCAGGCCAGGCACCAGGGGAAATGGTTTGGCGAGGAGGACATTTTTAAACTGGTCTCCAGACCCTTGAGAGAGGTAGGACTGTACGTTTCGACAAGTAACATTCAAGTGATATGAGTGCTGGACCCATAATCACAAACCTTAATTACCGTAACTGAGCATACCACTGAAGACAGAACAAATGAATACAGACATTTTACACCGAAAACATGACATTATCTGATTGGTCACAAATAACAGGACTTGCTTAAGTATGCATGAAATCCGTTATACATTTCTATAAAAGCATCAATAACTAGCTATCCTGTTAAAGTGCAAACAGACGTGAGTTGTGGACACTCAAAAAAAGAAAAACTTAATGAAACGTTATCAAACAGTGAATCATGAATGCATTTTTTATTAGGTTGAAATACTGCCTTAAGCTATGCATGTAGTCCTATATCCATGAATGCTCAATCAGCAAAGCATTGATAAACTAACCACACAGCCGTTCGTAATTGTTAATAATATCCTGCTAACATTACACTAGGAAAACTACTGCCGGTGGAATTTCTACGAGATTGAATTTGCTAATTTGATCCCTTTGCTGAACACGTGTATGATAAACCGTTTTATTTCTGTTCCATCCAGGAGATTCTCAATGTCCGATGCGCCAATGTGCTGAACAGTGTCCCAATGTTCAGGAATCGGGATGCCAATTTCAGCAACGCTGTCTTGCTGAAACTGCGCAGAGAGGTTTTCCAGGAAGGGGACCTCATCACACATCCGAATGCTCCCGGAGATCGTATGTTCTTTGTCGAGCGCGGGAGAGTCCTGGTCACGACAGCCACTGTCCAGGCGGAGCTGTGTGATGGGGACTGTTTTGGAGGTGGGTTACCTAAAATTATTATTTGCATTGGATGCAAAATTAAACCGATTCATGTTTTTCTTTTATTTATTTTAGCCCGTATGTTAATGTTTCTATTATCTGCATGTGCACGTTTTGTTGAGGACACCGCTGAAATATATATATATATATATATAATTATATATTTAAATGTTTGGATTAATTGCAATAATTAATCATATCGATAAAATCATATAGAACAATTGGCAGACTGTTGATTTTATTTTCAGAGCTGTGTCTCCTGAACAAGGGCCACTGCACGGCGATGGTGCAGGCCACGAGTCTGGTTCGGCTCTACTCTCTGTCCGCTGGGAGCTTTGAGGAAGTTCTGCAAGGTTTCCCAGAGATCAGAGAGGAGCTGTATCCAACCGCACACGAGAGGCTGCGTGTTTAAGAGGTGAGTTGACAAGATCCCTTTCATCCCACGAGTCTGGCACTAAAATGAAGGCCGGAAAAAACATCTCTGACACTTCACAGCTTCCTCTGAAGTGACTGTGATATTTTAATTTTCCTGTTAGATGCTGTAATTCTAGTCACTACACAATTAGTGTCCTTTAATAATGTATTTGACTGCATTTCACTTTAAGTTGAAGATTTAAGGGCACTAGCCAGCCTCCCCTCCCTGCACAAACTGGGAGCCACTCGGAATAACATTCCCATTATATCTGCAAAGCACCTGGGTTACAGTTGTGTATCTCTGTATGACCAGGTACATCTATTCCCACTATTGGTTAAATCACTGATGAGACACATGGATATGTTATGGCAATTTAAATTATTCTCGCGGTCCAGTCAAAAGCGTCTGGCGGTCCGGATTTGGCCCGCGGGCCGCCTATTGACTACACCTGAAATACAACATGAGTTATGTAGCAACTATGGTAAAGATAAGAGTGCAAGCTTTCTGAAAAAGAGAGCTGGAATATGGCAGACCAATGACATGATCACACAGAGCCTTTTCTAGGCACAAGTTAAGCAACAAAAGCGGCTGCTAGGGCCCCCAGCCGCTAGGGGGGCCACTAAAAAAACTAATTAATAAATTGAATACATTTTAAATTATTTTCTATAATTGATCACAGTAATCAGTTTTCAGATTGGATTTTATGCTTGATCATGGAATCAAACATTAGTTGTTCTAGAAACCTATCAATTTGGTTTTGGTATGGGTTGGATGTAGTAATTTTTTATTTTATTTTTTAAATCAAGGAAGGCTCGGGTTAGTTACAGTTAAATGTAGGAAATTTAAATTTTACAAACATTATTATTATTCTAAAATGACTAAAAATAAATAAAAAGCTTTTGCTTAAAGTTCTTCTGTTCCAAAGCAACAGTGACGTTTTTGTACAGTGTCCTGGGGTACCCTGAAAGGCACTCCAAAATAAATTTTACATTTTTATGTAACGTAAATTGATATAATATATGTAGCCCAGAGTAGGGTCACAAATACATCGCAGGCAGAGACCAGGTTAAAAGAGATTACAACTTTTATTCCATCAATTAAAAGCACTTAAAAACAGACTGTAATGAAACAACTGGAGTTCAAAAGTGGAGATCCCAATCAAAAATGTATATTTAAAATAACTTAAAACAAAGTAAAACTATTACAATATAAAATAGAAATTACATATCAATTAAAAGTTGATCACA
The DNA here is from genome assembly GCF_036373705.1 of Amia ocellicauda. Classification (NCBI taxonomy): domain Eukaryota; kingdom Metazoa; phylum Chordata; class Actinopteri; order Amiiformes; family Amiidae; genus Amia; species Amia ocellicauda. The sequence continues at coordinate 17,947,749 of NC_089862.1, read as the reverse complement.
TACATCAAATTCAAATTACTTTATCAATCCACCAGATTACACGGCAAGGTTATATATAATTCCTAATAAATAACTTCTAAGAAAACCACTGCACACAATTTATAAATAATCCAATATCCAAAACTTCACTCAGTGTAAAACCTGTCTAAGAAATATATATATATATATATATATATATATATACACCGATCAGCCATAATATTATGAGCACCTGCCTAATATTGTTCTAGGTCCCCCTTTTGCCGTCAAAACAGCCCTGACCCGTCGAGGCATGGACTCCACTAGACCTCTGAAGGTGTGCTGTGGTATCTGGCACCAAGACGTTAGCAGCAGATCCTTTAAGTCCGGTTCACCACCTTTCCTTCCTTGGACACTTTTGATAGGTACTGACCACTGCAGACCGGGAACACCCCACAAGAGCTGCAGTTTTGGAGATGCTCTGACCCAGTCGTCTAGCCATCACAATTTGGCCCTTGTCAAAGTCGCTCAGATCCTTACACTTGCCCATTTTTCCTGCTTCTAACACATCAACTTTGAGGACAAAATGTTCACTTGCTGCCTAATATATCCCACCCACAGACAGGTGCCATGATAACAAGATTATCAGTGTTATTCACTTCACCTGTCAGTGGTCATAATCTTATGGCTCATCGGTGTACATATATAAATATATATATATATATATATATATATATACACACACAACCCAATAAAGAAAATGATATACACCAAATAAACGTGTGGAATATATTTTTACCCTGACAGATTTCTAGGAGGTGTTTTAAATAAAGCTTCTTGCTTTAATGTAAAGTATTTTAAAATAGGAAGTCGACATAAATATAACAGCTTACACGGACACCTTAAAATGTAAAAACAAACTATACATGTAATCCATAGAAACTGAGAATCCATAGAAACTCTTACCAAACAGTATAGCAGCACTTCACCTCCTAGTCATCAAATCAAAGAGGATCTTGTAAACATTTGTGCCTCAGACAGATGTCTAAACAACAAAGCATCCCTGTCCAGACACCTTTGGAATGCAAGCACAGTCATCAAGGGGACAGAGAGTAAGATGAGGCTCACCAGACAAGCCGTTTGACACCCAGCACAACCCTGTCTCATCTGCAAGCATACCAACTAAAACCTCGGAAACAAAGAAGGGATGAATTCATATTTGGTAGCAAAACTACCAAAAATTACCAGTTTAATACAGGTTCTTCTCCCCCCCTAAAATTAATATCAAACGGGACAAGGGACCATGGCACTCAGACCAAATCCATTCAAAACTAAAATAACAGTGACAACCAAAAGTCAAACCATATTCAAACACATCCTATCATTTCATTAAACTATTTACAAGTGCTTTTAGCAGAAGGGCCACACAGGAGTCTCCTGGCTGGGCATTTGTATCTCTTTCAGATCAAATGAAATAAGAATTATTAATGTAAGAGCTCAGTTGGAAACTCAGCTGGAATGGAAACAATTTTTCAACATGTAGTGCATGAGTACATGTTGATTAAGGGCCACATAAGCAACAAGCCAATAATGAAAAGTACTGCCTACCACACAGAGAGCTCACCTGCTAATGTCCTTTTCCTTTTGTGATAAAACAACAAAATTACCAAAAATATGGAGAGAGGAAGATACCTCAGCACAACAAGACCAATGACGGCATCTGAAATCAATGAATAAAGAACAGAGAGCTTTGATTCATTCTTTGTGGGTTGAAGCGAAACATGCAGAATTCAGCAGAAAAGCGTCAACCAAACTTTAGCCTTCATATGTTTCTACAGTTAGAAATCACACATGTTGTGTTACTGTTTCTAGACGTGTTATTATTGGCTTATAGGAATAGTATTCAATAAGATTGTCCAGCTTTATACTGCTGTACAAAAAAAAAAGATTTTTTCCATTACTTCCTCAACCTTTCTATGTCATTTATTTTTGCTTCATTAGTGATAGCTATTATGAAAATTAATTAACTTCTGTGCAAAACAAGATTGATGAAGAAAGTATCCTACTGTTTTGGATCGTAAAAGTACTTGTGTTGTTCTTAACCATTTTAACTATTCTATGGGGTATTTACATTGCAATTCACAATTTAAATATTGTTCCTTTTCTTGGATTGAATATGGTCTTATGAAAATGTTGTGATGATATAATTGATGCATCATCTCAAACCAAATACATTAAAACCAGTCACAAATTCACAGGTTCATATTGGTAGCTGGCTGGTTTGCACTAGTTTGACTAGTGAATCCTCTGAACATTGAAAAGGTGCATTCAGATTAAAAATTATGATTGTAATTACAGACTTCAAAGATTTCATTTGGTCTGGACCACGGTCCTCTCAAAATTATACACAATTATTTTATTAGTCAGTGTAGTCAATAATGCAGCGTGTTTGTATGGTTGTTTGTTTTAAAAGTTCATCGCTAAATCATTCAATCTGAAAGTTAACTGCTTCTCAGAAATTCAACAAACTAGATTTTCGGAATTTATATTTTATAGCTATATTTATGGGTAAAACAGTATTATAAGATAATCAATAGATGTTAATACACAATCTATACAATATTAACATACAATGAATAACAACCTATAAATTATATTTTAATATTATTAACAGCTATTCATTTTATCTTAAGAACATATTGTTATATCAATATTGCAATATATGATCTGAGGATGATGTGATTCAACAGCAGAAATCATATTTTTTGTCTGATTACTATTACATCTTGTCTGTGATTGTAATTGATTACATAAATGTAAACGATTGCCTTTAAAGTGCTCCTGCCTTAACTGTTCTGGAAGGGACTTAATTCATGAAGGTTTATAACTACATTAACAATACTTGTATAGATTGTTAATCATTATCAATTAACATTATACAGATTGCTTTATCGAAAGCTATCAATGTATACGTGTTACTGGTTTATGTTGATTGAGTTTTGAACAAATAAAGCTGGTAACAGTTGAATGCAGTTGCTGCTTTAAGAGTGCTAACAAAAGCAATCAAATGTTTCCAAATCTGGGTCCAGATTACGGCAAACCCGTCCCACCTACAAGCCTCTACTCAGTGGTTGCTTTATTTCTTTGTCAGATGCTTCCTTCTACTCAAAGTCTATCCTAGTCTAATTATATTGAAGCAAGTTTTAAGAACAATTATACTATTTTAGACTCGTATTCAAATACCTCTGCATGTAATTATAATTCACCTGCAAATACTGCTCTTGAAATTGGTCTATTTAATCCTCTTATTTTCCTAAAGAAATGATAATAAATATTTTAGACATATCACCTTGTTTTATTTCTGAATGCTTTAAAAATGATCTCTTCTGAACCGGAAACTCGACAGATAAAATGTTCTGACCACCTTTTTTTAGATTTTTAGATTAATTCTTGCCTGCAAATGTTTTCCACTGTTCCAATCTTACTGTCTTATATTTCCTTTAGTGTTTCTGAGTTTCAAAATGTTTGATTTAATCAACTCTTCAAGCCTTTTTAAAACCTATCTAATGAAGTGTTGTTTTGAATATAATAGATTAGTAATTAATTACAGTTACAAGCAGGTAGATGCAGTTAAAATGAATACTTTCCAAATATGAATAAATCAGATGTCTTGCATTATAGTTTCCTTTTTATTTGTTAAACATGAATTACCATTAATCTGTTCCAGCAATACTTTGTTTCTCACTTCTTTTCTGATTCTTGAAAGTGCAAAGAGCATAAGATTACTCACCTGTATTTATATTTTCTGCTGCTTCTACTGTTAGATTTGTTCCACTTCCTTCTCCTGTGATGAACTTAGGGATCTCAATAATTGCTTTACATAAGTATTTCCCCGTATCATTTTTGGATACTTTTGAAATTGTCAATTTAGAACAATTCCTGGAAATAGAAAAAACACACTTATTCAGATTGACTTCTGTGGACCCATTTTTAATGTTATGAAAACTAGATTTAATTCGATTTCTATCCTTCCACCATTCAACTCTTATTCGTTCCAAATCCAGATCTGTTTCCCAGCAGCACAACATCTGAACGGACTCTGCCTGTCTCACTGTTATCTTGTGAGGAGACTGCATGATATTCATGTTTACATTAACATCTAAGACAAGGAAGAAAAAAAACATCAACAAAAATCCAAATAATGCTTTTATTACTGTAGTGTATATTATTGTAAGACAATTGTATATTAGTTAATTTTTTGAGGCCTAGGTTAGAATGAACAAAAGAAAACCATGTAAATCTAAGTGGATAAAAACAAATATAAAATGAACACACAGCTTATTTATCATATCATTCATCCAACCCCACCCACAGCCACAATATGCTTTAGCAACACACAATAAGTGTTATAAAGGAGAACATAGAGACCAAACAGAATTTAATTAATATATATTACAAAACCTCTATTCAGCAGAAGCTTTAAGTTTGTCATTTTAGATTTTTATGGCTGATAACTTGATGTGAAATATTGTACCCACAGTGGATACACCAGATCAACTTAATGTTTCAGTTTCAGCATTTCACTCTTCCTTTGGAGAATCCAAGATTCATACCACTAGTTGTTTCCAGTTTCTTGTCATATTTACTTTAATACATATTTAAAATATAAATAAACCACTGTCAGTACACTGTTAGTTGAAGATGTCAAAGTGTACGACACTGGTTATACAGGTCGAGATGTCTTGCAGAGACCGAACCAGAAGCACATATATAAACATATACATACGTTTGTGTGTGTGTGTGTGTGTGCAGTGTATATTGCTTGTGAATTAAAAGCATCAGCGATTCTCACCCCGGGAAATCAAAGAGGAGACATGCAGACAGCCTAGCAGGACAGTGAGCAGGTTCATTGCTGCGTTGAGGCAGTGGTGCTCAGTGCCGCATGATGGACTGAATAGACTGGACAGTGTAGGCTCTTGACAGGACTCTCTGAAGTTCAGTGATTCACACCTTCACAGACACCTTTACATTACGCTGGAGTCCATATTGACCCCGACCACTTTACATAATCAGTATGTATAGAAGAGCTGTGAAGTGACTAAAATGATCTCAAGCTCATTTATCTTCAATGGCAGCATGTGAAGACACACAGGGGTCGGTTTTAGCTGACAGACATGTTTATTCAGTAGCTGAAACAAACAAAATGAACGATATCCTCCTCATGGAGGAGCCTTCAGACTCCTGGCAGGAGTTATAAAGAAACACAATAACAAACAGAAAACATAAGAACCGCATTTTATAAATGAAGAAAACTGGCACAGGGAGTGAGTCTCAGACGCTCTGAGGCTGAACACCGGTCGAGGTGCTATGGGATCTCCCTGAAACAAACAACTGGGAGGTAAAATAAGGTGAGGCACAGCGGCAGTGAGGGAACTGATTGCTGTCTGCATCTGCAGCACAGGTGCGTATAAATACCTGGTGCAGAGCATCTAAATGAGACGCCGCTGCTAACGCTGATGCATGAAAAGCAGTGTACAGGCCCAGGCTGCACAGCACTGCAGACACTATAGCCTTGGCCAAATAAAAACTTAAGGCTATCTGAGAATAGCTAAAACAGATTACATGTGCATAAGTGAATCAATGTGTCAAAGGGTTCACCTATTTAAAGGTAGCTGTCCTGACAATCCCTTGGTCAATCTGTTAGCATACAGATTGTTCATCAGGACACACTATCGTAAATCTTTGTTATATTATGTTTCCTGTTCCTAGTTATTCAGGGGTATGAATAAATCTGGAGGGCATTGTATAAGAATAGATTTAATTATGTGAAGGCATAATTTGTATAGATATCAAGTAAGTAAATAATGTGGGGAAAATTGTTTGGTGACAATTTGCCTGTTTTTGTTGAAAATAGTTTAGTCCTTTCTTTCCAACCATTGCCATTTGGCAAATATGATACTCTGATTTTGGTATAAAAGAAACACATGTCGAAAATAATACATTGGGTCTGTGTGTGATTCCAGCAATTGAAAAGAAAGACTAATTATGATTTTGTGAAAGCATTTTCATACACAAATAAGAATAGCAGAAGAAACAGTATTTGAGTGTAGGCTATTAAACAGCAAACCTACCTGCATGCACACTGTAATATTCATACATTTTAAATAGAGGAAAGGTCTGTAAGAAATATTATATATATGAGTATTTTACCAAATTATTTTGCTTAAATAATCTGAATAAACTTTTGTGCACCATTGTGTGTACATTTAGTTGATGAGTATGTGTGTGAGTGTGTATATATAAGCATTTAAACAAGCATTCACACTTACTGGTATTCACAATACATTCACATCAAACTTAAAACATTAAGTTACCAGGTGCTTATAAAACAATAAGTTATTAACAAGGTGTCACACAAGCAGAATGACACATAAGGCTTTGGTTAACGCTGGGGGTAGTGAAATGAACACTTATGTGTATAGATTGAACAGATTCATGTGGTTAGCATAGAGTCATGTCACTGAGAATTGGCTCTACAGCTCATCTGCTAAAGGAAAGTAAATGAAAACTAGAATACGACATTAACAATTCATATTAAGAGACCAGTACTTAAAATTCAACATTTAACAACCTTCCTTTTATGAATTACTTTTCAATACAGAAAGGTATTCCAATGCTTGATCATCTGTTGCGATTATTACTAGAAGAAGCTTTATTGCCTCTTGTTCTGAGATATAAAAATATACATTTTACACGTGGTACTAGAAGACGCGCAGAGTCACCCTGTTTGCAGGGTCTGTCTGCTCTCTGGTTCAGTACAAGGATCTAATGCCTCAGACTCATTCTGGTCAGGATTGGAAACTTCTGGTTCTCCTACTTTTGAAGCTGAAAAACAATCAATCATGTATTCAGTGTTTGATAACTGAGCTCAATTGTAGTTGAAGAAAATGCTGCACACACCTCAGCATTATTTTATTTGCACTTTACCTTAATATCCATGTGCTGCATATAGATTTGCATGTTATAGTTTTTGTATTGATACAGACTTGTGTTAATATGATTATGATTTGATTGTTGCAGATTAAGTCATAAGGCTGTGATCAGTAACCATTTGACTTTCTTCATCCCTCTGCTCCAGTAGAAAACAGCCATCAACAGGAAGAGGAAGGGGAGGCATCTCAGCACTTATGACCCTGACCACTCCACGCTACTGCTGCTGGTGTCTGTAACCACTGAAGGGGCTGGGGCTCAAAGGGTGAAATAGTATTGAGTGCTAAAAATCCTCCATATTGAGGAATTTAAGATGAGGAATGCTATGTGACTAACTCTGTCCTTAATGTTGTCTGTACTTGACGTTCTTTTAGGACAAACAAGTATCCAGAATGTCTGTTTTCTCTGTGGTTCTCAAGAGAAACCGTCAAAATATTCTCGGACTGCTCCTCATGGTGTGTGTTAAGATAATGGACATAACTCCCTGTCTGCCCAGCAACAAGATCTGTAATGCTGTAATATGTCCTAAAGAGACTGATATGTCTGAAGAGATTGGAAGAGTGTCCGTCGCATCATGTACTATATCATATAAATATGTGTGTGTGTGGAAAGTGCCTTTGAGAAAACTGCTTCCGTAGAGACTGTCTCTATGGGCATTTTTCTCCCGAGCTGCTTGTATTCGCAATAAACTTCTATCTTCACATATTTCTGGTTCATCAGTCTGACTTATTGAGAAAGATCCATACACAGATAAAAGTTGGATTCAACACCACTAAATAAACAAACGAAAAATCAGACTTCTGCCTCAGAGTACATGCATTCATGTCAATCCAGTATTGATCTTTTATGTTTATTGCTGCTGTTGCTGCATGTATCTCCAACAAACCAACATATGATTACAAGAGACACTTTGTAAGTGAGTTGAAGGAATATACTAGTTTTCACAATAACATATTTCTTGTATTGTAGTCCACTTAAACTCACAAGAATGTATAGGTCAGATGGAGATGGATTCAGGCGATGTTTGTATCTATTAAAGAAAAACAAATATTGGTAAAGATGTCTTAACCTTTGTTTGCAAATAATGTGTACATTGTGTGGATATATAGAGTTCAGCATGTACCTGTATTGCAAGTGCTTATAAAGGATATTGAATTTTAAACCCAGGAAGAACTCCCTTTTCTTTAGACTAATGCGTTAATAACCAGTTAATGGGTTGACTTGACATCACTGCTCTGTCAATACGTGTCAAAACTACCCATTAACGTAATTGGTATGTGCCATACAACAGTAAGTGTTATATTGCACAGTTGGCTTTAGAAAATGTCCAATAAGGAGTATAATTCAAATAGAAACTCTGTTTTTAATTGTATTTATTTCTTACAGTCCAGTCCTGCAGTGGACTACAGATGCTTCTTTAAGTTCCTGGGAAATGCTTATTTAATTATTTACAGCACCTGTGCAGAAACAGTTGTGATTGTTGTGTTTTTATTAGTGACACGTGTCAAGTGTTGTCACTAGATAGCTGCCAGTTTGTCTGAATAGATCGATCTTTAAGAGCAGTCAGTACACTGAAATGACAAGGAGAACTTCCTGTGGGAGCAGGAAGCAGGTGAAGGACTCCCATGTTGTGTAATGGCCTTGAGTGTGGACACCGTCCTCCCAGGCTCAGAGCACTTCTGTACGATCATTACTTCACAGCCTCTTCTGTCCACAATTCTCCCAGTGCAACTACAGCACAGCTCACATGGTACTGCTGCGCAAAGTTACCTCTGATACTTCGTTATGGAGGCCTGAGCCCATCTTTCTTTGCAGTGGAAGAACTATCGAACAATCCAGTACTTATAGTCAGAAATAAAACCACATTTGATTGTTGATTTGTTTCAACTTTATTTTACCTTATGTTTGATTCCAAGGTTAAAGTAGCATTAACTGCATTTATTCTCAATACATAACTTTCTTCATACTTAAAAAGTAATTTTAATATAAAGGCTCAATTAATAAAATCGAAACCTTATTGTCCTATAATGTCCTTAAAATGTTTTAAACTCCAACCAAAAACATTGCTTCAGTTTAAAAACATTTTGATACATGCAAGATAAAATGTCACATCTACATTTCCATGATTAGTCTAAAGTGTGGAATATACTGTGTACAGGTATAAGTATAATGAGACCCTTACACTTGAGTTAAAGTCCTCATCAACAATTGAACATCTACACCCACGATAAAAAGTCCAAGATGATCAACACTCAAACCAAGATTTGCAAACAATCAGTAATCTGTGTCATTAAATGAGAAAGCAAAAACATTATAGATGTGAGTATTCATTTTCTCTGATATGTGTTTTCCGTTTGTCTGTCATGCATCAAAATTTGTCTTCCTCAGAGGGGGCCAGCTCACAATCAAGACACTCGTTCCCTCTCATTCTCAGTGCTAAAAATAATTAAAACACACACACATATACAAAGATTTCAAACAAGACATATATTTGCATGTGAAATTAATTTGGCAATAGTGTGTGCAATATTTAATTCTTTTTATATTAAACCCCAAAACTATTCAATTCTTACCACCACTTTAAAAGCAATAGGTAAAAATGATTAAAGGTAATATGTGCAAACATGCCTCAAAGTATTAATTTAATGTTAAGGGAACTGTATTAACAATTATTAAAGTTAAGTTTAATTATGATAATGGTGTAATGCTTATACCAGTCTAAAGGGGGCTGATAACACCATGACACCTCTATAAAGTCTACGTAATATGTCATGAGGCGGGACAACTTGTCCATGCGTCATAATAGGTCCATAATTATTCATAGCATTTGCCCTAGCATTATGACGTCACAGAGAGAGCCGCATTGCAATACAGCGTTATCTGATCAAGACACAGCTTCGCGAGACAGATCGTCGTCGCCTTCGCCGAGGATAACATCGCAGATGAACAGATCCCTCCTGACGGGTCCGAACAACGAAACGATGACACGCGGCTGGAGATCGCTATTTCTGCCCCGAGTGACCAAGCAGTCCCTGCATGTGTATGGGAGTGAGGCCGCGGTGCAGAAAGAGTGTGACCGCCAGAGAGAGACCAGCTCATGGGTGATTCACCCCTTCAGCGCCATCAGGTAGGGCCGGGCAACGCGCTCCGCCCACAGAGAACCGTGTTTTTCCATGTCAATTATCTGCTGATAACATGCAGTTTGTGTGTTTCCCATGTCATAGATCTATGCAGTATGTAGATTTCAATGAGTAGACATTTCTTCAGTTTGCAGTAGGAGGCGCAATCCCGCATCTATGCAACAGGAAACGCTGTAACTCAGGTCTTTAGTTGTATTTCTGAGCCGCACCTTTAGTTTTTTCTCTGATATTGCGTATTTGCAGGAAAGCGGCAACAAAACGGCAGAAGACACATTTTCTTCTGTACTGTCGGTTTTTATCTGTTTTCCTTTCAAAAACGAGCCGCGATGTGAATGAACTCGCTGCACCGAATACAGTATTTCTGGAGTCAATCGTCCCATTTTTAACAGGACACTCACGGACGTTTAATTATAATAAACTAAATAACACGCTGACCGCTAATCAGACCAGGTGGTCCATAGGCTGAACGCTGTGTCGTTTAGGTTCGTTGATCTATAATGTTGATCCATATTGACTGTCACTCTCACAATGTACGGGTAGAGTCACTGCGCCTGCGCTGTAGCCAATCAGAGCGCTGCACTGCTCGAGTTCCAGCGCACGGGGGCGGGATCCGGGCCAAGATGGCTGCGCCCATGTGCCGGCGTGTCTCTCCCAAACAGAAAGGAAAACGCGAGAAACACTGTGATTATACGTGTGTCATACATGTCAGCAGAGTGGAAATGAGCAGTACAGCCTCCTACAGCACTGCGGGGGAGTAAAGCAGTCGAAAGCGCCCTGAACTGACACCGGACATCAGCTGTCAATGAAGATCGCCTTGTCACGCGTGATTTGCATCAAATAAGATCGGTTTCACCTGACCAGCTGCAGACGACTCATACACTGTTTATCTCCCTTTTTGCAGGAATTACTACATCTTGCTGATGCTGGTGCTGACATTTCTCAACCTTCTTGCGATCCCCATCGGAATCGCCTTTCTGGATTCGGAGCACCACTTCCGCGCCTGGGAGATCTTCAACCTCTTCTCGGACACGGTCTTCGTGCTGGATATTCTCGTCAACTTTCGGATGGGTGTCATCACGGATCAGGTAGCAGAGTTGTTAACCACTGGTGCTAAAAATGGGACAAATGTGTAGAGTTTTACATTCGTGGGCAAAATGATGGGGTCCCTGCAACTCCTACTCAGGTGCCACAGAGAAAGGAGACTTTACTCAAATGCTTGGCAAAAGTTCACTAAAATGAAACTGTGGGTACATTTTATTGGCAGTTTACATTAAATGAAAAAGAAAAATATTTCTGGAGAATTAACATGGAGATGTTCGTTACTGGTCAACACATGTGTTAGCTTTGTATCTGTAGATACATTCTCACTCTTTCTTTCTTTCTCTTGCTTTAGAAAGTGATTTTGCAGCCAAAGGAAATCCGGCACCACTACTTGAAAAGTTGGTTCGCCTTGGATTTGATTTCTGCCTTTCCTCTGGATTACATCATCCTAATCGCAAAGGTAATGGAATGTCTTCTGGGATTATTTACGAGTTATTATATTGTTTGCTTGTATAAGTGTCCATCCCCCTGGTGATAGCAATCCTAATGTGTAAGCAATCGCCTCCAAAATCAAGTACACAGTTAAGTGTAGTGATTCACAGGATTTCAGGATTAATTCAGCAGTTTCTAGAGTGAACCTGTGCTGGGTCGTGCATTTCAAAGCAAAGACTCAACCACTGTTTCCCCAATAGCAGTGTGGAGGATTGTGTAGAAAAGTGGAAGAAGTCCTAATTTAAATGCATGAAAAGTGTCTTTATAGGCACTGTGTGTGATGTTATGTGTCCGGAGTGTCCTATAAGTGTTTATGTGCTAATCAACACATGAATATGGCTTTTGTTTATTCCTAGCTTTTTACGTGTCAGTCGTGTCTTTTATTTAATATCACACCGTATGCTCTGATTGTCTAGAGTTTTGAAGAGCACAGTGACACCTCTTCCTTCTCTGCCTCTAAACTGGTGAGAGTCATCATGTTCGCGAGGATCTTCAGTTTGGCTCGCCTGCTCCGAGTGTCGAAGTTATGGAGGTTCTTCACAGAATGGGAACAGGTTTGTTTTTTGATTGGTGAATTCAAAATTGTTACATTGCTTCTCTAGGTACAAAATGTGTTGAATAAAGGGTACACTTGAAAAATAAATGAAAGATTTAGTTGAATGCTCAGATTGATTGCACTGGGTTTATCAGATTTACAGATTTGCACCCTTTTAACAGAGAATTGTATGAAGAGCTCGTGAGATTTATACTGTATTCCTGAGTGTTGGAAGTCATGGCAGTCCCTGGTCAAAAGTTACTTTAAAACTGTTCTAATGGTTTAAAATGATATATGGTTACAATTGGCTGGTGTATTATTCTGAAGTGCTGATGATAGTGTGTGACTCAACATCAGTTCCACGCGTTTCTTACAGTATAGCCCAACTGTCTGTCTTTTTAGGTTTCGAATGCAAACATGGAAGCGGTGCGCCTGATCCTCCGCATTATGGGTCTGTTCTTGATGATTCTTCTTCTGTGCCACTGGAATGGATGTATTCAGTTCCTTGTTCCCGTTTTGCAAGAATTTCCTGAGCACTCTTGGGTTGTCAGGGAAAACTTGACGGTAAGAACAATGAAATCTAGCTGGAAATGTCCTGAAAATGTGTGTTTAAAATTGACATTAATTTAATTAATCTGCAGAGGATTCATCTTAATGTACATGCCCTTCCTGTATGACCTGAATTCAACTAGTCTATAAAACCAACCACTAATTATCAACATTATGGATCATTTTCCAATCAAGTCCAGTTCTTTTAACTGTCTGTTTTGCCACCCAATGAATGTTGTCTGAAAACAGAAATATTGGAAGATTTCTGATAATCAAGTACTTAGTTCTTAAAGAACAGCTATTATACAGGTTAGGCCAGGTGAGTTCTTAAAGAACAGATGAGGCAGTTGTTTGATCACAGAAATCTGTAATTAATTGTCTAGTAGCTCTGTTCAAACAATACATGCGAGTGGTAATCGGGGAAGGAACAGATCTGTAGCAGTTTTCACAGACAGATTCAGTTCTGTGAAGCAGCATCTTTACTGACCGCCTCTTCTCTTCTAGAATGCCACTCTGGGAGAGCAGTACTCCGTTGCTGTTTTTCGGGCGCTTTCCCACATGATTGGCATCTCCTATGGCTCCGCCGAACCCCCCTCAGGTGACGAATACCTATGTTTACTGTTTTGATTTCAAACCACAGGCACGTTTGATGAAAACACATGTCATTAAACCTTCATTTGATATCTTGCAGATGAAACTGAGCTATGGATTGTCATGACGAGCATGGTTTCAGGAGCTTTGATGTACACAATGATGGTCGCCAGCATAGCAGCAATGATGACCAACGGCGACGCACCTGCAAAAGCCTTCAGAAGCAAAGTATGTTTCCTCTGCACTGTAAAGAAAAAGAACAATGCTTTATCTCTCATTTAAAAGTGACTGAACTTCAGGATCTTGAAGATTAACACATTCATTGTTACAGTTTTGGAAATCCTGTAATTTGGATAGAGAATTTAAATTGTATAATGCTTATTATGAAAAGCTTTGTCTACATTGAATTTTAAAAATCACACATTTGTGTATCTCTCTGTGTCACTGTCACAGATGAGTCAGCTGGAAGACTACATGACGTACAGAAAGCTACCCCGAGAACTACGGACTCGGATATGCAATTACTTCCAGGCCAGGCACCAGGGGAAATGGTTTGACGAGGAGGACATTTTTAAACTGGTCTCCAGACCCTTGAGAGAGGTAGGACTGTACGTTTCGACAAGTAACATTCAAATGATATGACTGCTGGACCCATAATCACAAACCTTAATTACCGTAACTGAGCATACCACTAAAGACAGAACAAATGAATACAGACATTTTACACCGAAAACATGACATTATCTGATTGGTCACAAATAACAGGACTTGTTTAAGTATGCATGAAATCCGTTATACATTTCTATAAAAGCATCAATAACTAGCTATCCTGTAAAAGTGCAAACAGACGTGAGTTGTGGACACTCAGAAAAAAAAAAAAAAACGTAATGAAAAGTTATCAATCAGTGAATCATGAATGCATTTTTTATTAGGTTGAAATACTGCCTTAAGCTATGCATGTAGTCCTATATCCATGAATGCTCAATCAGCAAAGCATTGATAAACTAACCACACAGCCTTTCGTAATTGTTAATAATATCCTGCTAACATTACACTTGGAAAACTACTGCCGGTGGAATTTCTACGAGATTGAATTTGCTAATTTGATCCCTTTGCTGAACACGTGTATGATAAACCGTTTTATTTCTGTTCCATCCAGGAGATTCTCAATGTCCGATGCGCCAATGTGCTGAACAGTGTCCCAATGTTCAGGAATCGGGATGCCAATTTCAGCAACGCTGTCTTGCTGAAACTGGGCAGAGAGGTTTTCCAGGAAGGGGACCTCATCACACATCCGAATGCTCCCGGAGATCGTATGTTCTTCGTCGAGTGCGGGAGAGTCCTGGTCACGACAGCCACTGTCCAGGCGGAGCTGTGTGATGGGGACTGTTTTGGAGGTGGGTTACCTAAAATTATTATTTGCATTGGATGCAAAAATAAACACTCCCTAGATTCATGTTTTTATTATTTTTGATTTTTTTTTGTATATTATTTCTATTATCTGCATATGCATGTTTTGTTCAGGACACCCCTTTTATATATTTAAAGGTTTTGATTAATTACAATACTTAATCGTATCAATAAAATCATATAGAACAATTGACCTCTTGGAATCTGCATTTTGGAGGAATCATGACTGAAATAAATGATCTGGAAAGTGAAAACATCAGAGCACTGTGTGTAGTGTGCACAGTAGTGGCTTTCAAGGCTGTTAACGGCAGACTGTTGATTTTATTTTCAGAGCTGTGTCTCCTGAACAAGGGCCACTGCACGGCGATGGTGCAGGCCACGAGTCTGGTTCGGCTCTACTCTCTGTCCGCTGGGAGCTTTGAGGAAGTTCTGCAAGGTTTCCCAGAGATCAGAGAGGAGCTGTATCAAACCGCACACGAGAGGCTGCGTGTTTAAGAGGTGAGTCGACAAGATCCCTTTCATCCCACGAGTCTGGCACTAAAATGAAGGCCAGAAAAACATCTCTGACACTTCACAGCTTTCTCTGAAGTGACTGTGATATTTTAATTTTCCTGTTAGATGCTGTAATTCTAGTCACTACACAATTAGTGTCCTTTAATAATGTATTTGACTGCATTTCACTTTAAGTTGAAGATTTAAGGGCACTAGCCAGCTTCCCCTCCCTGCACAAACTGGGAGCCACTCAGAATAACATTCCCATTATATCTGCAAAGCACCCGGTTTACAGTTGTGTATCTCTGTATGACCAGGTACATCTATTCCCACTATTGGTTAAAACACTGATGAGACACATGGATATGTTATGGCACTGACCACGACTTTTGATAATGATTATTTGGTATTTCTATGCTGGCCAGTTTCTACTGAGGTAAATACAGTGGTAATAACTGGGGGAGCAATGATTGTATAAGAATCCCTTCATCTTTCAGTTTTTTTTTTTTTGTTTATTTGAACTTCAGTAATTAGTGTTTTTTTTTGTTTTTGTTTTAGAATCTCAAATGGGACATGACCATCAGTCAGACATGAATAACTTGTAAGAGGAGGCTATAGTGAAAATGTACATCTGATTTATAATTTGACAATGGATTAGTTAAAGTACCTGTAAGTGCAGAAATAATTACGCATACCTGGATTGATGAGGTGTAGGCCAGTAGAATCACAATTTGAGAAGAATGTACAAGCTGCACACTCAATAGCTCCGATGCAGAATCATTTAATAAACCAACATCAATGATGCTGAGAAAAACTGGTTTATAAAGTGTAACAGGTAATCACATACAGGTGTAGGCCTATGGATCTAATTCACAAGACATTCAACATTTTCATTTAATAATCAAACTCATTGTCATTTACATTATGGCAAATTAATCAAAATAGCAAAACCAAGAGACTATCATAATGGTACAGTAAATACAAGCGATACAGACTATTTACAAGTCATCAGTACGACAATAAGATACATATTCCATTCACAAGAAGCACTTCAAATTGAACTCCATGTTTAGACCCAAGGGCAACAGTCCTCAGCCTATGGATCCAAGCCGCCTCTCGTCTCAGCAAGAGATGATCAGAGTCACTCCTCTCTTGGGCGGAGACGCCTCGTCTGTCCCTATGTAGCGCAGGGACGAAACGGACAGATTGTTCTTTACGAAATGCACCGTCACCGGGTGTGTGATGTTCCTGCATCGTCCAGTACTACGATGTGCTGCGATGCGCACTTTGAGTTCACATTTTCTTACAACACGTGCTCTGGCACAAGGACATGGCAGTAGATAAATAACCCCCTTAGTGGAGCAGGATACGACTCCTTTACTGGGAATCTGTTTGCCCGAGTGGGTGTTTAAAGTATCTACATTTATAAGTGCCACTGAACACAAGAGTTACATTATAGTTGGCATCCAGGAGCGGGGCATGTCTGCGTTGCTGTGGCACTGGCAGAGGGGCGAGTCCGATCTGACCAAGGAGTCCTTTAGGTTACGTCCACGTGAATATACTACTAGAGGGGATCTGAAAATGTTACTGATACTACTACCTGTCTGTAGAATGTGCCAATGTTTGTGAAGGATACCTCTGATACCGTCGGCACATTTACAATAGCGAGTGGAGAAGATACAAGGATGTGTTTTTCTGAGTATGTCTGGAACAACTCGTCTGTAGATCTTGAATCTTGACTGCGTTATTTATCTGGGTATCAATGTAACCTCTCTTGAAACTTAGACTTCATTTCTGCCATATTTCTCTAAAAAACTGTCTTTTGGCAGAAATGAAGTCTAAGTTTCAAGAGAGGTTACAAAGATGCCCAGATAAATAATGTGGTCTAGAAGATTCAGGATAAATCTTCTCCACTCGCTATTGTAAATGTGCCGACGGTATCAGAGGTATCCTTCACAAACATTGGCACATTCTACAGACAGGTAGTAGTATCAGTAACATTTTCAGATCCCCTCTAGTAGTATATTCACGTGGACGTAACCTAAAGGACTCCTTGGTCAGATCGGACTCGCCCCTCTGCCAGTGTCACCGCAACGCAGACATGCCCCGCTCCTGGATGCCAACTATAATGTAACTCTTGTGCTCAGTGGCACTTAAAAATGTAGATACTTTAAACACCCACTCGGGCAAACAGATTCCCAGTAAAGGAGTGGTATCCTGCTCCACTAACGGGGTTATTTATCTACTGCCATGTCCTTGTGCCAGAGCACGTAAGAAAATGTGAACTCAAATTGCGCATCACAGCACATCGTAGTACTAGACGATGCAGGAACATCACACACCCAGTGACGGTGCATTTCGTAGAGAACAATCTGTCCGTTTGGTCCCTGTGCTACATAGGGACAGACGAGGCGTCTCCGCCCAGGAGAGGAGTGACTCTGATCATCTCTTGCGGATACGAGAGGTGGCTTGGATCCATAGGCTGAGGACTGTTGCCCTTCGGTCTAAACATGGAGTTCAATTTGAAGTGCTTCTTGTGAATGGAATATGTATCTTATTGTTGTACTGATAACTTGTAAATAGTCTGTATCGCTTGTATTTACTGTACCATTATGGTAGTCTCTTGGTTTTGCTATTTTGATGAATTTGCTATAATGTAAATGACAATGAGATTGAGTATTAAATGAAAACATTGAATGTCTTGTTAATTAGTTCCTGCACAAGATGTTGATTTACCTACACCTGTATGTGATCAACTGAGACATAACAGGTATTCTCAGCATCTCCTCAAGATCCTGACGAAGGCAGCTTGTCTGACGCAATGTTGGTTTATTCAATTATTCTGCATCGGAGCTGTTGAGTGTGCGGCTTATTAGCAACATGTTAATAAAATTAAAAATGAGGCCAATACATTTTTGTTTGTTTTCTCTCGTGTCAATTCCCGGGCTCCATAATTAACATTTCACATGTTATATTAATGTCTTTTGGCGTATTATATTCCAGGCTCTGGAACACACTGAGTCAGAACATTGCGTGCTGCGCATCCTTTATTTTTAGGACAATGGCTTATATAGCACATCTTACAAAACATATGCAGGGGTCACTAACAAAGCAATTGAAAATTAACCAAAGAAATATAGAAATATTGAAATATTGCCACATTGCTGGTCTCTATCCAAAGACAGACTGAGGCCAGGCATTGTTTGTACTCATAGAGGTGGAAGGTGGTCGTGGGGGGAAGTTGCACTTCATACACTGGGTGGCACCATAGAGACCCCATTGCCCAGCCCTTCCTGCAGTTTCTGGAGTAAACGGGTAGCCAAGTAGCTGCGCGCGTTACAGGGCTCTTCCTCAATGGCAGCTCACATCAGGGGGAGGGTTGTGGGTCTTCCACTCCAGGTCCACAAGAAGCTGGTGAATGCGGCTCTTATCCACTGAAGAAGGCCCATCCCTGGAGCAGGCCACCACATGTATGCTAGAGGGTTCAGCCACAGAGATGAAGTTTTCTGGCCTCTCCATTTCTTTGTCTTCCTCCTCCACACACTCTTGGTGCCCCATCACTACCCAGCGCATCCAGTCGTAGTTCTATTCCAGTGTTATAGGGGTGGACGTTGCCTGCTCCTCTGGCGTCTTCTGCTCTTTGTCTCTTCCTGGATCTGCTTGCGAATGTCCTCCTCTGCTTGCCCTGAGTAGCCTGATCACAAGGGAAGGGAGTTGGAGGGGGGGTGTCCTATCAATGAAGGGTTATCATGTTTGTAACTGCTGTGAAGACACTGCTGACACTGGTGTAGTTATTCCAAATTTATATTAAGCTTTTTTCCAAATGGAAAATTGGGACCAGTAACACTTTACTAAGTACATGTTATATTACTAAATACATATATTAGTAACTTCATGTGTAACCAACATTCATGAAAAACAGGTAGTTACAAATGTTAGAATTGTGTACTTATACATATGGTTTGTATGATGGATTCAAAAACACGTAGACTGCAGTATACAAGACGACGGAAGACTGCAACAAAGTCACTGTCTAACAATTAAGAATTCTGAATCTGATAGTAATGAGATGCTGCCATTGCATGTTGAACATAATGAAACGGAACAAATACGACATGAGTTATGTAGCAACCATGGTGAAGATTAGAGTGCAAGCTTTCTGAAAAAGATCTGGAATGTGGCAGACCAATGACATGATCACACAGAGCCGTTTCTAGGCACAAGTGAAGTGACAAAAGTGGCTGCTTTGGCCCCCATCCGCTAGGGGGGCCACTAGAGAAAACGAATTAATACATTGAATAAGTTTTCAATTATTTTCTATAATTGATCACAGTAATTCGTTTTCAGATTGGATTTTATCTTAGATCATGGAATCAAACATTAGTTGTTCTAGAAGCCTATCAATTTGGTTTTGGTATGGGTTGGATGTAGTAATTTTTTATTTTATTTTTTAAATCAAGAAAGGCTCGGGTTAGTTACAGTTAAATGTAGGAAATTTAAATTTTACAAACATTATTATTATTATTCTAAAATGACTAAAAATGAATAAAAAGCTTTCGCTTAAAGTTCTTCTGTTCCAAAGCAACAGTGACGTTTTTGTACAGTGTCCTGGGGTACCCTGAAAGACACTCCAAAATAAATTTTACATTTTTATGTAACGTAAATTGATATAATATATGTAGCCCAGAGTAGGGTCACAAATACATGGCAGGCAGAGACCAGGTTAAAAGAGATTACAACTTTTATTCCATCAATTAGAAGCACTTAAAAACAGACTGTAATGAAACAACTGGAGTTCAAAAGTGTAGATCCCAATCAAAATGTTGTATTTAAAATAACTAAAAACAAAGTAACACTATTACAATATGAAATAGAACTTAGTTATCAATTAAAAGTTGATCACATACATCAAATGCAAATTACTTTATCAATCCACCAGATTACACGGCAAGGTTATATATAATTCCTAAAAAATAACTTCTAAGAAAACCACTGCACACAATTTATAAATAATCCAATATCCAAAACTTCACTCAGTGTAAAACCTGTCTAAGAAATATATATATATATATATATACACACACACCGATCAGCCATAACATTATGACCACCTGCCTAATATTGTTTTAAATAAAGCTTCTTGCTTTAATGTAAAGTATTTTAAAATAGATAAATATATATGTAAATATAACGGCTTACATGGACACCT
Source organism: Amia ocellicauda (assembly GCF_036373705.1). Lineage (NCBI taxonomy): Eukaryota > Metazoa > Chordata > Actinopteri > Amiiformes > Amiidae > Amia > Amia ocellicauda. The sequence continues at coordinate 17,927,342 of NC_089862.1, read as the reverse complement.
TCAAATGTAAAGAAAAACTATACATGTAATCCATAGAAACTGAGAATCCATAGAAACTCTTACCAAACAGTATAGCAGCACTTCACCTCCTAGTCATCAAATCAAAGAGGATCTTGTAAACATTTGTGCCTCAGACAGATGTCTAAACAACAAAGCATCCCTGTCCAGACACCTTTGGAATGCAAGCACAGTCATCAAGGGGACAGAGAGTAAGATGAGGCTCACCAGACAAGCCGTTTGACACCCAGCACAACCCTGTCTCATCTGCAAGCATACCAACTAAAACCTCGGAAACAAAGAAGGGATGAATTCATATTTGGTAGCAAAACTACCAAAAATTACCAGTTTAATACAGGTTCTTCTCCCCCCCTAAAATTAATATCAAACGGGACAAGGGACCATGGCACTCAGACCAAATCCATTCAAAACTAAAATAACAGTGACAACCAAAAGTCAAACCATATTCAAACACATCCACATATGTCATGTTTAGTCTCGATGGAAAAGGCATTCAACCAAATGAACGACTAAGTAAAAGAAGACTAGCTCTCACATTTTTACTTCTATCTCTTAAATAATGGACTAAACAAACCCTAATCACCATCACTGGCACAATGCTCTCCCTCTTAGGAGGACAAGAGGACCCCTAGTGCCCAAGAGAAGGAGGACACTGACAGCCCTTAAATGGTCACAAATGAATATTCTTTTTAAATTCACCGATTACAATTTACTGAGATTGAAACCCTGCCTAGCACGTGTATGTCTGAGGTCCAAAAGGGGGATTCTAAAAGATAACACAATCCAAAACAGTTAAACAACTACAGCAGCTGGGAACTAAAAGCTAAACCTTTACGATGTCAAAACATGCCATATTGTTTAATATACTTGGCAACCAAGTCCTCAAGTCGACACCGTCTACCAGGCCTCCCCGCTATTGAACTCTGCCTAACTGAACCCCAGTAAACCACACAGGTAGTAAACTTTGTGTACTATTCAAGCATTAGGTAAGTCACAGTTACATAAAACCTAGTTGCGTATGGGCTCGAAGTGTAGCAACAGGTAGCGTTAAAATTTAATTTAATTTTATCTTACATGCTTTGTGCCTCGAGTGAAACTTGAGTATTAGATAGATCTCTCTCTCTCTCTCTCTCTCTTTTAATCCATCCACCCTGCTTTTCTCCCTCCTACTTTTACCATTACGTGTTGTCCATTTACATTTTAGTAAAAAAACATATATCCTATTTGTCAATTCATGCAGATCAACCTCACCGCTAATCTGAATTCGTATTAGTAAAGTATTGTGGTAACTTGCGTATCAACTCGGTCTCGTTTCAGATAATTTGACCGCTGTGGGTTGTATGTGCGGAAACTCCTGGGCCAATCGAAAGTACTTACTAATTAAACAATAACTGTAATGATAAATTAAAACAATTTGTCCATTGCAACATTTTGGCTGTATCTTATCAGATCAGCATCCTATCATTTCATTAAACTATTTACAAGTGCTTTAAGCAGAAGGGCCACACAGGAGTCTCCTGACTGGGCATTTGTATCTCTTTCAGATCAAATGAAATCAGAATTATTAATGTAAGAGCTCAGTTGGAAACTCAGCTGGAATGGAAACAATTTTTCAACATGTAGTGCATGAGTACATGTTGATTAAGGGCCACATAAGCAACAAGCCAATAATGAAAAGTATTGCCTACCACACAGAGAGCTCACCTGCTAATGTCCTTTTCCTTTTGTGATAAAACAACAAAATTACCAAAAATATGGACAGAGGAAGATACCTCAGCACACCAAGACCAATGACGGCATCTGAAATCAACGAATAAAGAACAGAGAGCTTTGATTCATTCTTTGTGGGTTGAAGCGAAACATGCAGAATTCAGCAGAAAAGCGTCAACCAAACTTTAGCCTTCATATGTTTCTACAGTTAGAAATCACACATGTTGTGTTACTGTTTCTAGACGTGTTATTATTGGCTTACAGGAATAGTATTCAATAAGATTGTCCATCTTTATACTGCTGTACAAAAAAATAGATTTTTTCCATGACTTCCTCAGCCTTCCTATGTCATTTATTTTTGCTTCATTAGTGATAGCTATTATGAAAATTAATTAACTGCTGTCCAAAACAAGATTGATGAAGAAAGTATCCTACTGTTTTGGATCGTAAAAGTACTTGTGTTGTTCTTAACCATTTTAACTATTATATGGGGTATTTACATTGCAATTCACAATTTAAATATTGTTCCTTTTCTTGGATTGAATATGGTCTTATGAAAATGTTGTGATGATATAATTGATGCATCATCCCAAACCAAATACATTAAAACCAGTCACAAATTCACAGGTTCATATTGGTAGCTGGCTGGTTTGCACTAGTTTGACTAGTGAATCCTCTGAACATTGAAAAGGTGCATTCAGATTAAAAATTATAATTGTAATTACAGACTTCAAAGATTTCATTTGGTCTGGACCACAGTCCTCTCAAAATTATACACAATTATTTTATTAGTCAGTGTAGTCAATAACGCAGCGTGTTTGTATGGTTGTTTGTGTAAAAAGTTCATCGCTAAATCATTTGTAGAACCGTGTGGGAAATAAGTGGAGAAGTCACGGATATAAAGCAAATAGAACTTTAATCGAGCCGCTCGGAAGCCCCACGTCGGGAATAATTCCTTCAGTGAGACTTAATGTTTACACACATGAGTACAGCTTTATAGGAAAATGACGTAACATCTTATGGCCGTTCATCCAATCAGAAGATACAGGTCCGGGTCCGTTTACGATCTGTCCTCCCGTGAAGAGGTGATGGATACAAAAAGCAGATGTCTGTCTTTGATGTGCACTAGGAAGATGCGATCCCATGGTCGTCATTTACCTAGTGTCAATCGCTCATTAACAGAAACGGCACTGTGTGATCTTTCATTACTGACAGGAGTTTCTAACAAATCAACCTTGTTGACCCTTTACTTGTCCTGCTAAATCTAATCTGCTCAGTCTGTATACAAAACTACTTCTGATGCTAGTATTAATATAAAACATTATATAATTATCACAAAACACTTTCTTCAACTTCCTATACAGAGTCTTCATCATTCAATCTGAAAGTTAACTGCCTCTCAGAAATTGAACAAACTAGATTTAAGGAATTCATATTTTATAGTTATATTTATAACAGTATTATAACATCATCAATAGAAGTTAATACACAATCTATACAATATTAACATGCAATGAATAACAACCTATAAATTATATTTTAATATTATTAACAGCTATTAATTTTATCTTAAGAACATATTGTTATATCACTATTGCAATATATGATCTGAGGAAGATGTGATTCAACAGCAACATTTTAATTATTTGTCTGATTACTATTACATCTTGTCTGTGATTGTAATTGATTACATAAATGTAAACGATTGCCTTTAAAGTGCTCCTGCCTTAACTGTTCTGGAAGGGACTTAATTCATGAAGGTTTATAACTACATTAACAATACTTGTATAGATTGTTAATCATTATCAATTAACATTATACAGATTGCTTTATCGAAAGCTATCAATGTATACGTGTTACTGGTTTATGTTGATTGCTTTTGTTAGCACTCTTAAAGCAGCAAACTGCATTCAACTGTTACCAGTTTTATTTGTTCAAAAGTCAATCAAATGTTTCCAAATCTGGGTCCAGATTACGGCAAACCCGTCCCACCTACAAGCCTCTACTCAGTGGTTGCTTTATTTCTTTGTCAGATGCTTCCTTCTACTCAAAGTCTATCCTAGTCTAATTATATTGAAGCAAGTTTTAAGAACAATTATACTATTTTAGACTCGTATTCAAATACCTCTGCATGTAATTATAATTCACCTGCAAATACTGCTCTTGAAATTGGTCTATTTAATCCTCTTATTTTCCTAAAGAAATGATAATAAATATTTTAGACATATCACCTTGTTTTATTTCTGAATGCTTTAAAAATGATCTCTTCTGAACCGGAAACTCGACAGATAAAATGTTCTGACCACCTTTTTTTAGATTTTTAGATTAATTCTTGCCTGCAAATGTTTTCCACTGTTCCAATCTTACTGTCTTATATTTCCTTTAGTGTTTCTGAGTTTCAAAATGTTTGATTTAATCAACTCTTCAAGCCTTTTTAAAACCTGTCTAATGAAGTGTTGTTTTGAATATAATAGATTAGTAATTAATTACAGTTACAAGCAGGTAGATGCAGTTAAAATGAATACTTTCCAAATATGAATAAATCAGATGTCTTGCATTATAGTTTCCTTTTTATTTGTTAAACATGAATTACCATTAATCTGTTCCAGCAATACTTTGTTTCTCACTTCTTTTCTGATTCTTGAAAGTGCAAAGAGCATAAGATTACTCACCTGTATTTATATTTTCTGCTGCTTCTACTGTTAGATTTGTTCCACTTCCTTCTCCTGTGATGAACTTAGGGATCTCAATAATTGCTTTACATAAGTATTTCCCCGTATCATTTTTGGATACTTTTGAAATTGTCAATTTAGAACAATTCCTGGAAATAGAAAAAACACACTTATTCAGATTGACTTCTGTGGACCCATTTTTAATGTTATGAAAACTAGATTTAATTCGATTTCTATCCTTCCACCATTCAACTCTTATTCGTTCCAAATCCAGATCTGTTTCCCAGCAGCACAACATCTGAACGGACTCTGCCTGTCTCACTGTTATCTTGTGAGGAGACTGCATGATATTCATGTTTCCATTAACATCTAAGACAAGGAAGAAAAAAAACATCAACAAAAATCCAAATAATGCCTTTAGCTTTTATTACTGTAGTGTATATTATTGTAAGACAATTGTATATTAGTTAATTTTTTGAGGCCTAGGTTAGAATGAACAAAAGAAAACCATGTAAATCTAAGTGGATAAAAACAAATATAAAATGAACACACAGCTTATTTATCATATCATTCATCCAACCCCACCCACAGCCACAATATGCTTTAGCAACACACAATAAGTGTTATAAAGGAGAACATAGAGACCCAACAGAATTTAATGAATATATATTACAAAACCTCTATTCAGCAGAAGCTTTAAGTTTTTCATTTTAGATTTTTATGGCTGATAACTTGATGTGAAATATTGTACCCACAGTGGACACACCAGATCAACTTAATGTTTCAGTTTCAGCATTTCACTCTTCCTTTGGAGAATCCAAGATTCATACCACTAGTTGTTTCCAGTTTCTTGTCATATTTACTTTAATACATATTTAAAATATAAATCAACCACTGTCAGTACACTGTTAGTTGAAGATGTCAAAGTGTACGACACTGGTTATACAGGTCGAGATGTCTTGCAGAGACCGAACCAGAAGCACATATATAAACATATACATACGTGTGTGTGTGTGTGTGTGCAGTGTATATTGCTTGTGAATTAAAAGCATCAGCGATTCTCACTCCGGGAAATCAAAGAGGAGACATGCAGACAGCCTAGCAGGACAGTGAGCAGGTTCATTGCTGCGTTGAGGCAGTGGTGCTCAGTGCCGCATGATGGACTGAATAGACTGGACAGTGTAGGCTCTTGACAGGACTCTCTGAAGTTCAGTCATTCACACCTCCACAGACACCCAAGTATGTATAGAAGAGCTATGAAGTGACTACAATGACCACAAGCTCATCCTCAATGTCAGCATATTAAAGTTTTCTAGCTGATTTACAGGAAGAGGTTTACTTCCTCAGATAAACCTACATGTATTCCATCACATAGTACTGCTGGCAACATATAGAAAACAAACATCATTTAGTTGGTTTTTTGTTTCTAATCTTATTTTACTAACAACTAACCTAAGACGAGCAGTGTACAGGCCCAGGCTTCACAGCACTATCTATGGCCTGGGCCAAATCACAACTTTAGGTTTTCCACACATTAGATCTCACAAACTTGTACCGTAACAATGTTTTATTTATATGCAGAAGACACGTGCCTCTGACCATACATTCATTTGCAACATCATCGTTATAAAATGATTAACCAAATGTCCAAAACAAACAGAATATGTCTCAGATAAGGCTTTGGTTAACGCTGGGGGAAGTGAGATCACTGTGACAGATGGAGGCAGGACCTACAGCAACTGTTCCAGTATGATGACCAATCTCCCCAGTCTCCTCCTTGCTGCAGCATGTGGACCCTTTCCAGGGTAGAGACCCTGCAGTGGCAGCTTTCTTTTATAACACTTTTATGTTATGAAATATTTTGTACTATATTTTGAAATATGAAAAAACACTCAATTCAGATGTTTAAAAATGCATAATTGTGTAGTGCATCACTCACATCTGTTTGTTCATCTTCTTGAGTAATGTTATTGTTCTCCCCTGAAGAGTCCAAATAATTGAGAGAGATATGCATTTTCAATCAAGAGGAAGAGTCTTAGAGAAGTTACAAAGTACAGGCACTTTTATGCAGACCAGACAGGAGAGAAAGATAACAGGCCCACATGTCTGTCCCAGGATGAGTGGAAAATTAATGCATATGTACTTTTTAATACAAGGGGGGCTTGTACGATGTATCAAGCCCAAATTGCTGGAGAAAACTGGTTCTTATCAGACCCTGTTCTCCTAGTTATCAAGGTGGGAACTATAGCACAGCACCGTACACAGTGAGACCGTGGGACAGTGACTTGACACACAGACACACAGGGAAAGAAATGCAGATCTTCACCCCATTGTTGTTCATGTGTTTGTGTTTTTGAGTGTCTGAAGGCTAACCTAGGTGTATGTAAAGGTTCAGTCTGTCCTTGGTAGGAGTGGGGGGCAGCAGACTGGTGGTTGTGAGTGGAAATGTTAAAGTATGGTGGCCAAATCTGAAGACCTGGTCAGTACAGAGAATCTTCGGTTTCAGACTTCTGCACTTTTGAACTTGGCAGTTAATAAAGACCCTGCCACTAGATGTGCATTGCGGTTTGCTATCTATTTTGTACATACAAATCGACACCTTGTGAGAGCATGCTTACCCTCAACAAGAACCGAGGTGTGATAAACATATTCTGAGATGATAATCTCACCCCTGCCTCCTCCGCCCCTCTGCACGTCTCTGAGGATGAGTACTGTAAGGCTGGAGTGAAGACCCAGGTGCTGAAGTTAAGTTCGTGCTGTTTACTTGAATGTCCTGAGTAACATGTGCATTCTCACTACACTGGATGCTATTATTTTGTGAACCGGAACGACAAATATGCAAACAATATTCTCAATTAGAATCCAGACAGAAGTCAAACAGAATGCTAATGCAGGTAAATATACTATGTACATAAATGCAATGACATTACCTGTATGATGTATGATTACATTATTATAGGGATTGCATCAAACCAATTATCCATGCAACCGTGTAACCATGTGGTCAACTGTTTATCTACACAGCATATCAAAATACACAATTAAATTACAAAATATTAACAGAAACCGACTTTAACTGATGATATATACAATATTACTTACAAGCAAAGGGTTTAACATGTGCAGATGGAGGAAGGTTGCAAAAGACAAGCTCAAAGTATGCTCTCTCTATTGTTTTTCTGAGTGAAGTAAGATTACACTTTGATCTTGCAATGTGACCAAAGGCAACCAATTAGAAAATACTAAGAATTGGCAAGAATACAGCAGGCTGCAACTACAAGCTCATAACAATGCTCTCATGAAGTCTAGTGTACATGTTACTTATTATTAATTCGGCAAACATATGCAATATGACACTTATCTTAATATCTATGCACTGCATGTGATTTGCATGTTATACAGTGTGAATATGATAATCTGGTTGTTGCAGATTAAGTCATAAGGCTGTGATCAGTAACCATTTGACTTTTTTAAACTCGAAGGGTCAAGCACATAACTGGCCTGTTCTTCATCCCTCTAATCAAGTAGAAAACAGCCATCAACAGCGAGAGGAAGGGAAGGCATCTCAGCAAGTACAACACTGACCACTCCACGCTGTCGCTAGTGTCTAAACAACTGATCCATCAGGCTTTTGCATCAGAGTACATGCATTTATGCCATGTCAGTCTTTATATGTTTGTTTGTTTTAAATGTCTTTATAAAAAATAATGAGCAATCTAGCACATGGCATCAACTTGCTTGCAAAGTGTCCCTTGTATTTAGTATGTCCTTCACTAGGCTGTGCCTGTCCCAGTTTGAGCCAGATGCAGACATCACCAGTTTGATTTAGCTCTTACAGAGATAATGCATCGTCTCCTGAAATGGAAACACCTTATACTAAAAATACATTGTTTTGCAAATTACCGAAAGACACACACACAAGCAAAACCTGCCCCACATACGTACTATACAATACCTACATACACTTCAGACACATTGTTAGCATTTATGCCTGATGGAAGTGGTGCACACAACAGTGAATATTGCCTCGGGAGACGCATATTTCATACAGATGACACTATGCAAGTGAGTTGGAGGAATGTGCTTATTTGCTCATGATCATTTATAATGTTGATTGACTTTTGATGCAAGAAAACCTGTAACAGTTTAATGCAGTAACTGTTTTAAGAGTAATAACACAAAATAATCACGTTTCCAAATCTGGGGGCAGATTAAGACGCACCCTTTTCTGGGTTGAATTTGAAGTTTTAAGACAGTCCCTAGTCTAATGGTTTTGCAGTGTGTTAAAAACACTTATAATTCTAGTCTCTCCTATGATTTTCAGATATTTTAGACTGATGTTCAAATTGCACTGCATGTAACTAAAATTCACCTGCAAATGCTACTGTGGATATTGTTCTATTTAATGCTCCTCTTATTGGTAAATAAATGTCAATACATATTTTACAGACATATGACCTTATTTTATTTCTGAATACTTATGAAATGATCTCTTCCTAACCAATCCTGGAAATTGAACACATCATTGTTCTGATCACAATTCTAGATTTTTAGATTAGAAAAAATACATCTAGATTTTTAGGTAGATAGGTTTTGGTTATTAGAATAAAATTATGAAATTATAACTTGTCCGCTCATTTGTTCCAATCTTACTGTCTTTTATTTCCTTTAGTGTTTCCGAGTTTCAAAATGTTTGATTTAAAGCCTCTTTTAAACCTAATTAAGTTTTGCTTTGAATATAATAGATTAGTAATGAATTAGTTACAAGCAGGTAGATGCACAGTTAAAATGGATACTTTACCAAATGCAAGTAAATCAGATGTCTTGCATTATAGTTTGCTTTCAAATTCTTAAAAATGCATTACCATTAATGTAACAGGACTGCCAGGGGTTGTGGACCCAAGTGCGTGACTAAAGATATAGGTCAAAACAGTCGTGTGGTCAAGAACTGGCAAACTGGGCAATGGAGGTTAAGCTAGTGTCGTGGTCGGGGTAAACAGGCTATAAGTCGGATGATCAGGCAGAGTACAGAGGGAGATCCAAGAGACGGAAATCAAAGAACAAGCAAAGGCCAGGAACAGGAGACCTCAGACATAAGAAAACTAATGCTCAGTAGTGCAGCACAGGAGGCTTTACAGGACTTTGCAAGGAGCTGTAGAAACAGGGGGGGTTAAACACTGAGCTAATGAGCCCAGGTAACAGGGAACAGGTGTGCTAATTGGTAAATAAATGGAGAGCACTTGACCTGAATTAACCCTGAGCAGGAGAACAGAAAACTGAGAAAGGGTAGAAGGTGAGAGACATTGACCTCTGGTGGAGAGACTAGGAACAGGCTCAGGCTTATAAGATTTTCATATTTCATTCATTAAGCTGTCAAACATAACTTGATGACGTAAGATATTGTGTACACAAAATAAGTCTAGAGAGAAGTGTTCAATGCATCCAGTTAATTTGGCCAATTGAGGAACTGAGATTATTTTGAAAATGGACACACCAAATAGAATCAACTTAATTTCTCAGTTTCAGCATTTTAGTCTTGCTTTGGAGAGTCCAAGATTCATACCACTAGTTGTTTCCAGTTTTATGTCAGATTTACTTTAAGAAATATCTAAAATATAATCCATCTCCAACCACAGTTGAAAACTGGTTATACAGGTGAAAATATACATACGTTTGTGTGTGTGTGTGTGTGTGCAGTGTATATTGCTTGAGAATTAAAAGCATCAGCGATTCTCACCCCGGGAAATCAAAGAGGAGACATGCAGACAGCCTAGCAGGACAGTGAGCAGGTTCATTGCTGCGTTGAGGCAGTGGTGCTCAGTGCCGCATGATGGACTGAATAGACTGGACAGTGTAGGCTCTTGACAGGACTCTCTGAAGTTCAGTCATTCACACCTTCACAGACACCTTTACATTACGCTGGAGTCCATATTGACCCCGACCACTTTACATAATCAGTATGTATAGAAGAGCTGTGAAGTGACTAAAATGATCTCAAGCTCATTTATCTTCAATGGCAGCATGTGAAGACACACAGGGGTCGGTTTTAGCTGACAGACATGTTTATTCAGTAGCTGAAACAAACAAAATGAACGATATCCTCCTCATGGAGGAGCCTTCAGACTCCTGGCAGGAGTTATAAAGAAACACAATAACAAACAGAAAACATAAGAACCGCATTTTATAAATGAAGAAAACTGGCACAGGGAGTGAGTCTCAGACGCTCTGAGGCTGAACACCGGTCGAGGTGCTATGGGATCTCCCTGAAACAAACAACTGGGAGGTAAAATAAGGTGAGGCACAGCGGCAGTGAGGGAACTGATTGCTGTCTGCATCTGCAGCACAGGTGCGTATAAATACCTGGTGCAGAGCATCTAAATGAGACGCCGCTGCTAACGCTGATGCATGAAAAGCAGTGTACAGGCCCAGGCTGCACAGCACTGCAGACACTATAGCCTTGGCCAAATAAAAACTTAAGGCTATCTGAGAATAGCTAAAACAGATTACATGTGCATAAGTGAATCAATGTGTCAAAGGGTTCACCTATTTAAAGGTAGCTGTCCTGACAATCCCTTGGTCAATCTGTTAGCATACAGATTGTTCATCAGGACACAGTATCGTAAATCTTTGTTATATTATGTTTCCTGTTCCTAGTTATTCAGGGGTATGAATAAATCTGGAGGGCATTGTATAAGAATAGATTTAATTATGTGAAGGCATAATTTGTATAGATATCAAGTAAGTAAATAATGTGGGGAAAATAACTGTTTGGTGACAATTTGCCTGTTTTTGTTGTAAATAGTTTAGTCCTTTCTTTCCAACCATTACCATTTGGCAAATATGATACTCTGATTTTGGTATAAAAGAAACACATGTCGAAAATAATACATTGGGTCTGTGTGTGATTCCAGCAATTGAAAAGAAAGACTAATTATGATTTTGTGAAAGCATTTTCATACACAAATAAGAATAGCAGAAGAAACAGTATTTGAGTGTAGGCTATTAAACAGCAAACCTACCTGCATGCACACTGTAATATTCATACATTTTAAATAGAGGAAAGGTCTGTAAGAAATATTATATATATGAGTATTTTACCAAATTATTTTGCTTAAATAATCTGAATAAACTTTTGTGCACCATTGTGTGTACATTTAGTTGATGAGTATGTGTGTGAGTGTGTATATATAAGCATTTAAAAAAGCATTCACACTTACTGGTATTCACAATACATTCACATCAAACTTAAAACATTAAGTTACCAGGTGCTTATAAAACAATAAGTTATTAACAAGGTGTCACACAAGCAGAATGACACATAAGGCTTTGGTTAACGCTGGGGGAAGTGAAATGAACACTTATGTGTATAGATTGAACAGATTCATGTGGTTAGCATAGAGTCATGTCACTGAGAATTGGCTCTACAGCTCATCTGCTAAAGGGAAGAAAATGAAAACTAGAATAAGACTTTAACAATTCATATTAAGAGACCAGTACTTAAAATTCAACATTTAACAACCTTCCTTTTATGAATTACTTCTCAATACAGAAAGGTATTCCAATGCTTGATCATCTGTTGCGATTATTACTAGAAGAAGCTTTATTGCCTCTTGTTCTGAGATATAAAAATATACATTTTACACGTGGTACTAGAAGACGCACAGAGTCACCCTGTTTGCAGGGTCTGTCTGCTCTCTGGTTCAGTACAAGGATCTAATGCCTCAGACTCATTCTGGTCAGGATTGGAAACTTCTGGTTCTCCTACTTTTGAAGCTGAAAAACAATCAATCATGTATTCAGTGTTTGATAACTGAGCTCAATTGTAGTTGAAGAAAATGCTGCACACACCTCAGCATTATTTTATTTGCACTTTACCTTAATATCCATGTGCTGCATATAGATTTGCATGTTATAGTTTTTGTATTGATACAGACTTGTGTTAATATGATTATGATTTGATTGTTGCAGATTAAGTCATAAGGCTGTGATCAGTAACCATTTGACTTTCTTCATCCCTCTGCTCCAGTAGAAAACAGCCATCAACAGGAAGAGGAAGGGGAGGCATCTCAGCACTTATGACCCTGACCACTCCACGCTACTGCTGCTGGTGTCTGTAACCACCATCAGACTTCTGCCTCAGCGTTCATGCATTCATGTCAAGCCAGTATTGATCTTGTATGTTTATGGCTGCTGTCGCTGCATGTGTGTTCAACAATCCAACATATGATTACAAGAGACACTTTGTAAGTGAGTTGAAGGAATATACTAGTTTTCACAATAACACATTTCTTGTATTGTAGTCCACTTAAACTCACAAGAATGTATAGGTCAGATGGAGATGGATTCAGGCGATGTTTGTATCTATTAAAGAAAAACAAATATTGGTAAAGATGTCTTAACCTTTGTTTGCAAATAATGTGTACATTGTGTGGATATATAGAGTTCAGCATGTACCTGTATTGCAAGTGCTTATAAAGGATATTGAATTTTAAACCCAGGAAGAACTCCCTTTTCTTTAGACTAATGCGTTAATAACCAGTTAATGGGTTGACTTGACATCACTGCTCTGTCAATACGTGTCAAAACTACCCATTAACGTAATTGGTATGTGCCATACAACAGTAAGTGTTATATTGCACAGTTGGCTTTAGAAAATGTCCAATAAGGAGTATAATTCAAATAGAAACTCTGTTTTTAATTGTATTTATTTCTTACAGTCCAGTCCTGCAGTGGACTACAGATGCTTCTTTAAGTTCCTGGGAAATGCTTATTTAATTATTTACAGCACCTGTGCAGAAACAGTTGTGATTGTTGTGTTTTTATTAGTGACACGTGTCAAGTGTTGTCACTAGATAGCTGCCAGTTTACTGTTTTCTGTGAACTTTATTCTGTATGTTGTTATTAGGTACATTGAAATATATGTATCACTTTGTTGAGTACCAAGAAGGCACCCAGTAGTATTTGGAAATTCAATGAATATGTTATTCCATTCATATAATAGCATGCACATTTACTTCCAGTTGGTAATTGAGCTTGTTATTACCTGTATTTAATACAAAATAATTCCCCTTGTGTCAGTACGTATTCTAGGTAACAGTAAATGATGATGCTTTGTGTAACAGATGACATCATCGAGAGACTGGACGTGGTGTTGAATAGTTAAGTACTGTCAGTTCATTGCCTTGTTATGACTTCATGTAACTGGTTCATGGGATGCACATGTCAGATTGGGATGACCTTTTGAGCAGGCAGTTTGAGAGCAGAGAAAGCGTTGTTCGTTTGCGGTCACTGTGCAGGCTGCTAAAAGCTGAGCTACATTCAGGGAGATCAATGCTTCCCTTTCTGATAACTTTAATCACAGGTTACAAGGCACGTTCTACTACTTTTAATTAAAATCACAAATACAATACAAATAAATAAAATGTTTTGTAATAAGAGCCGCAGCTACCACGTTTGATTGTTGTTGTTTCTTTTTACTTTATTTTACCTAATGTTTGGTTCCATAGCTAAAGTAGCATTAACTGCAGATACAGAAATTATATTCATAATAATTAATTTTCTTCATACTTAGAAAGTCTTTGTAATCAAAAGGCTCAATTAGTCAAATTGGTGTTACTTTCATACTGAAACCTTATTGTCCTCTATCGTCTCTGTAGTCTTTTGTTCTTCATACACCTTAAAATGTTTAAAACTCCAACTAATCACAGTTTGTCTTCCTCGGAGGAGGCCACCTCAGTAGCAGGACACTCGTTCCCTCTTATTCTCAGTGCTAAAGAATTATAAAAAAAAAAACACACAGACACAAAGGTTAGTTTCATAGAAGTATACATGTGCATTTGAAATTAATTTGCCAATAGTGCAGTGGTGAAATGTTTTAGTATTTGTGTATTAAACCCCAAAACGATTTAATTCTTACCACCACTTTAAAAGGAATAGGTACAAATGGAATAAAGATAATGTAATACAGTTATGTGCAAACATGCCTCAAAGTATTACTTTAATGTTAGGTGAGCTGTATTAACAATGATTAAGGTTTAGTTTAATAACTGTTTTGTTTAAACATTACAGTTAAATTATGCTTTCATTGACAATTAACCAAGACTGTCATTGTAAATATTTATCCCAGTCTAACTGATGGATTAATATTACACTTATATAATGCATTAAGTTCTATTGCATTAAAGTAATTTGTTTTGTTTCAATCCTTGCAATAAACTGTAATGTCTTCAGTATTCAAAGGCCAAGTAACAGTTCTTGTAAATTAAACAATTAATGTATATAGTCCGATGGACTGGACCATGAACCTGTTAGCTGTAAATTGTAATATGTTAGCATTTAAAAAGCTTTACGTGACAGTTTACGTTAAATTGTCTCAGCTGTGAGCTGATGATTACATGTATACATTGTTTGCTCATTCACAGCCGTCAGTCGTATGTACAGTGAGTTACCTGATCAACGTAACAGTGTTCAAAGAAGCAAATAAAAACCCAATAATGATATTGGGCAGCAGGTTTTTCATACTCTGTTTAGAATTTGGCAGCTGGAATGGAAACAATTTTTCAACATGTAGTGCATGAGTACATGTTGATTAAGGGCCA